>NC_084472.1:4308297-4625412 GCF_027409185.1 Cynocephalus volans
GGAGCCAGTTTATGTCTGTTTTCTTCATTTATTAAATTTATTCTTTTTTCTTAAATAAAAGAGGATCCCACTTGTGTACTGAGAAAAGCTTAATTAAAGAAGACAGAGACTAATGAAAGCTTCTATTTTTCTGGCAGTAGCCCCTGAAGCATATGAATGTAGTTTGTTCCCTTCACTTTACTTGTCCTTGGCAGAAGGCAGCCAGATCCTCTGGGTCGCCGAGCCCGTCCATTCTGAAGTCTGCCATTCTTTTTTTCCCCCCTTGATTGCCTTCTCTCTGTTCCTGTCTTTACAGCATGCATAAGTACCCATGCTCAGTTTCTGAGAGTTCTCTTTGGAGACGGACGCTGATGAATGCTCTGTGTCTCAGCCAGCAGGATGCTCTTGTGTTGTGGACATCTGTCATGTTCCTCCCTTCTGAGGCTACAAACACTCTCTCCTGCGCCCCTTCCCAGCTCCCCATGCACATTGCCACATACAACGTGACCCAGGGATCAGGGACCAAAGTTCCCTCCAGAAGTGGTGTTTCTGTCTCTGTATTGTAGAGCAGATTGTTGCCCCACACTACCTGCCAGCCCTTGTATTCTTTCCTATGTTTCCTATTTGGAGGCCTAATCTTTACCCCCATCACCCAAATCTGATCTGTCTGCCTTTATCAACCTGCTTTCCATGTCAAGAATAAATAGAAACCTTCACATTTCCATTCACAGTGGTACCACAGCAAGCTGAAAATGTGCACTTAACTGCTAGAGAGGCACGATTCTAGAAGAAGCCTGCGTATAGTACAAAAAGAACAAAATCCAGATAGATGGGCTTTCTAGAAATGCTTTGGAACATTTCAGTTCCAAGTGCAAGTCGTGCTAAGATCCAACTCATTATTGATTTTACTCATAAATATTCTTTTGCTTATGCAACATGGTCACAATCATATCTTTGAAACTTGGCCCTAAAATTCCTTCCATATATAAACATGTTTTATGTCAGTAGCTAGGCCAAGACTCTCCCGGCCCAAGAGAAGATGGAGCAGGATGGCTAATTATAGACTCTAGAGTTAGACTAGAGTTAGACTGTCTAGGCTCAGATACCAGCTCTGCAAGCAACCTCTCAATAAATATTAGCTGCAGTTCTCATGATCATTATGATCCTGTGGATTCCAAAGACACATCTCTCAGTAGCATAGAGGCAGTTCAGGCTTTAACCCCAAAGTATTGTGGGTACTAATGTGGTTTCATAGAAGCTGTTATCTTCTACATCTATTAATGCTTCCTTCTGGAAGGATGTATCAAAGGGAACCACTTACGTTTTCGCCAACATCCTGTACCCCCCCACACAAAGTACAAAGAATTGTCATCATTGTTAACTTTTAAACAGAAGACAAGCATAGGTTGGAAAGACAGTAAGCTATATCATAAACTGGGGAAAGCACATTTTCCTTCAGTTTTTGAAGTCTTGCAGAAATTGAGCAGCTCTGATAGCAGCAAAGGACACCAGCTTCATGCCTTGGTGCTCTAAAGACTCTCCTGATGCATACTTTAAGTGGGACTACACGTAAATGAAAACAGCTTAACTCCAAAGACTAGACAAGTTTCTTCCCAACAGGCTTCATGTAAAGCAATTTCTGAGATAAGAATTACACAGGGATGTTTTATAGAGGAGCTTTGGAATACTAAGAAGGCACTGGACAACAAAATAAAGCTGAGATGTGATCTTCTGGGAGAGAGAATAATAACAGAGGAGCAGAGGCAGAAGAAAGAGGGGACAAAGTGAAAGGTGTGAGCTCTTGGTCTGCTTCTGCAGCCTGAGAGTGCTGCGTGTGGCTGGCTAAGCAGGCACTGTCTTCTGCTTGGCTAGAAGTTGACCAGATACCTAAAAGTGACCACTTATGTTCTGCACCATTAAGGCAGGAGACAGTGGGGCTGAGTTGAAGGGCTTGCTCCAGGCCACTTCTGAGATCAGTTCCACACAGTGAAATGTGTGTACAGCTTAGGAAAAGGACAACAGAGTCCATAGCTGATGGGTTTTAGATGATTTTAATGAACTTCTGTTCTTATTAAAGTGATATAACAGTATTGTGGTTACATCCTTAAAAAAAATAAGGAATACCCCAGTTAAATGTTTACCTGCAAACAGTGAAACATAGACGTTACACTAGTGAGTAATCGTGCCCATGGCTTCAGGTACTTGTGGGTGACTTTCCACCCTGACCCACACCCAGAGTCCCACTACTCACACAGGGGAAAGCAGAATGGATATTAAGATTTTTCAGGGCCGGCCCCGTGGCGCACTCGGGAGAGTGCAGTGCTTGGGAGTGCAGCGCCGCTCCCGCCGCGGGTTTGGATCCTATATAGGAATGGCCGGTGTGCTCACTGGCTGAACGCGGTGCGGGCGACACCAAGCCAAGGGTTGCGATCCCCTTACCGGTCACAAAAAGACAAAAAAAAAAAAAAAAAAAAAGAAAGATTTTTCACCTATAATTTACTAGCAAGTTTCTAAAACAAATTTCCTAGCAACACAATCAAACCCATCTTCTTCTGCTTCTGTTTTACAAATAGAAAATGTTTTAAGCTTTCTTAATATTTAGAACATTTGTATCATTTTGAAGAAGCTTTTAGTTTTGAGTTTGTGTATCAGCATTTTTATAGATAAGAATTTTTTCTTTTTTTCTTTTTTTCTTTACATAACACATGGTCACATGGTTGAGAGCAACCAAAGTTATTTTTTAATATTTATTTGGGATTTTATTAGTACATATATCGACTTAATGATTGAGTGTACTCATATATGTGTGTGTTATCAGAAATAACTTATTTTAAGACTTTAAGAGTGATCTTATAGATTGTTATTTTGAAATGTTTCATTCAAGTTAACTTAGACACTTGTAGCTTTTAAGAAAAAGAAAACTTCTTAAAAAGTATGACAAACTTAGGTCTCAAAGCACCTGTTTTCATTCATTTTTTTGTTTAAAGATCCTGGAATTCTGGGTAGGAGAAAGGATAGTGCTCAGAACACTTGAGTCATTTTGTTTTCGATTTACTTTTGTTAAAAATTACTTCTTTATCTGTTTTTGCTGTGACTTGAGACATAATTAATAATAGTGTAGAAAGACAGAGACTTTATCCTGGTAAAGATTAATTCAGGAAAACCAAAATAAAAACCATAAAAGTATATAAAAACTTACAACAGAAAAGAAAGGAATTGCAATAATGACTAATCAAGGTGGGAAAATCTCATATTGGAACCAAGACACTAAACAATAATAATTTGATAAATGGGAAAGTAAAGATTAGAATTAAAACTTACTAAGTTCCTTGAATTCTTTAAGGAAAAAAAGGCTACCGATTAAATTGACCTTTTTTAAGACATGTTAAATTATATCTACTATGTAATTCTTTGTCCTTTTGTGGTTTTAAATATATCATAATTACTTTTAATTGAATAAACGAATAAAATGAAAGTCAGACTATTAGCCAAAGAAGAGATAATGGTTAAAAGATCATAACTGATATTTCAGACAGAGGTCTCCCAGGCTATTTCAGTGTTTATGCGTAGCCTGTTCATTAATGTTTCGTTTATACCAATTTTCTGTTAATTAAATATAACCCTTTGGTGTTCAATCAGGATTTCATACGTTCTGGTAATGCACCTAGAAACAAATATTCCATAAAACTAATTATGTAGAGAAAGCCATGAGTATTGTAGAGTGAATGTTGGCACACTTTCTTATTTCAGTCTGAAAGGAGAATTTTGGGGAATAGGATGTGTGAAATCTAAACATCAGCATGCAGGGCATGTGTTCTAGGGAAAGGTTATTCATGGGTCCAGCGGAAAGTGAATGAGTACAGGTCAGTCTAGAATAGGGCAAACCAGAGCGGTCCAGGAGAAGGGAAAAGACTCGTAGTAATAAAACCCACTCAGCATAAGAAGAAGGGATCTGTCATTGTGTGGGAACCACTGAAATTTATTAACTGAAAACATTATTTAACATCATTATTTAAGTCGTTGCTTTTGACACTACTTCTAAAAAGATGTATTCTATTATAGCTCCACTGCCTATTTTCTCGTCTAAAAGAAGTAGAACTGTCACTAAATTAAAATTCCAATGGACTGGTGAACATTTCTATCCCTGTAATTCTAGACATAAAGAGTGCTTCACATGAGAGCTATCCTTAGAAAAATGCTATTTTAACAAGCTGCCAGCTATGTTTTTGAATTCAGGTTAAATAAAATATTCCCGAGTTTTCCCCCATTATAGAACAATTCTCAGCATGTTTGCTTCCAATTCATTAGTTGATATTTTTTGTTTTTTTAAAAGGTAATTTTCTTGGGATATTCTTAGCTCAGGAAAATGAGCAAATCACATCCCATGCAATAGTCCTCTCAAATCTGCTTTTCTTTTTCTGCAGCCGAAACCAAAACTTATTCATAAAAATTCCATGATGTTAACATAAGTAGCCTCAGGGGAAAGCAAATGCATCTATCAAATAAGTGATGTTGGGAATTATTAATGCAAAGCCAGCTGTTTTCCATGTCACCATTATCACTTTTGTGACACATGAGGCAGATCCAGTCTGTAAAGCACAGTGGCGCGTTTTACCTTTCACATTTCACTATTGCAGAAATGAAAAGATACTAAATGTGAAATTATAGATGTTAAGTGTTCTGGAAGTATATTGAAAAATCACGTAAAGTTTTGTAATAAAAGCTTACTCAGAAACCACTGAAGGGACATCTAATTCTCTGAATGTTGAATAACTGACTTCATAATACTTATTATAGATTATCGCCTGCAGCAACAGTAGCAATAATGGATCAAAAATTTAGGGCCACTTTTTATTATGTAGCAGGAGCTTTAGAATCAGCACATAAATCCAGTTCATCTTTTAACACATCCACATGCTGCACCTCCAGCATCTCCAGTTCTGATGGAGTGAGCTGGACGCCGAAGAACTTGACAAAGCTGCACCTGGGCCAGTGCTTGTCTGCAACTGCCTTGCCTTCCGTCCCTCCCCGTCCCTCTGTGCTTCCGCCATTCATTCTGTACCCACCACACACTCCCTCCTTCAGCTGGCAGACCCACACCAGCACCAGTCACACAGTTTGAGGACTGATATGCACAAACAGAGCCCCAGTCTCGGGCTGTTCAGTTCATTCTCAAGTCAGAACAGAGTAGCTTGAGTGGCCTGGGCTGGGGTCCCGGCTTTGCCACTTACTTTGTGTGTGGCCTTAACAGAATCACTTAGTTCCCTAGGCCTATGTCTCATCTTAAGATGGACCATCGCCCCTGCCTTGTACCACGTGATGGTGAATAGATGAGACCATGCATGTAAAGCACAGCTCACAGCACCTGGCCTGTGAGGGCTGTCAATAGTTGTGCCTTGTTTCATGGTCCACCATCCTTGTCCTGTCCCTACTTACTTTCCAGCCCTCGTTCCAGCCTAGAACCCTTAGCTTCTTTGCCAACAAAGCACTGGAGACAGCAAGAGTCCCCCTTGGTTTCAAAACTGTCCTCCAAGGGCAGCCGCAGTTCTTCTGCAGCCTGATTCAGGTGTAAGCCTGTCAGTCACCCCACAGGTTCCTAAGCCAGCCTGGCCTAAGCCTGGAAGCCCAGCTGAGCCTGGTCTCTGCACTGGGGAGCCTTGGGTCCCACCCTGGACGTGCCAGCTGAGCAAGGCCAGCTTGGGGTCTGTCACTGTGCCCCCGGACTGCTCTGACCTCCCTACCCCCAGGCTCCAAGTACTTCTCATATTGAATCATCACCTGGAGCCACATTGCTGCTGTCTTTCGGATTCCAGACTAATCGTTCCTGGATTACTGCCGCTGTTCTCCACCAGCCATTAGATGCCCAAGGAGCCATCCTTAGCTTTCATATATTGTAAACTGTTTTTAAAGTTTCCTTCTCATTAACCAGCATGGAGCATGATCTCTTTATTTACTGTTTTTAACTGTTCATGGTCAACATATTCCGGTTTCCTGGGAGTCCAATAGAAAGGGTAGATCCTGCTACTCTGGATGCTGACATCTGTCTGAAACATTCCAGAAGTTCAGCGGCATCCTTTGGACGTGGCCTTCCGTTAGCTCTGCTCAGCTTTCTATTCCCCTCAGCCCACAGTGCCCCGTTCCTCCTGTTTCCTCTCCCTTCTTCCTTGGCTGCTGGCACCTGGTCACACCTGAGGCTGAGCCCCACCTGCTAAAACCTCTGCAGTTCAGGTGCCTCCCCTAGGGTCTGCTCAGATGACCAAACACATCTTCTCCACTTTCTTCCTCAGACTTGCCCAACCTTTGGATCTAAAACTTGAGCTGATCTCTTCCTAGTTGGGTTGTTTAATATCTGTCTTTCTCTTCTGCTGCTCATAAAATCAAACCTGCAGTTTTTATAAAACTGCCACGTTTTCTCACAAGATGCATGTCTGCTTCCCTTCTCGGAGGCAATGAGTCGCTCCCCCCCCCTCACCCTCCACCCACATTCCTTCCTGTCAAAGTCTTGTCCCTGTCTGAGGCCCATTGCAGGTGCAGGTCTGTAGCACTCTTCTGACCCTGCGTGGCCAGTCAGGTGTCCTGACTTTGACTCCCGCAGCTGTACTTGCACATCCCTTCCTGACACTGGTCTTCAAACATTTCTGTTTGTGGACCCCTAAAAGAAGTTTGAAGAAATGATGTCCCCCCTCGGAACATTTTAAGTTGATATCTAAAACTTTCACCATGTGTTTATGTAAGTTTATTTGTTAATAGGAGATGGACAATGTTAAATATTTTCTGTGATAAAATGAGGATTGATATAATTAGAATAAATATTTTATGAACTATGGTAAATATATTTTAACTACCTTGCAAATTAAATAAAGCATATTAAACCTGAAAGAAAACATGAAATTTTCATCCATGGGTTTCATCCAAAAAAAGTTGATGCTCCTGTAAAACATTCCAGGTCCTTCTAACAGAATAAGCATCACCAACCTCTACTGCTTCAGGAGTTCTAAATTGGGAGCAACCCAGCGGGAACCAAAATACCAGGTTTTATACTTAACAGAAATGTTTCAGATGGGGAAGGCAGGAAGCCCTGTGAGTTTTTGGAGTCAGCATTCCAGCTCCTCCCTTTGTTTCATCCATGTAAGTTTTTATACCTGGGCTGCGCCCCACGGTCACATCTGAGATGGGTCAGGGTTTTGTCACATGCAACAAAGAATAATGTGTGCAGAGCTCCTACTCAGGGAAGTGAGGTTGGCAGAGTCTTTATAGATGTTCAGTATCTGGAAATTAGTACTTTAAAGACTATTCTGTACCCCTTGGAAAATCTTCGTGTGTCTCCAGGGTTATGCATGTCTCAGTTTGATGTTTAAGTGTCTTAGGAGATTAGGACACTCCCTGCACTTGTTATGAAGGTAGAATCTTTCTAGCCTTATTCCCACCTTACAAAACTACGAGCTTCTGAGAAGTAGGGACTGTATTTATATTATTCACCTTTGCATCCCGCTTATGCCTCGCAGAATCCCAGGGGCAGAATGCCCCACATTTAACACCGGGCCGAGTGCTTACCTGTAGCATCCAGGGCTTGCAGCTCATTCCGTCCAGGGCCAGGAAGGGATATAAATGAGTGAAGCGAGCAAAGTTCACGGACCACTGAGGAAACTGTGCATCAGGAACACAGTGGCATCACAGCTGGTGTTAAACAGCATGAAGAAACCGGAGCCTCCACTTGGGTCTTAGGAAAGAGGCCTGAGGAAGTGACTCTCAGACTGCTGAGCTGAGGCCAGCAGGACCTATGGGCTTCAACGACGCACCAGCAGGGGGTTGGGGGCCTTCAGGGGAGGATCCATGGGGTCTGGGGGAGACAGGTGGTCAGGAAGGAGCAGGTGCCTGCCAAAGTAAAAGCCGAGATGCAGTCCAGGGACAGGCTGTGCAAGGCCATGTTTGCCTTATTAAAGAATTTGGGTTTTACTCTGAGAGTAATGGAAACCCTTTGGAGGAGTTTAAACAGGAAAATGATATGATCAGGTGTACATTTTTCAGAGGTGAGCTGTGGCTGAAGGGTAGACTACAGACTGCAGGGAGACCCACGGGTGGGTTTCTCCAGGAGGTATTTTAGGCTGTTAGTTCAGGTGCGTGATCCCAGTGCCTGGGTCTCAGAGTGGGGAGAGAGAAATGGTGGGGAGTCAAGCAGGATGGGCTTGCCCTGGAGATACTTCTTTTGGGCTAGGCAGAGAAGCTTGGGGGCTGGCTGTGCCCATGAAGTTGGATTCTGTTCTGTAGCAGTGGGAGGCCATTGTAGGAGATAAAGGATGAAAGTGATCTGAATAAAAACACTGTTAAACAGGATGTTTTGGGGGTGGTTGTCATAGGTTTTCTTCCATTTTGTTGTTGCTGGGGTTGTGATGACTATACGGTACACAGCTGTCCAGCAGAACCTTCTGAGTTGCTTTTGACATCCAAGTGGAGGCCGTGGGATACCATGGAGTCAGACCCCCATCGGCCCGGCTCCATGGCTCACTGACTGTGGCCTCGCACAACTTGCTTCTCTGTGCCTCAGTCTCATTTTAGTAAAATGGGGGAGAATAGTAGGCACCTGTTTCATAGGATGGTGGTTTTTTCATGTGTAATGAGCTGGCACATGAAGAACACTTCATACGAGGCCTGCGAAGTAGAAAGTGCTCGAGCGATGCCGGCATTATTCTGTTTCTCGTGGAATACTGATTTGTGTTTGTGCTGTCTGTCTTCACTTCAAAAAACTCTAATATGCCACTTGAGCCTGAAGGACCTAGACTTCTCAGCAGCCCTAGTCAACAAACATACTGTCTAGAAATTTGAATGTGAAAAGAAAGGGTGCCGGTCATCTCTCAAGGTTTGAAATTATAAATTTTAATATCTCTCACTTCCCATGTACCAGAGGACTCGCCTTAAACAGTGGAGCACATCCTCAGTGTCTTTCTCTCATGCTCTTCATGGCTTTTCATTTTTTTATTGCACTCTCGTTCTTTCTGCCCTTTTGTTGTTGTTCCTTCGGGGCCTGGTGGTGGCAGGAATGTCCCTCTGCACACTTCCTTCTCAGTACAGGTCTGCCTGTGCCAGCTGTTGGGAAGGAAATGAAATGTGCTAGTGCCTTATGTTACTGAAATTTCTAGACCTTGCTTTTCAGACACTGTAGTCTCACAGGGGGATGACTGCCAAGAATCACCTTCTTGCCTATTGTGCAAACACCTGTAAATGCGTCTTCACAGCAATTACAGTGGCTCCAACCTGGCCAGAGACTAGAAATCAAATGTGGGGGCTGTCGATCGCACCTGTTTAAACCTCGAGAGAGGGGGGTCTTTTAGATTCCTTTGCCTACTGCTTTGGATTCCTTGTCTTTGGAATTTAGCTGTTTGTCCACTCTGTGAACAATGATTGGAGACCCTGGGAGTCAGAAGTGTTCCTTCCTGCCTGCATCTCAGTCCTGGAGGCATGGGTCATGAGAGTGACTGCCTGCGTGCCGTGCACACATCTGCAGACTGATGACGTGGCTCATGACCGTCACCGGCATGCAGACCCCGTCAGGGGCTGCTGAAATCAAATGGAGTAGCTCTCTGTGACAATAAAGTGTGCCCCTCTCCTGGCCTCCAGTACACTTTCTTATTTTGTCAGGAGACATGTATCTCTGAGTAATAATTTATTCAGATCTTGGGAAATAATTTGAAATATGCGGAAAGAAAGGGAAAACAGGATTGACACATTTTGCATTAAAAACCTTAAATTTGGGTGCCTTCCTTTTTCCATTTTGCCCCCTCCAAAAACTTTTTTAAAAAACCAGGATTTGAACGAACATATAAACATTCAGTAAAATATCTTGAATCATGAGCCAAGAACCTTTCATGCCCTCCCCTGAGCAATTTTATGGTTGAACTGCCACAGTGACCAAGCCAGGGAAAGGGCCATGCATGTGGCAGAAGGACAGCACTGCTATTCCGTGTGAGTGAAACAGAGCAGGGACCAGCAAGAGCAGGCAAAACTGTGTCTCGCCTCGAGGAGATGGTGCCCTTGGACCCTTGGCCTACACTTCTTGTTTCTTTCTGGAATCAACTTAGAATGATCTTTGTGTTTGATTTTGTCTTTAGATTTTAACACCAAAGTCTTTTAGTTCTTCTGAATACCTGTACCTAATTTTAGCACTGAAAAGATAAATCATTCACCTAATTCATTTTTCTTTCCTAATCTTTTGTAGTCCAGGTCAATTGGTAAGAAAAATCACAAAGACTAAAATATATGTTATCAGCCAAGTGAGCTGCTAATGCTTATAAACATCCCTTATTTTAAAGAGAATGCAGATTTGGTTATGTAAACATTGACAAATCCATACCACCTTACGTGACACTCAGCCCCAATGGTGAGGTGGTATGCCCATGTTCCTATATGACATTTTATGAGTGAAGTTCCTTCTAAATCAGAGAAATGGCATTCCTTGATTCACAGAGCTTGTAGACAGAATCAGAGGCATCAGACTGAAAACAGACAAATCTCTGGTGTTTCACAATCACAACTCCTTTGGAGGCCACCTGATGGTTAGGTTGGAAGGTGGAGCCCGTGCCCTTGATTCTATATAGATCAGCAGAAATTTGAAAACACACCCAGACCCACCCCCCACCCCAAGCCAATTAAATGAGTCTCTTGGGTTAGGACATCAGAATGTTTTTAAAGCTCCACAGTAATCTTAATGTATAGCCAGAGCTGAGAACCACTGCCTTCAATAAAGAACAAGTACTGGGAAGCTAGGATTGCACTCTGGTTACCTTGGGGAATGGGCTGAACTAAGTTCAGAAGCAAAGCCTTGGGGCCAGGAAACTTAAAGGAGCGACCTGCTTAGTGGTTGGGAGGAGCAGTTTGATTTCAGTGCTCCCAGGCAGCTCTCTGAGGACTCAGGGATAATCAAACTCACACCGAAGAAACGTTTGCAAAAGATGCCCCCTTTCCATGCACTGAAGACAAGTAAACCCAAATATTCTTAGAAATAAGTCAAGAAAGGGAATCATGCAAACGTTACCTATTAATACTATTTAGTACTTAGTATATGTTTAATATGCCATTTTCATAATAATACAACTTACATACATGCATGCAGACTTCTCATTCATCCATTTATTCATCGAGCTCCTGCTGTGTGCCAGGCATTCCATAAGGCACTAAGGAAATTGCCATAAACCATGAGAGCCTCGTTCCCCTCCAGGGAGAGCTGGAACTGAGTAGTCACAGGGTACTGACTGCTCAGAACGGGCAAGTAAGGAGCGCTTTGGAAGCTCAGAACAGGGCCCCTGCCTCTGATGTCTCTACGAAGAGTGCTGCTGGACACTGACAGGAGAGGGGACTTTTCCTCCTGCAGACCCACACTGTCCACAATACTGGAACATCTGACTCATCCACTATAGCCATTGTCCTCAGAATGATTTCTGGAAGGTCCAGAGTAGGTGGCACAGGCCTGTGTACCTAGTGAAGGCCACCCCTTTGTTTCAGGGATCACACTGGAAGACTCTCTGTTTGCACAAAGATGGACTTGGTGCATTTTTTTCCTTGTGAATAATTAACAGGTTGTTAAGTAGACAGCAATCACATCTCTCTGCAAGCAAGAAATATCATGATTGATGGAATCCAGTGTTTACTTGTCTCCCTGTAACCTCAGATCAAAGTCACTGAGGTCTTCAGGCTGTATATCAGGAAAATGACACACGCACACCAGGGGACATAGGCCAAAGTGGCTGGTGTAGCTTCATGGGAGGCAGTGTGCCCCTCAAAGGGATTAGACACAGAGACATAAGGAAACTGAGTCAGCCTTCATGGGGATGGTAAGAGTGTGTCAGAGCAGCAAGGGAGGAATGACAGAAGTTTGTGTGGTGGAAGCTTCCAGTCAAGATGGCGGAACAGACAGTCCCCAGTGTCACTCTCTCCCACAAATCAACCAATTTACAACTATAAAAAAGCAACAACAGCCAAGCTGGGGCTGCTTGAGCTCAGGGGAAGAGGAGGAGAGACCTACAGAGTGCATAGATGGGAGAAAGAAAAAACTGCTCTATTTTCTGCTGCAGCTGCTTTAAGGCTGGAGCTGCTGAGCACACAGAGCAGGAGCCAGCAAAAGCCACAGCTGTGCCATTCAGATGGAGTTTCTTGGAGGTGGCAGGGGAGAAGAGGACCTTGGTGGCCCCCAGACCGGCAAGACCACTAACAGGGTTCCCATGGACCCTCACAGGAATGAGGAGCCAGAACAACTGAAAAAAAGGAGCCATTCAGAGGCTGGTGAGTCATCGCAAGGGACCAGCACAGGGCCTGTCCTATGGGGAGTGTTTGCAGCACGGGCAGTGGGGAAGATGGGCCCACCAGGAGAACACTGGGACAAAGCAAGGACAGCTGATCTGCACCCAATCAGTATAGGACCACTCAGAAGAGACTGGTCAGGAATATAGAATTGCATGGAGTGCAGTTTGATGAAAAGACTCAGGCCCAGATCAGAGTTTCTACACAACCCAGGTACACTGGATCTCTGGAGAGCCCGCAGTACCTATAAAGTAAACCATTAACACCTGAGCTGCACAAAAAGCCTTCCCTAGGGAAGGAGCAGCAAAGCAACAATTTAGCTCAACCACACAGCTCAAGTACTGGTCCTCACAGGAAGTTCCACCATTTTAGAAATAAGCAATGGACAGTGCCTGTCTGTGGCTCACTTGGGAGAGTATGGTGCTATTAACACCAAGGCCACAGGTTTGGATTGCTATATAGGGATGGCCAGTTAGCTCACTTGGGAGAGCGTGGTGCTGACAACACCAAGTCAAGGGTTAAGATCCCCTTACTGGTCATCTTTAAAAAAAAAAAAGTAAACAAAGGATGAAAAACTCATTCCAGCCCAGGCACAGTGCCAGCGCCTCGAGGCCTGCCTGGGGACCTGAGGCATGGATCCAGGGACTAGACCCTCCTCCCACAACCAGGCACACCACCAGTGCCAAGGAACACACCAAAAACATCACCTCCGTGTGGGTGGCCTACCACAGCCACCACAATAACCATGACTGCCCCAAAAATGGCTGGACACCACAATCACCATGCAGATGGTCCACCAGCCACTGGAGTGCATTGACACAAGGAGAGTCACCAGCACAGATAAAGAAAAGAAGAGGACGTCTCTCTCCACAAAGCCCATTTCAGAGTGACAGAAGAAGCATCTGCTCTGTGATAATATTGGGGGACCTGATCACACCTGTCAGCATTGGACAGATCATCTAGGCAACAAATCAACAGAGTAACCATTACTCTTTCAGAAGGAGAGAAGAAATCTAGGGTGATTAGAGGGGGGAGGGGGAGGGAGAGGGTGATGAGGAGAGATTGTCCAAAGATTGGACACAAAGATAAGTACAATATATATGTTTGTAACAATATATATGTTAATAATATTGACTTGATCAGCATATCTCAACAGTGAACCCCAAAAATATGTATGATCAATTATGATTCAATACAAATTTTAAAAAATAAATAAGTAAAAGTTCCCAAAGAAATGATACGTTCGAGATGATGAGTATGCTAATTACCCAGATTTGATCATTACACATTGTATACATGAATCGAAATATCACACTATACCCCATTAATATGTACAATTATTATGTGTCAATTAAAAAAGAAAAAAAGAAAAAAAGTTTGTGTGGAGGAGGGCGGGGAGGAAGCTCCCAACGGGGAGAAGGGAGGAGAGTTACACAAGAAGCAGCTGTGATCGGTCAGGAAGACTGGGCAGTGAAGGGCCTCGTGGCCAGGCCTCAGCCAGGGAGGACCACTTATAAGTACCTCTAAATGCACCTTGTTTTCCTTCTGTTGATTTGCTGTTCATAAAATGCTTGAGTGTACATTAATTCTAAGAATCCTCAACATAACCTTGAAAGGTGCTACTGTCATCAGCATATAGGTAAAGAAGACGCTGAAGTTCACAGTGGCTAAGTAACTTGCCCCAAGTCACACAGCCAATTAAAAGGCGGCATCCTATCTCAAATTCAAGTATTTCAGCTCCAAATCCAGTCATCTGTAATGTCAAGATACATCAGTACAGTTGGGTTCTGGTCCTGCATGTGGCTGAACATTTGTATGATTCCATGTGTATCATATGACTCTCCAAGCCCTTGAAGTTGTATTTTCCTCATTTGCTTGAATTTCAACTGGTCTTATAAAGGTTTACACTGTTAACATATTTACCCTCAAGTATGCATGGGCAACAAGTAGAGTTTGGATTTTTTTTTTTAATCTGGATTAAAAGAAATTTTAAATTCTAACTTTCTATACCTGATGGTATCTGTACCACTGGCATTTTGTAATACATATTTCCCCTCTTTTTTTCCACTCAAGCCATAGGAAAGACCTTTTTTATACTCAGATCCCAAGAGCTAAGGAGGAGATGCCTGTTCATGTTCTGCCAGGAATCTTTACATTCAGCGAGAGGAAGTGCAACTGCTTAAAACTCTTCTCTCTCACTTGAGAAAGTCAGGTGGAAAAAAACTGGATTAATTTGACAGATAGTGCAGAATAAGAGAAATATTAGAGACAAGAAAAGGCCATTTTTCCTATAGAGGCTCATTTCATTCTATATACCACTTCCCTGGAATATCTGCCAATTGTTAGCAGAAAGAGTAATGTGATCCATTTTTTAAAATTTCACTCTTGAGTATTATGGAGATAAATAGCTGAATGATGGAGAAATAACTTTCTCTCACAGTGGTAGTTTAAGAGAGGTAAAAAGAGCTCAGATGCAGATATGTTTGATGACACAAGAAAATTCAACCATGAATGAGAGATTTGCTATTTCTGTAGGCGCAGTTTTAGAAAGGGTACCTTTCTGCATTGACACTAGAGAGCTATGTCCATCTATAAAAGTGAGGGAACTACACGTGGGTCTTAATAGATTCATTTGCAAGCCCCAGAAATTTTCCAGTTGAAACTTACAAAGAAAAAAAAAAAAGACTCTTTTATGTTTTGCTGCAGGGCCAATGCAAGAGACCATCTATGACTTCTGGAGGATGGTGTGGCATGAAAACACCGCAAGCATAATTATGGTGACCAACCTGGTGGAAGTGGGAAGGGTAAGTCGGCCGTCCACTGCAAATGGCCATTTTTGTTCCGTGCTGAGTTTGTAGTAGAGAGTAGGGCACAAGCCAAGCTTTTCACGTAGTATGTGTACTCCAGAAGACATTAACTACTGCAGCTCCTCTTATTGCTTACTGCTCTTGATTATAAATTATCAGTAAACATAGCCTGAATTGCTTTCATTTGTTGCAATAGCAACAGACAGGAAAGGCACTTAAGATTTAAAATCAGTTGTTATCTGGCTATATTGAGCACACAAAAATACATGAATGCTTGTTGTTGGGTGTCAAAACTCAACAGATGCTGCATTAGACATAACTACTTTCCCTAATTCGGGGAAATGGGCTCTAAACACAGTGTGCAGCACTGGATTCAATCTTCAATCCTTAGATTAGAATTCCAGAATCTTCTCTTGCTTATATTTGAATTTCCTGTGCCTCAGTTAAGTATTCTGTAAAATGGACATCATAATCTGCCCCAAAGGTCTTATATTACATTCTCTGTAGTAAGAGTTTATGAGCACTTTTTTTATTTAACCAAGGAACTATTAACTAGTTATAATCTTGGTAGTCATATGCTATAGGATTATTTCCAAAGTGAAATTTAAAAATGAGAAAATACACAAGGTGCAATAGCCTTATTTATAGTAGAGTCAATACCAAGATTATGCTGAACTCCAGAGAAGAACCCATTATGTCTTAGAGAAGTTGGCTTCATAAGATTTACCCTCAGCAAAGAGAGCCTAGAGGTTAGCCTAGAATTGAAATACTGAGGCAGAAACCATAAAGGGGTTGTCGCTTAA
This sequence comes from Cynocephalus volans, assembly GCF_027409185.1. Taxonomy (NCBI): domain Eukaryota; kingdom Metazoa; phylum Chordata; class Mammalia; order Dermoptera; family Cynocephalidae; genus Cynocephalus; species Cynocephalus volans. The sequence continues at coordinate 4,324,178 of NC_084472.1, forward strand.
GATTCTCATAAGGTATCAGGAGGCACAACCCGGGAAGAAGAGAGATATTACAATTCTCTTGTAATGAGAATATTCAGTAAGTGGGAGATATTTATTATAATTGTAGCAAAAGTGGCAGACTAAATAACCTGAAAACCCTCCTACAAACATCGAGAAATTCTAGATAAAATATAAATGTGTATTTTAATATGTTTATATATATCACATGTATATATAAGTATATATATTAAAAATGTTTAGTTTAGCTCTCAAGAAAGTAAACTACCAGAGACCGGAAATAAAGTGAGGACTAGAGATGTGAGAGAGAGGGGAGGACCTTTCAGCCACCCTTAGGAGGAGGCTGAGCAGAGCGGTCTGTATCCGTCTTGGTGAGAGGGTAGGTAGCTTCCATCTTCGTGATGTTGGATATTGGGTTTTAAAGCCCATGGAGGGCAGGAAATAATGTCTTAGACCTGTGCAATGCTAAGAATTTGAACTGAGACTCACATAAAACCAAAACCCACACAGAGTAAACATTCAGAGAAAGGGCAACTGGGGAAGGGGAAGGGAAGGGAAAGAGGGAAGATGACCACCAAGCAGCCCAGGGAAATGACGAGGAAGCTATGCCATGCTCACCTGGATCAGGGTGAAAAAACACTCCCGCTAATTCATGGGTCAAAGTAAAACATCTAATATAAACCAGAAAATACTGAAAGCTGTGAGTCACAAAATATCATATATTAAACATATAGGATGCAAATAAAATGCACCTAAAAGGAAATATATGTTCTTAAATGTTGTTATTAGAAAAGAAGAAAGATTAAGCATCTAATTCAGGAAGATAGATGAACAGAGTAAAACCAAAGAAATAAGACAAAAAGCAATAAACAAAAGAGCATAAATTTATTAAATAAAAAGCAAAGAAATGATAATAAAAGATCAACAAAGTAAAAAGCTGGTTTGGTGAAAAAGCTAATGAAATAGGCAAACCTCAGGCAATAGATTAAAAAAAAAAAAGGAAGAAAACCATATCTAACCAATATTAGGAATAGGATAGAGTTTTATATCACAATAGAGTACTATGAATAATAATACATTCAATAAATTAGGTAATTTCCTAGAAAAAATGTCATTTTTCCAAAACTGACTCAAAGAAACAGAAATTCTTCTAACTAGACAGTAATTATTTAATGACCTATGGAAAAGCACCAGATCCAAATGTATTTATAGGAACTAAATATTAAAGGAATGGATAATTCAAATCTTATACATTTTATAAATACATGTAATACATATACAAATATAAAAATATAAATTTTATAAATCATATTAAAATTATTCTAAGAGATTAGAAAAAGAAAGACTACTCTCCCATTTTAAGAAGCTATTATAACCTCGATATCAACACCAGACAAGGACTGCAGGACAAAGGAAAATTATAAGTGCCACAGAGTAATAAGAAGAGATAAACAGGCCAACAGGTTAAAACAGAGAGCCCAGATGTTGAATTTAGGCATCCGTGGAAAGATGTGCACTTGGTGGGCAAAGCAAGGGCTTCTCGGAAGCAAGCTGGGACATCAGGTATCCACGTGGGCCACAGCAAAAGTCCCTCCTTCATAAAACACCCCAAAATGAATACCAGCTAAAGACCTAAATATGACAAATGAAGCTTTAAAACTTTTAGAATAAAATATAGGAGAAAATATTTAAGACCTTTGTTTTGTTAAGAACATTTCAAAGACACCAAAAGCCCAACATGTTGAGAAAAGGATGGGAAAATTTGACTATATTAAAAGGTAACGTTTTCTGTATGATAAAGGATATGATAAGTACTGTAACAAGACAAGAGTGGAGATACTATGGGATGTAAAGCATAAGAACTTGCAGCACGATCTTTCATGTACTAAAAGTATGAAAACCTTTTCTTTCTTGAATTACCTTTCTGCCGGGAGCCAGTGCAGGAGCACAGGTGAGCTGGCTCAGGACCTGCGTGGCAGGTGCTCGCCACATGACCCGCCGAGAAGAGGTTGCTGAGCCTCTCCTACCACTGACCTTTCTGTGGGAGGTGGGTTGTAACGGTACCTGTGTATCTGCCAGCTCAGAATGCCACAACAAAATACCACAGGCTGGGAGGCTTACACAACAGACATTTATTTTCTTACAGTGCCAGAGGCTGGAAAGTCCAGACCAAGGTCCAGCAGGATTCAGTTGCTGGTGAGGGCTCTCTTCCTGCCTTTCACACAGCCATCTTCTCTCTGTGACCACATGTGGACAAGAGGGAACGAGCTCTCTGACATCTCTTTTTATAAGGACACTAATCCAGTTGGATAAGGGCCCCACCCTTATGACCTCATTTGATCTTACTTCCTTAGAGGCCTCATCTCCAGATTCAGCTGTACTTGGGCTTAAGGCTTCAACACATGAATTTGGCGGGTACATAAATATTCAGTCCATAACAACCTGCTTCATGGGATTCTTAAAAGATTAAATGAGTTTCTACATTTCAGATGGTCAGAGAAATTTCTGCCCATTCTGAGGACTCAATAAATGTAGGTGTTAGTATAATCTTTACATTTCCACCAACAAATCTAAGACCTGCAGTGGTCTATATAATTATCTTTCCCGCCCTGCACCAAATCTACTTTCTTTTGCAATGAAAGCAACAATGACTCTTTTTTTTAAAAAAAAAGGTCAACTCCATGAGAAAGCAAGCTCTTTTAAGGGAAGAAACAATCTTACTCCTTGGCCTCTCCATCCTAGCACGGTGTCTGGCGCTCGGAAAATGCCGAACGAACAAAGTGAGTGCATGAGAGTAGTGTCAAGTAGCAGATGGTAGCCACACTAACTGTGTTTTCTGTTTTCATGTACTGTGTTGCTTCCCCTGATATGTATACTCAGTTCTGAATCCTTCATTTTCATTTCACAAATACCTGTTGACTACCTGCATGTGATGGAGAGAAAGAGGTACCCGAGACCCACCGCTCTCACGGTGCTTTACTTTCACGGTAACCACATTCCCACAAAGTTACTCCCACCTCAGATTTTAAGTATTTGCATCAGAGCTCTCTTACAAGAGAATCCTAAGGTAAATTATTTTGAAAAGTAGATAATTGTTAAAGTAACAAGTACTACCAGATTTTTTAAAAAATAAAGGCACACATATAGTTTTTGCTTAATTGAAATTCCAAAGTATGCTATACCCAGACTCAGTGGCTTAAGAGGTTAAGCTATTTTCATAAGATAAATGTCTTAACTTTAAGGAAAGATAAGGACAGCATAGTCTTTGGTTGAAAGGTCAGAAGAAGATTGTGCTGTAAAGTTACTACAGTAAAAATATAATAATACACAAAGCCTGCTGTCTCTTGGACATAGCACGTTTTGCAGAAAACCAGGTTTCACTCTGAGTGACCTGGCTTAAGAAGAAAAGAAAGGTCATGCATTGGTGGTCACTGTTCCTTACATGAGGCACCTGGACCCGTCCTGTACAGAGTGGTGACTATTCCTTATTACAAATCACCATAGAAATTCCAGCCAGCATGATGCAGCTGCATGGGGGAGGTGGTAACTCGGTTTCTGGTTTACCCGTAAATCTAAGTCCATAGGCTTAAAGTAACTCAATTTTAGGCCTAATGAGTTTATTTTTTTAAAAAAAGAAAATCCTTCCATATCTTTACCGGGATTGTGGGGACGTGGGTAAGCTCTGAAGAAGCCCCCCCTCGCTGCCATCAGTCCCTTGGATCGGTCTGTCTTCAATTAGTAATGAAATTAATGTCATCTGTCCTTGAAATGTCTGGCATGATTTGGGAGTTTGAAAAGAGATCATATCCCCCAGGAAAAGGCGCTCACCTTGTTCCAGACCATTTCCCATTATTAATCCTACACATTTGTTTGGAAACGACTTCCCCATTTTCCATGCTTAAAAACAATAACAAACCACACAAGAAATCAAAATGACACGGTTTTTAAGGGCAACAGCTACCTACTTAACATGGACACCGCACATGGAGTGTCCTTCATGAATTAAGCATGAGCCAGGAGTATGCGTGTTTGTTTACACAGACTTGCTGTGATTCATTAAACCAGAGCTGGGGACCTGCTCCCCTCCCTCATCTTTGCCCTGAAGCACTCTGCATTAGGTGGCTTTAATTGCCAGTGTTGGAGCCACTGGGAGGCCTTTTCTGTCTTAACACCTGTGCAGAAGGCACAGACACGGTACCCCCCTCCAGCAGGGTCCCCGGTACATCTGCCAGGACCTGTCATTATCTAAGATTTCCTTGTCACCACCGTGCATCCCCTTTCAGCCCGCGTATTCTGGGAAGGGGCCCTTGTTGGTTTCCCTGGCACCTGCCGAAGGCTGCACACCTGGCATTGAAATGGCACTGAAATGTGTTGTGATTGTTTTCCATCTTTAATGAACCCACCTGAGGGACATTTCGTTTTTTATTCAGTCGCCTGCTTCTCAGGCATTCCCATTTACACACTTTGTGTGGAGATTCAAAAACTCTGTTGTGGTGTTGAACTAATCCATCTGCCAGAAGTCTCATAACCGAATCTGCAGGACTCCCAAAGGAGACTTTTGCACCGGTAATTTAAGCTAATGATTTCTAAACATATTTAGTCAGTTTTATGAAGACCTCATTAGAATGTGACTGTTTATTAAAAATTCAATGAGGTCTCACAGTCATTTAGGAAAATTATTGTTGAGTTGCTGTGAATAGTTTGGATTTGATAACATGTTTGGAGATAAGAGAAGTAGGGACCAGAGCTGGAATCTCTATCACAGCAGAGGTACGAGGGGACCACCTAAACAGATGCTTTAGAGAATATCGTCCACCCAGAGAGGCTGACCGAAAATTCCTTTCAGGATATTCTTCATTAAAAGAGTAACGAAAGAAGTTTAAGATGAACACTAGATGTCAGAATTAACTTTCTAGTTCACACACAGAGAAGGTATATTAAGACTCTGAGTGCCCCTGTCACATATCACAAGGAACACGTGCTTTTTCACAATAGCCAATAGATCTGAGATCAATGGAAGAAGCCAGAGGCAAGGTTGCCCCTTTATAAAATGTGGAAATATTGCTTAATCACTAGAATAACTTAGGCAATGACTAACAGTACAGAACAATAGTAATGCTTTTTACTAAAAAATTTTTTGAGTTGGTCCAAGACATCAAACTCATATATGAAAGGGAAGAGGTAAATTGTTTTTATAGACATTGCTGAAAGTTTCCGTGTTGAACTCTTACTATTACCTCTCAAAATCATTTTTAATGAACTGGATATTTAACATCGATATTTTGTGACTGTGTAATTATAGTCTTAGTCTTTGATTAAATTATGCTCATTCAACAAACACTTCTCCATTTCAGTAAACCATTGCCATTTCAACTACCATATTAATGACGCTGATTCAAGCCCTCCCTCCCTCCTCCTGTATGTCCACGCTGGTCACTCGGCTTCAGGCTGTTTTTTGTTCATTCTGTACATCACTGCTGCATTAATTTTTATAAAAACTAGCTCTTGGCAGGCCACCTAGCTGCTCAGCATCCTGCTAGACTGTGCCCTTCAGTCTACCACACCCAAGTTTATTTCTGCCACTCTCTTGCAAGTATTGAAAATGCCAGACCCACAACATATTTGTATTTGCCCAACATGCCCTGCACTGTGTTCCTTGTGCCCTTGGTGCCGTCTGCTGGGCACAGCAGAGCCCTCCAAGAGAACCTTCTGCCATGATGGAGGTGCCCTGAGTCTGCACTGTCCCTGCGGAGCCCCAGCCAGCCGAGGGGGCTGTTGAGTACTTTAAATGTGGCCAGGGTGACTGAGACATTGACCTCTCTGGTGTATCTAATTTGTGTTCATTTAAATTTAAATAGCCACACGTGAGTAGTGGCTTTTGTCTCCTTGCAGAGACAGAGCACCCCCGCCTGCTTCCATATGGCCCTTCTTTAGTCCTAACTTAAAATCCCACCCCTTCTAAGAAACCTTTCTTGAGTCTTCAGTTGGCTGTTTCATGTCCCTCATTGACATTCCCTTTTCATGTCACTCACTGTACTCTGTCCTTTAGTATGAGTTTTAGTTGACTCTGCCCTTACTAGTTTATAGTAATTCAGAAAATCAGAAACTCTTGGTTCAGGCTTGGCTCTTCCAGGACCCAGCATGACTTCTCTGAACCCCAGATTCCTCATCTGGGAAGGACAAGGAATGGTGCACTAACACACACTTTCCTATTTCACGGGATTATCATGAGGATTAGAAAATAAGCTGAGCATCTGTTGTGCTTTTTTTCACTTCCGCAAGCTGACCTTCTCAGCCATTCCTGTGTACAGCCACCAAGCCGTGGGTCCTTCCAGGGAGATCCAGCAGACGCAGTGGGACAAGGACACCTCCCCTACATTTGGCAGCAGGGACGCCTCTTTGTGGTCAGAGATGGTGGAGTTTGCACCTTTTCCTCAGTTCCGAGGGTCATGAATTACCTGTTTCTGCTGGAAATTTCAGCACTTCCTGAACCAGAATTACCATAACTTTTACACAAAACTGGGATTCAAAGAGGAATTTGGCAGCGTAGCCTGGAATGATTCCAATCCAGGCACTGCCATGCCTCATGTCACCTCCCCCAGCATGTCACCAAAGAAAGGAGACAGTAGCTGGTATGAGCAGCAGGAGAGAGACCTTCTCCAGACTCCTCTGAACCAGTCAGCTCCTCCAGGAAGAGGGATTCCCTAGTTTCCTCACCAAACCTTGAGATTTTCTGTGCCCGAAGATCTCAGTTCCCCTTTGTAAAAGTTAGGACATCAACCAAAGAGCCCAATTTGTCTTGTTCACAAATTAACCCAAATGTCAGCTTGCTAATCCCCTCCCAGCACAATTTAGTCCAGCATTTAATGTATGTACTGTATCCATGGCATGAAGAAATCCAAAGATATTTATAATTCACTTGTCCTCAAGGAACATTGAATGTGGTCATAGAGAACTATATGTAAACAGTTAAGTGTTGCCACATGCAAGTCAGAATGTGGCAGCGCAGAGGAAGAGAGAGATGTGGACTAAGTGCATCCTGGGCTTCCTGGAGAACGTGGTGAGGAGCTGGACCTCATTCAGAGAGAGGATTTTAAATGGCAAGAATGAGACAATGATCACTTTAGCATCACCTGGAAGGAAAAACACAGACAGGGAGTCAGTGGCAAGATGGAGGAAGGGCTCGGGCCTGTGCAGCTGTCGGAGCTGGCGAGGGCAGAGCCCTGTGCTGGGAGGCCAGTTCTGGGCTTGACGAGGAGGGTCTGAAATGCCTTTCCAGGAAGGAGGTCAAAGTGGTAGTGCACAGCGCTCATGCTTGTTTGTCTGCTTTAATGAAGGCATTGACGTGGCGAATCCTGTGTTCTAAGTAGTGTTGTTGAAAACGATTCTGATGACCATGAAAGGAAGGTTGAAAACAGCTTCAACAGAGCACAGAGACAAAGTAGGAGGTGAGCACAAGACCCTAGGTGAGAGGTGACGCGGGCTGAGTCTGGGCAGTGGTCCTGGGATGTGTCGGAGACACGCATTGTGGATAGGGAGGTGCTGAGAAGGAAAAGGAAGAACTTGAACAGGAACCAGGGTTTCTACCATTGTGACTTGGGCTGATGCAAAGGCTAGTGACCAAGAATGAGTATCCCTTTCCCCCTGACCTCCCAAAAAGAAGAGTAGGTTTAAGGAAAAGGCAACGTGATTCATTCTGGACGTGCTGAGTTTGAGAAGCTGCATGAACAAGATCAGGCTTTCTAGAATGCTCAGGAGAGACATGTGAGCTGAAGACAGAAACAAACTATAAAATTTGAGATCCCCCTTCATTCACAAGCACCTGCTATGTGCTGGGCTTAGGGCTAGATTGGAGGTATCCAGATGAAAAGACAAGACACGATTGAAGGGAGAGAAAGAATGTAAGGCAGACAAAATAGATATAATGCAAAGTGACATCTTTGGGAGAAAATGGATAGAGAGAGAAAAGGGAAGGACTTGAGAGAGAGCACTGGAGAAGTGCTCTGTCTGGGGGCAGGGCGGGGCCGAGGAGCTTGAATGGAAGCTGAAGAAGAAAAGCAGGAGGAGCAGGCTGAGAACCGAGATGCCCCAAACCATGAGAGTTGAGAGGACCGCGTTTCAACAATAAGGACAGAGTGAGCAGCATGTCACAAGCTCCAGAGAGGCCGGGTAAATGGAAATAAGGAGAAGAAATGATGATGAAACTGTACCGAGCAGGCGTGCTTGCTAAATGTTTTCACAAGCCGGATTCTCTCTTCACGGCTACCCCGGGAGTACACATAAAGATTCCTGTTTTCAAAACTTAAGAAACTAAGGCTCAGTGAGGTTAAATTATTTGGTCGAGGGCACAGAGCTAGAGTTTAAGTCTTGGTCTGCCCAGTTTCAAAGCCCGTGCTCTCTGCATGGTCCTGCAGAGCTGCCCCATTAACATCTAAGAGGCCTTTGGCATGTACCAGGATTCCATAGTGTAATAGAACCAGCACCCGACAGCGCTGGACTAGTGGCCACGTGTATGGCAGATGCAACTTTAGCTCGTTCATGGAGAAGCAAATCAAAGGAGAGAGATGGAGCAGCCCCTAGCAGCGGAAGCAGGGTCAAGACAGTGAGTTTAATGGGTGGGGTGTGTGTTAGTGACTGAGTAGATGTAGCATAACTGGGTGTCTGAAGAAAAGACATAACTAGAATCAAGATTGAAGGTACAAGAAAAGAAAGGGGGAAGTGACAGAGGGAAGTCACAGACAGGAGGGGAGGGACTCCTTCAGTTAACAGGTATATGGTACACCAGTCAATGTGCTAGTCACAGAGGCTGGGGCTACAAAGAAAAATTTAGCATGTCCCTGCCCACAGGGGTGGAGACTCAGACAAAGTGATCAAGTTCTACGATAACCACTTCACGAAGTGCTGTGGTAGTTCATGAAAGAGGTGCCTCCCCAAGACTTGGAGCTGAGGTTGGGGGGGGTTGTCAGCAAGTGCCTCCCAGAGCAAGTAGGGTTTGGAGCTGAGTGTGGGAGAGCGAGAGGGACTAGTCAGCAGATGAGAAGGGGGACGGCATGCCAGGCAGAGGCGACCGTGTGCAGTGTGAGTGTGGGGCCGTGTCATGGAGAGCTAGAGGCGCCATCAGGACCTGGGCTTCAACTTGTGAGCAGTGGAGAGCCACCCAGGGTCAGAGGGAGGAAGTGACATGGAGAAAGCGACGTTTCAGAGATGCTGCAGAGACAGAGGAGGTCATCTTCAGCAGAAAAATGGCCATTGGACTTAACAAGGAAAAGGTCACTAGTAACCTTTTGCCTCAGTGCCTTTGGAGGGGTGACCTATCAGAGTTCTGTTTGTATGCAATGGAAATCAGCTCAGGCCAATTTATTCCAAAGGGAGCAGAATGCTAAGAGGTCACATGTTGATGCGAAGGAAGGCCTGCAGACGGGAAAGCAGACCATGATCACAGAGGCCAGGACCTGGCTGTCACAGCCAGTGTGTCTTGGTGTGGGTGCTGAGACGGTGACTCCGGTCTTTTTCTAACCATGCTCAGCATTCCAGTAACAAGGATGGAGCATCTGACCACCCAGGGTTGGTTCACAGGCTCATCCCTTGCTGTCCAGGGCCTCTAGTTGACAAGCCACCCCACAGGGAGAAGGAGTTCTCCAAAAGAAAGTCAAGGACCTGTCAAGAAGGAAGAATAAAAGGACCGGAGGTTGACGGCGATCCCTACTACGGGAGCACTGCGGCCAGCGTGCGGAGCCCAGACAGGAGCAGCAGACGAGCAGGTACCAACAGTTTAAACTGATCAGAAGCTCAGCGTGAAAGGAAGAGAGAGGAATGGGGCTATACACAGAGGAGCATGTATAATCAAAGGATATTTGTAAGGTGGAAGATCCTTGAAAATATTCATGTCTTAAGGAAAAGAATCAGGAGAGCAGGAGAGATTGTAAACCATGGAGAGTGGACAGCTGATGGAGTGTTTGCCGCAGAGGCAGGCAGGAAGACACCCAGAGCACAGGTCTTCGGTTCAGCCCAGTGGGGATGACATCTCTTCCTCTGGACCTGCAGAGCAGACAGGCCTAGATGCAGTTAAATTGCATTTAACCAAAACATAAACAGCAAACTTGGGGTGGCCCCTCTTCCAATAACAGTTTCCCCAGGGAAGTAAGGAGACATGTCTGGGACTGAGAGACTGGAGGAAACTGGGGAAATGCCTCTTATAGGGAGGATTAGGCTGGAGCAGGAGCTGCCTCCTCTTCTCTCAGGAAGAAGCTAACTATGGGGGAAGATACAAGCATGACTCGAGTTATGGCAGCAGGACGCAGGTGGCTTGGAATCCAGTGACAACCAATAGCCAAAGTTCTCCTGGAACTGGAGAGGGTGACTAGCGTGAATAGGGTGTGGTGAGTGTTTCTAGGTGAACTGCAAACCAATCAACTCCTCCCTCCAGCTTTCATGTCCACATAGTGAAATGAAGGGAAATTGGCCAAACAAAATCTACAATTCCTTAGAAGAGTTTCTTTCTACTTGTTGATTACATTTTGGTTAAGAGGACCCTTTGTATAACAAACATATCTGCAGTTCAGGACCATATTAACCCACAGGGCTTCCAGACCCAGGGCACCTACTGTGTCCACTCTGAATGCCAGCATTAGGAGAATAGCAAGTGTGGGCTTTTAGAAGGGAATGATTCAGTACACAGACATGAGGAGTGTCATTTCCTTAGGAGACAGCCATCCGCTCCTGCTTCTTCCACACTATTATACACGAATTTTGTAGAAGATCTGGAGTGGAATGTCACAGTATGACTAGGTACCGATGAGACAAATTCTGTCAGTGATCAATCTGTAGTTTAATTTATGCAGACCATAAAAGATGTTCAGTCTCCAATTTATAGACCTGCTTTTGCAAACAACTTAATCAGTCTCTGGTAAACTCTGCTTCTGAGAGAATACATTCTTTTCAGAATTGCTTATCACAATCCACTGGTTTATCAGCTAGCACAAAAAATCAATCTTACCTCCAAGCACATTTACGTTTCTTTACTCAGTGATCAGCAGTACCACATCTGGTTCCTGCTTGCCGTAGGAAGGGGTCTTTGGAGAGAGCATGGCTCCTTTGGAGAACTCTTACAATCATTTAATAAAGATGTCTGCGCACACACCAATGTGTTCTGTGTAACTGCAAGTGTGACGTTTGCGTCTGGAAGATCCCCTTGTGCACAGAAATAGGTATTTTACCTAAAACGTGTACTCAACAGGGAGCCGTCATTTCATGTCCATCAATCCAATTTGTACAGCAAATTCGTTTCATTGAAAGGGAAACCGGTGTAAAGGAAATGCAGAAACAGATACAACTGTAAAACAAATTCCCTGAACTATGAAACACTTCATTGACTACTAATTTGGGCAGTGTTTTGTAAAAAATATGAGACTAAAAGAAAACACATACTCTCAGACTGAAGCAGGGAGGAAAACCACATAACTTTATCCTTCAGTGTCATTGAAGGCTTGTTACATATTTTAAATTAAATACTCAGTACTACATTTTATAACTTAATGAGGCTTCTTATGTAAGTTTTCGTATCTATAATGCTAACCCCAACTTCTGTACAGCTTATTCTGATAGTATTCCTGCAAAAAAATATACATATATATTTACATATGCATGTGCGCACACGCACACGTATATACACATTTTTGTTTAAGGCTAGCTATTCCCCTCCCTCACATTTGCCTACATGGGTACCCAGACTAGATCTCTTTTACAGTTTCTACATTCCCTGCACCTGATAACAGGTTATTCCCAAATATATGCATATAACACTCACGCATGCACACACTCTCCTTTGCCCACACATCTTTACATCAGTTTCAGAAGTGCTCTCTGCTCTTTTGGGAACAGAAAACTGCTGTTTGTTCTAAGTGCAGACCATTGTCTCTTTTTCTGAATTCTGCATGAGTTGTCACAGCAAACTAATGAATTGCCCATGGGGAAGGTGGGATCAATCTCATGTCCTCTTCTCACAGCTACTCTCTCTGCTGTTGCCAATGTTAGAAACCTTGACCCCTGGAGTCTGTTCACCTCTCTTGCTGCTGCTTCTGCCTGGTGTACATGCAACTAGTTAACATGCAGGTGCCAGCTGACTTCTCAACCTGCTTTAGGTGGAAGCCGGAGAATAGAAGAGAGGCTCCTTCAAGACAAGTCAACCCTGTCGCAGAGGTATTACCTACAGCTGTATACAGAAGGAAGCCGAGCCCTTCAGCTACCGTGTTGCCCTCCCCTGCTAGACCACAGGCTTCTGTGAGCAAAGGCCTGGTGATTTCATCTGTGCATCCCAAAAGGCTGGACACACAGAGTATTCAGTGAACTGAATGGGTGGGGGGAGAGTGGAAGAATAATTACAAAGGAACATGTAAGCTAGTGCGAAATAACTTATTTCACGAGGAAAATTTCTGTTTTCTGCTCTCCTTCCCTTGATTCTTCTGCATTGGGAGAACAGACTTGAATCTAAAGTCATACGTGTACATATGATATATTCATTACAGATGTGCGTGACGTTCACTACAGCTGTATTTGATATGACAGAAATAGGTCTACATTTAGCCTACCTAATTAACTCTTTTGTATTAAGTTCTTGGTAATTTGGGCTAATCAATTATGTCCCTTTTTTAAAAAAGGCAAGTAGTTTTTACTCAAAATATTGAATTATAAATTAGGTTTTGGAAACGATTCTTTACGTGCTGTGAGTCATCTGACACTTTTGTGTCAGCCATCTCTCATATTGCCACAGTGGCAGGATATTACAGGATCAAAGCAGATTTGCAGGCATGAATACAAGTGTTGCTCTGAACATGCTCTCAGCTCCCCAGGTAACCGCAAGCTGTGTGCAGAACAGCTCTTTTACATTCTCTAGTGAGCCCACGGAGATGCCTGTGCTGGGCGCCTGCTTCTATGGTCACCATTGTCAAGACCTGTCACTTGCCTCCAGCAGACACTCTTGCTGCTTTGCTACAACCAGCCGGTCCTGGACATCCTCACTTCCACCTGCATCTGGGCTTCTTGTCTCTTAGCCGTTTTACTTGCCTGGGTGTGGATCTTCCATTGTCTCACTCTGTCACCTCTAACCTTGTCTGTCATAGTCTTTGGGATGCACATAGGCGGTCACCTGCCTTTGTGTCTATAAAGCACTTGAGAGGGCAGGGGCTTGCACGTGTAGCAGATGGACAGGTGCACCTGGGACAAATACATCACAGCCCAAGAGCTTTTATAGCACAGCCCCAACCATGGTCCTACCTGCTCAGGCAATGCACAGCTGGAGCTTCTTGGCATGGCCATGAGACGCAATATGGGATGGTCTCAGAGCTGCAGTAGCCCTCCTCCTCTGCTCTGCTCACAAGCACTTGAAAGTTAGTCTCCCCCAACTTTGCACACTGCAGGTTCATCCTATTCTTCAACAATTTGCTGAAAAGCAGTAAATGATGTTTTCTTGAATTATTTTCCCCTTCTGTCCTTTCCCACTCTGCTAACTTTATCTTCTGAGCCCTTGCTCTTCCTTTCCCTGAGGGCTTCAGGTTATGTGGCCAAGTAAATATATAACTGATGTTGGGGCCTCCCAGGAGGATAGGACCAAAAAGGCAAAGTAATCCAGTGGGTGGCTGTACAGTCTTTATGCAACTTCTTTCAGATTAACAAAGTAGCAGGGCATCAGTCTCTCTACTAAGAATTTAATTCAGTAGTCTACAGACAACCAGAATTCACTGCCTCAGAACTCTTTCTCTGAAAGTATCTGCCACACATCTAAGACCAGAGAAGGACAACGGCTTATGGCTTAAGCCTCTGCCTCATTTCTCTGGGACCAGGTTTCCAGCAATGAGAAGGGGGAATCCACTCAAAGAACCCCCTCCACACCTGACAAGGAGATAGGGTGTAAATTGCTTTCTTTGGCCTGAATTACAGGTTTGTAAACCTCAGTATCTAGGAATGTGTATTTGGATACCATTTTTAGAAAATTGTGGGGGCGCTGCTGGATTACAGGCATGGACTAGTCAAATTAGGCAAGAGTGAGTATAGCAAACAGGGACAAGTGAGCTAGCAGGGGTTCCGCTGGATTACTTGCTAGGAGTTGCTATAGAGAAGCGCAGTCTGAAACAGGAAAGCTGCAGGAGACCAGTGACGTACAGTGGGGATTACTGCCTGCAGCAGGGGGTTGAAAGTAAGGGGGAAATAGGTATTTCAGAACCCCACACTGTTTGGATTTACATTCTTTAGCTTCTCTACTGTAAAACAGAAACAGAACCCTTATGTCTTAAAATTCCAGATAGATAATTCTTTATTCTAGGGTAAGATAGTGCATTTTGTTATCTCACCAAAGGTAGATTCCTATGATATGCTGTAGGGTAAAGAATCCAAAACCAACAGTGAATTTGCGTGAATTTTAATCCATTCAGCTGGTTGAATCACACACTTCACTTACTTAGGAAAACTTACCTGACGTTCATTGAGAATGAGGTGGGTCATGTGTTGCTGTCACTGTACTCTGATGCCTTTGCTTTGTTTAGCAACACCCATGATGAGCTAGGGACTAGGGCAGTGGAAGAGGGGAAGGTCTTGAGACCAGGCTGACAGCACCTCCCATGAGTGCCTCTTTCTTGCTTCCTTCAACCCCAGGGCCCTTTACCTCCCCAAAGGGATTGACTAACACAAGTGTGTACCTCAGACTCTCTCGGAGGAATGTAGCCCAGTTCAGTGTTTCTAAAATTAAAATTCGTTGTCTTCCTAAGCCTGGTATAGACCATAAAGCATCAGGTGTTATAATAAATACGCCCTGTAAATACAGCTCTATACTGTGCGCTCTTCCCCTCCAGATAACAGAGGTGCTGACGCAAAGGTCAGGCCACACCAATGGGGACTGCCACCAGCGGTTAGTGGACATTTCAGCTGATGTGGTGGGTGTTCATATCATCACATCATTGTTATCCCATTTCCCAGATAATAAGCTTAAACAGGTTAAGAAACTGGTCCAAGGTCATACAGTTAGTAAATGTCAGACCCAGGTTTGAACTCCAGAACCCACACTCCTAACTTCCACGGCTTCCAAAGAACCACATTATAGAGTTACATAATCAGACAACTGTAGACTTGGAATACTTGTAATAAACATATGGTCTAGAATCTTCTTTTGCAAATGAGGAAACTGAGGAGCAGAATGGTTCGGTGACTTGCACAAGGTCACACAGCTAGTTTGTAACACAGCTAGATCAGCCTGAGCCCACTTGCCCACCGGCCAGGTCTCTTTCCGTCACAGCACACTGGGCCATCACTAAATGCTCATTTTTAAGAGAGGCTACAAAAACCTTCTTCATCAGTGGTCTTTAAAAGTAAAATGCTATCTCCCTACCTAGAAGAAAACAATTTCAGAGTGTGTGTGTGTTGAGGGTGGTATGTTTCAAGAATGTTTCCAGGTCTGTGATTAAGCCAGAGAAGTCACATCCTGGCAACTTGAGAGACATAGGAGACCCAGTCCCTGAGGTCGTCTGCTCCAGGAACCCTGAGGCATAGCCACTGTGGTGATCACCCCAGGCCTAACACTGCTGGCTTTTGCAGGCAATGGGAAAGCTCCAAGCAAGCCTCTGGTGATGGACTTGCCTGACGCATGGCCATGGGCCCTTCAACCTGCCCTTCAGTGGCCCCCAGCCCTCTTCTGCCCAACCCCCTCACACATCCCTCATTTTCACTCTGCACTGAGCAGCCCATCCTGGCAGGGCAGCTGGCTTAGCTGCAGAGAGCCCAGGGGCGTCCCAGTGGTTCTGTGCTCTCACACAGAGGGACTAGGTACCCTTTAAAAATGCTGGTTCTGCAGAAATCCATCCCTGTGTCCTCCCCTCCTGTCGCAGGCACACTTTCCATCCCAGCACCCTTCCTGTTGTTGTGAAGCATAGCTCCAAAGAAGTGCAGCCAGAACAGCATCAGAAGCAGCTGGAGATTAACAAACCAGGACCATTTCCCACTGCTGTTGGAGGATCCTGCCCTTCCAGGCCCCCACCCAACAAGGACTTGGGACCACTCAGGCTTCCCAGAGATGCCCTCTGACGACTTTCTCAATCTAGAATGTCCTTCCCTTCCTTATCTACCCATGGAAACAGCACTTCACTCTTCTGATCTCCTTTGTAATGTAGTCTCCTTTAAAGCTTTGAATCCCTTCCTTTGGAATTAACGTTCTTCTGACTTCCAATAGCAGTTTTCATTTTTTAAATTTTAACAAACATTTACTTGTGCCAAGCATGTTCTAGGTGCTTTACCAAAAAAGAATTTAGTTAATCCTCAAAACAACTCTCTTGTTGTTCCATTTTAGAGATGGGACAGTGGAGCCACAGAGAGGTTAAGTAACTTGTTCAAGGTCGCACAGCTGATAAGTGGGACCTGGCTTTGAACCTGGACAGTGTAGCTCCAGGGGACATGTTCTTAACCAGTAAGCTTTCCTGTCATTCTGCCTTGAGCTAGGTTTGTTGTTTACGCATCTGTCTCTTATGAGTGTTAGGACCATATCTTGTTCCTCTCTGTAGCCCCAGCAATGCCTGGACTAGGGTCTGCTTGTCTCGGGCTATTGGGGCTGTCTGAATGCCCAGACACCACAGCCCTGAGCTCGGACCCAGGCTTTGCCACATGCAGCCACAGTGCTGATCCCTTAAATCTTCTGTCTGTCTTAATTTCCCCCTGCTTCGCCTTATGCATTTGTAAAATAGGGATAATACTACTCACATGTACCCCTCAAAATTAGTGTGGGGGCATATAATCAGATTATTTTAGGAGCGGGAATAATTTTAAGAACCATATGATCTAGTATCCTCTTTGACATATGAGGAAGCTGAGGGCCAGAATGGTTCTGTGACTTGTACAAGGTCATAGATCTACACTGTGACCCTGATTCATCTGAAGACTGCCATTGAGAAAAAATATGGACTTTTTTCTCAACAGATATATCATGTAGCACTCTGAGAAATGTCCTCTCTGACGTACCTTGGAGCATATATATATGTATTCTAGTAGTGTGTCATTG
This sequence comes from Cynocephalus volans, assembly GCF_027409185.1. Lineage (NCBI taxonomy): Eukaryota > Metazoa > Chordata > Mammalia > Dermoptera > Cynocephalidae > Cynocephalus > Cynocephalus volans. The sequence goes on from NC_084472.1 coordinate 4,341,210, forward strand.
CTCAAATGATTTCTGAAACTCTTATTTCAGATCATCTTTAGAGTATGTGATGCACTCTTTATTGACCTTGATGGTGGAAAACCTCCCTCCTTTGGCAGGAGGACTTAAACATTTTGGGAAAGGCTCAAAGTCAAAGCCGAACCTCTTGAATAAGGTGGGACACAAGCAGTCTGAATAACTGTCTCTTGAAATTTGGCTGCAGTTCAAGTGATGCTGCTTTCTGATCAAGTTTTCATCCAGATGAGGTAAGAGAGGAAAGTAACAAGACACTTTCTCCTGTGGTTTGTAAGATGACAGTCAAAATTCCACAAGAGGCGTCAACTGTGTGTTTCTTTACCGACGATGAGAACACGTGTTGTGGACGTAGATGAGACCTGTGCTTACTATAAGCACTGTATGCCCATTAAGTAATAAAATTAATTAATAAGTGCAATTGGAAAAGCAGAAAACCCAGAGCCTTGGGAGTTGGGGGCGTGGGCTTTAGGTAGGAGCCTAAAGGCGTGAGAGAGGGATTTACATATACTATCAAGGTATTTTCCCAAACTCAAACTATCCAGATCTCCAGAAGTTCTTGATTTAGTGCCTATTATTTAAATACTCTTCAAGAATGTGCCCAAGGGAGGCCCACCAGCCAAATGAAGCAGGTATGGAAGGCAGAAACTAGGAAACTTGTTACCTAATAAGGACTCTTTTTACCTGCTCAGAATCCTGATGGCTATGCCAGCTGTGAAGCTAGGTCACACAGACCCTTCAAACCCATTGTACAGACTGCATCACAGACCCCTCACGTACCAGGCTGGGTCACCAGTGTGAGAAATACGCTCACCCATCCAAGGCCAGAGGATGGACATGGAGACACAAGGTACAGCGAAGTGAGACTTTAGTTATGGCCTTGCAAGGTTCGGGTGTCTGACGGGCAGGCGAACAGAAAATGGCTGTAGCAAGCAATTTATCCCCTAGTGCACAAGTCCCTGCCCCCACGTCCTCATTGGTCAGGGTGCACAATCTTCCTGGATGACATCTAAGATTACCCTGATTTATTATCCCCTTGTAAGAAATTTCTTTGTCTGAGGGCTCAGGACAAGCCCACGAAAAAGTCCCACTGAAACCCTGTGAAAGGAGAAACACTAGGGAATTAAGAGGACAATAAAGGGCTGGTAACTCATCACCATCTCAAGGACAACTTTATCTATTCAGCGACCTCCCAGGAATAGGCTGGACCAGTCAGACAACTTTTGGGCTGGGCCTGAATTTCTGAAAATGAATCACGTAGATTATTTTCTTACACCAGACCCTTCATGTGCCAGGCTGGGTCACCAGACCCCTCATATGCCTGCTGGGCCACAGACCCCTCACATGCAGGTCACAGGCTAGGTAATTGGGAAAGATCCTGGGAGCCACTGGCAGGGTTGCCAATGTGAGCTCAGTCCTCAGCTTCCTCAGCAGTAGCAGCAGCAGCTTATGGCAGATGCAGCAGCAGCAGTGGTGGCCTCCAGAGCATCCTGGGGGCCCTGGAAGCACAGCCTCCAGCAGCAGTAGCGACCTCCCTGTGGCCCCCCCCGGGGGTCAGGGGCACTATGGATCAGAGCCACTCATCCTTTATACTTAAATCCAATAACCCAGGAACACCTGGGTGCAAGTCAGACAGCCCAGGAATACCTGGGTGCACGTGCATATTTACATCAAATGTTCTGCAAGATTCTGAACATTTGAGGGGCCCTGACCATTTACCTTCACTTTCCCTACAGTTATCAACCAGGTACTTACACAAAGCCTGTTACATACATGTACATAATCTTATTTAATCTTCACACCCTCCCTAAGAAATCAATATTATCCCATATTGTGCATGAGAACACTGAGGCTCAGAGGGTGTCAGTCACCTGCTGCAACAACACATGTCAGATGGAAAAAAGCAAATGTGTGTCCATCTCCACCACACAGAGACCAAAGCGATCTGCATTTTCAGGATATCTAAATGAGTGAATATTTTTATTCCTGCAAGACCTCTGAAAAAAAATTTTTGGATACAATAAATCTGTTCTCTTGGCAGTGCTCATGGCTGGGGCTGTGTGGTGACTGTTTCACAGCAGTGTTTTTCTCTCACTACCCAGTGTCTGCATCAAAGCTGTGCTCAGGGCCCCGAGCACAACTTGTTCATTCTCTCTTTGGATGTCTCTTTCAAATAAAAAAATAGTCTGTTGAAAACTTTTGACAAATCAAAACCTAAAACTGCCTTTTCCTTTTTCCTCCCTTCTACTTGTTTAAAGTTATGTTTATTAGATCACACTATGGTGCCCCCAACTTAAGAAATAACCATCCAATCTCTTAATCCTTCTTAATTATGGATTTCTTAGTGAAATTAGCCCTTGTACCCATGCACAGTGTGCACAGACAGAACTTCAGTCCTGCCCCAGGCTCCTTCTTGCCGACTGGAGAGCTGGTGACATGGGAGGCACCAGCAGAAATGCAGCAGCGTGAGGTGAGGGACAGAAGTTAATGATGGTCTCAGAGTGTGTGTTCTGTGCTTCCTGTCCACACTTGACCCCATCTCCTTCTCTGCCCCCAAAAGGCAAGGCAGCTCAAGTTGTTTCAAGGCTTCCTCCTGGGTATCTGTTCCAGAAGCCAGTCTCCAGGCAGGGCTGAAGAAAACATAATGCACCTTGAATCCCTCCCAGAGAGCCCTGCAGCTGGAGTCTGAGCCTGGTACCAGCCTCCACTTTGCTGCCATCTAATTTACTACCCAGAGCAAGCCGCTCGCTCTCCATGGGCCTGCCTTTCTCTTCTGCATGTCAGAGCACAGGGAAGTAAAAGGAATGGAAAAGCCCTTGCTGACTCTCTTCTCTCCGGGAAATCACGTGCCCTCTATGTGCCGCCAAGTGAGGCCACAGCTGGGAGAATGTGGCCATTTGTTGTGTCGCATTCAGAGCAGGAAAGGCTCTGGTTATGGGAGTTGCAATCATCTTGAACATGAGTGTTTGAAAGTGACTGCCTCTGAGATTCCTCACAGCCGTATTTGATTTGAATCTTCTCCCCCAAAACACTGACACTATTTCCTGATTTCTGTCTCAGTTTAATCAAACCATACTAATGGGAGAATAAAAATGCCAGCCTCTCTCTCACGTCTCCCTGGAATAAGGTTGAAAGAAAGAGGGAAAAGGCAGCATGGGTGTTTCCCTTTGTTTTCCCTCCACCGTCATAAACCATGCACAGTTGTCCACGCCCAGCTTTTCCCTCTTTCTCCTCCAGAAACCGTGTGTCACCTCTCCAGGCCCTCCGTGCCCTCCAACTCCTGTAGCCACCTAGCAGCCAGGTCGCAAAAGTATCACTTAAGAGTTTTTGAGCACTTACGATGAACTAGGCACATGGCCACATGTTTTTGTTGCATTATGTCACTTAATCCAGTGGTTTCCAAACTCATCTGCACTTCGGAATTGCCTGGGAGCTTCAAGAAATTACTGACACCTGTGTCCCACCCTAGAAATTATGATTTAATTGACATGGAGTGTGGCCTGGGCTTTGGAATTTGTTAAGATTCCCCCTACCTAAACCCCAACTCCACCCCCAACCAAGAGATTCTAATGTTCTAGCAAATCTGGGAACCAACCACTGGCTGAATCTCAGAGCATTCTGCCATAGGAGCAGTAATCACACACTCTTTACAGATGAAGACCTGAGCTGAGCAGACTCAGTGAGTTCCCAAGCTCACATCAGCAGCACATGAGAGCCCAGCCAGTTTGTGTGGTCAGGCTGTGTTGTCTCAATCCTGGCTACTCAGAGTGCAGTCCACAGACCAGCAGCATCAACTGGGAGCTTGGTGGAAATGCAAATCCTTGTGCCCCGACAAATTCAGGCCTACTGAATTTGTTCAAAATCTCTCCAAGGGATTCTGATGCCTGCTGAAGTTTGAGAACCACTGCTGTAGCCATGTCAGGATGCCCTGAAAGTCACAGTAATGTGCTGCCAGCCTGGATGTTCACAGCTCTAGGCCCCCAGAGGTCCCCTGACCTTAATGTAAATAGGGATCATCTGGGCTGCTGGTTAAAAATGACCCACCAGGAAGATTTTTTTTCCCAGGAAGTTAGAAGTCCCAGAGTCTTACTGCTTTCTGTACTGTTTCATATTTGTGAATTTTAAAGCCAACCAGATTGGCCCCATTTGGAGCAGTGACCACATCGTCTACGCCCGCTGCCCTCAGGCAGTAATGAGCAGGCACCAGGTTTGGTACCATCTGCGTGACTGATGTTTGGGTGGAGCCGACGCCGGGGCCCGGGGTGATGAGACGATCGGGCCGAGCTCTCCGGGCTGGAGGCCGCAGCCTGACCGGGGTTAGGACGCGTGGGAGGCACGGGCTGTCCTGGAAGCCCAGCAGGCAGCGGTGAGCTGCGGGGGAGGCACAACCTGGGGCCCCCCAGCGCACGGGGGCTTCGCCTTCTGCCGTCCTGGTCCCCAGCACACGCAGCAAAACCTGAGGTTTCGGCACCTGCAGATGCAGACCTTAGACGAGGGAGGCGACTGCGCGCCCAGACTCGCATGTGGGAGAGAACACACTGCTTTTCCCTTTTATTTTTATGGAGCAAAATAATAACTTGATACACGTCCAAGCAGTTAAAAAGATACTAACAGGAACTCAATTTAGAAAGGTTTTTAGTAGGCTGACAACAGACGTGGCAACCCATTTCAGGATGTCGTGGGAGAGGAGACGGGGAGACGGCTGGGCCAGGTGCCTGCGCACGCGCTGGAAGGAAGCGGACCGCCGCTCCCTGCCCTTCGCTGTGCGCTTGGACTGCGGCGGCACCTGTCCCTGGAGCCCTGGCGACCCAGCGGGAGCTCACCTGCCTGCCTGCCACCCACGTGGGGGGCCGGGGGCGCTGCTGGCTGCCGGGTACCGCCACATTCCCCGTGGAGCCCGAACTCAGCCAGGGCATTGGGAGCTCTCAGGAGGAGCATTCCCAGAGGGAAACTGAGCCTTCTGTGCGTGCAAGGGGCCAGCACCCCACGCCCGTATTTATTGAAAGTTCTTGGGCGGGGAAAGTAAGGAATCTAAAATAGAACAATAGGTGGCCATCCAAAATGTCCCCCATCACCTGCATCCTGTGTTAGAAAATTCGTTTTAATTAGGTAAAATCTACCTAGATAAGGTATTTTTATTAGGCAAGATGTACCTAGTATAACATAGGTTGCAAGTGTGGGGATGTGTTTTGCTCAATCGTAATTTTCAGAGAAATACATGAACTTTAAAATTGTATATTCATTCCATCAAGAATTATTTTAAAAGTGCATACGTATACTGTATTTGTCATTTGATATCTTTCTACTACCTTCTGCTTGCATAATTGAAGTCATGAAAAACTGCAAGCAAGTCCCCTCATAGGAGAATCTGGTGTGGACCATATGAGCATCTCTGTTCATCAGCATTGTGAAAGTATAGTGCTATACATTCTCTAAATGAAATTATGGTTACCCTCAAATTAGACATCTCTACAAATATACATGATCTGCTCAGACTTACTTTACATCTAGGAAAGGAGAAATTATAGATCTGTCTTACTCTAGGATATTTTAGATACAGCACACGTATCCATGGTGTAAATTTCTAAGATATTATAGATAAGCCCTTTCTAAAGTCACAGATAATGTTCCAATGATGGAAGAAACAAAAAAGACTCCCAACGGAGATTGAAAACTTAGGGCAGGGACCATCTTTGTCTGCTGCTCCACCGGTATCTCCAACTCTTAGCCTGTCTGGTTTACATCTTGCTAATTAAAGGTAATGAGACTTACCTGGAACTGCACTGAATTGAGTGCCAGAAAGTTTCACAAGGGAGAAGCTAAAATAATAACCAGCCACATACCACCCTGGAAACATTTGTGTACCACAGGTGTTCAGCATTCTGGGAAACTCTTGCCCATATTTCCTTTTGTAAACTTCTCCTGTCTGGGATTTTCCTTTCTACACTGATTCTATTAATTTCTCAAGGAAATTCAGTTCTTTATGTATCCATTACATATTTAGTGTGTACAAGACACAATGACCAGGTGCTACAGGGTTTGCAGAAACACCACCCTTGATGTGTGGGCTGGTAATAAGCAAGCATCCGTCAGCATTGTGGAAAGGGTGTCATGCTACTCCAGAAGAGGCACATCTCGTCAGGGATCAAAGAGAGGTCACAGCTGTGGAGGAAAGACTTTGGACGGGTGTGGCATTTGAGATATACTTTGAAGAATGGAAGCAATCAACTGGGAATAAATGCGTTAGAGGAGAACATTCTAAATAGAAGGAATGGTGTAAGCAGGAGTTTGGATCGTGGGGTGTGTTTGGAGATAGGGCATACCACTTGTCCTTGAACATAAAATATATGCAGATAGAAAAGAAAGACTGAAAATGCTAGTTGTGGCCAAATACAAAAAGGTCTTTACATGCCAGGCCAAAGAATTTCTGTTTAATTTCACAGACAGTTGTTGGAAATAGGAGATTCTCAAGCAGAGCAAGTAAATAGCATTGGGATTACACTTTGGAAGCTTGTTTTTTTGTTTTTTTGTGGTTTTTTTTTTTTTTTTTTGGCATTTATATGTATATAATGCTCATGCAGAAAGACATCAGAGCCTGAGCTAAAATTGTTGCAGAAGGAATCAAAGTTTAGAAAACAGATTTGAGAGATATTTCAAAGGCACTCCTGGACTTGGCAACAGGTTGGGTTTTGGAGAAGGAATCGCCAGGTTTGGTACCTGGGTGACTGAGGAATTGTAGTGGCATTGACATAGGAGTCAGGAAGAGGGCAGTTGATGTGGGACAAAGAATTCTCTTTTAGACATCTTGCCTTTGAGGTGCTGGCAGGACCTCCAAGGGAAGATGCCCACAAAAGAAGTATTGAAACCAAATTCAGCATTTGAGGACTGGAGCCAGAGTTACTGAATAGAATTCACCCATGGCGGGGCAGGAGCGAGAGTGGATGAACTGCCACAAATTCAGGAGTGGCAGAAGAAGCCAAGGACAGAGACTGGGGATGGCCACGTGTCCCTGCCCAGCCTCTGCTCCCGCTCTTCCTCATGCCATGCTTCTGCTGACATCTAGAAGAGCCACGCAACAAAGACACCAACTTGCTAGGACGGGCTGAGTCTAATGAATTTCTTCCATGCGAAAAATCCTTTAGATTGGAGGCTTCAGGTAATACAGAAAGACTGTATTCATATTTTATCAATTTTTGTTTATTGAATATACTTAGATTAAAATGAATCTGTAGTTCTAACTTGGGAAAACCTCATAACTCCTTCCAGCTTCAGAAAAAAATGACTCTAATTTTTAGTGTTGATTCTGATTTTCTGCTCACTCCTCCTCAAAGAATGTCAATTTCTGAAACTAGAAGGAATTTAAAATTCAGAGGAGCCAAAATAGTGCAAGCTTCCCTCTATAGTTTATTTTTCCAGGGCCTTCCCTGAGTAGAGATGCACAGGAAATGAATGGTTACTGCACTGAGGTATTTGTAGTATAAATATAATTTGTTAACTTTAGACCATTTTCCTACGCTTTACTTCTCCCATAACTAAAATTTCATTTTCTTGTGGAAAAGAAAAAACGTAGGTAATCTTAAATAAAATAGACTTTGCTCTTGAGTATAAAGTTAACTTTTATTTTTGTGTGCAAATTTTATCCTATGAATCGTAGTATGACCCATCACTGTGGAAACTTTTTTTAAAAAAAACCTAAACTCATAATTTCCTTTGTGTGTTCTAAAGGTCAAATGCTGCAAATACTGGCCAGATGACACAGAGATATACAAAGACATTAAAGTTACCCTGATAGAAACAGAACTACTAGCTGAATATGTGATAAGAACATTTGCTGTTGAAAAGGTAAGTTTTCATACTGCTTTGGAAAGCTGTGGTCAGATGTCAGTGGAACAATACTAGCCTCATTAACTTGTCTAGGATAATTTACATGTGGTCATGCCTGAATGCAGGTAGGCTCTACCTGGTGGTTTCTCAAGACTGCATCTTGCTTTCTGATTCTATAGTAGCTCAGGTTCATCTTTAAAGTAAATCATTCCCATTTCATAAGAATCTATATTTTGCAAATAACCCAGAGAAAATGTCTATTTTCTTTCTTTTTTTTTTTTTTTTTGTGACCGGAAAGGGGATAGGAACCCTTGGCTTGGTGTTGCCCGCACCGCGCTCAGCCAGTGAGCGCACCGGCCATCCCTATATAGGATCCGAACCTGCGGCCTCAGCGCTCCCAGCGCCGCACTCTCCCGAGTGAGCCAGGGGGTCGGCCCTATTTTCTTTTTCTTTTTAAACTGGTTGGTATTGTTCTGCCTGTCTCTGTTCACAGAACAAAGTTTGTTAAATTTTGATAAGCGGCCTTCCAGTCTGATGAACTTCCTGGGTGTATGTCATCTGGGTTTCCCAGGGGTGAGTTAGTGTCAGTGTTGAGACACAGGTACTGACTCCTGGAATCCCTCACTTCCTGAGGCTCTTGAGGCCTTCAGTTTAATATGGACTGAAGGGTTTTCAAGTGACCTACCTGGAAACCTAAGTGACTGATCTCCATTACGCACGTGACCCCCTTGCATGAACCAGCACCTTCGTTCATACTCGCTGCCCTACTGACATCTGCCGGCCGCAGTTGCCGGTGTTGGGTCGGTGAGTGTGCGCTTTGGTCCTCCCCTGCCTCATCCCGTGTGCGTGGATGGGGCTGCTTCTCTGGGAAGCACTGGAGGGCGTAACAGGGAATTTCCTTATTCCCCTCTTTCTGCTGACATAGGGAGGGGCCGGAGGTGAAGCAAACTGCAGTCCATCCAGAGAAGTGTCACAGGTAGGCCGTGGGGAAGTGGAGGTGATGTGACAGAGAAACACTCTACCTTCCAGAGAGCCACAGACTCCACTGTCGAGAGCTGACTCCCCAGAAGCCCTGCACTGCTGCACTGCACTTGACCATTTTGTCATGAATTTGTGCTGCTTACACTCATTTAATAGAGCAGGTCCCTTGGAGGACCCACATTGTAAGTGGACCATTGGGAAGCTGGCTCTTGGCCTTTCCGCTTACTCTATATTCTTACTGCATCTAAATTTACTTTTTGGACTAACAAGACAAGTTTTAGGAAATCCAGGAAATTGCAGCATCTGCTAATTTACCCTGATGTTTTGAACTACTGTTCCTGGTTTGCAAATCCAAATTTGTCATAGAATCACAAGGCTGAAAAGACTTTATTTTAATATGTTTCTCATACTATTTAGCATTTTATTTTCTTAGCCTGTCTTTTTTAACAAGCAGGCAGGAGGCTTGGAGACTTCAAAGAATGTGGAGGACTGGTTGACTCAATGCTTTAAGTTCTGAACCTCACACTTTGATGTCGATTTTTTCCTTCTTAGGCAGGATTGGAAAAAAAAACACATGGAGGATTTTTGTGTGGCTCTTGGCAAGAGCACTCATGAATAACTGCATTAACACAGATAGTGATAAAATACCCTCGGTATTTTTTTCTCTAAAAAAAAAAAGTCATCTAAAAGCCGTCATTTAAACACAGAGTTCTTTGAACAACAGTCAGCTCTCTAATAAGCTGAAAGTGCATCTCTGTTGCCAAAGGAAGGATTTGTTTGTTTCTTTGCTCTTTTTTATAACCTCTTATTGTATTCTCCTCCATTCCCAGCTGCAGAGAAATGTTTCTGAAATACCCAGTTATTGTAATCATCAGACAATCACTGAAGATGTGGTAGAAGGAAGGGAAGGAAGACGAGCTTATTAATGCATTTGGGGAAATCAAAATGACATATCAGTGATTTTCTAACCGGGCAATTGGAATCTTTAAGGAAAACAAATCATTAGAACATTGCTTAGATTTTAAACTTTCTCATTAGAAGGGAAAGTAAAAAATGGTTAGGCATGTACTTTGAGACTCCTGCAATTCTGATTCTATTTCGAGAGCACGTTGCATCAAGGGACCTAAAGGTGAAAAATGAATTTGGACTCTATTTTGCAAAACAAGCAGATGTGTTGCAGTTTGAAACTGCTGAATTCCTGTTTTGCATCTGATTGGCGTCTTTCCTTTCCCACACATTTGATGATTCGAACCTAAACAGATTTTATATAACATATAATGTCCATTGTGTCGGGAGGAAGACAGCTCAAAAGTCTCTGTGGATCTAGGCTGTCTGGTGAACCTATCCCTGCCTGTCCTAGCAGAAAAGAAGTCGACAATGGCCACCGAATTTTCTATCCAGAGAGGTGCCTTAGTGATTCATTCATTCACAAATATTTATTAAGCGCCCACTTTGGGCTAGGCACTATTGTGCAACCTGGTTCTTCCTTCTCATTATATTACATGGGAATAAGAGACTGTCACTTTTTAATACAGCATTCATACTTGCTATGAAGAAAAATATATAATTAACACAAAATTGGGAAGTGTTTGGGTTGTGATCACTAATCACATCTATGATTTTCTTCCCCAAATGTATTATAAAACAGCAAAAGGAGAAACTGCTGTGCCAATGAACAAGAACGGAAGATGGATCGGAAGCAATTTCCTTTGCTAATCTTGTCAATAGTGAACACATTAGAGGGTGGAGGATTATTTTGGGAAAAGGTTTTCTGCATTCCAGGAACTGACACTTACCTTACTCAGAAAATGGGTCTTAGAGAGATCAGTTTGGAGCTCATCTCATGATGCATGGAGTTCAGGGCTTCGGGAGGCTAGAACTGAAATCTAGCAAAGCTAGAAAGAGAAATTCTCAAAAAAAAAAAAAGGTATATGGGAGAAAGAAATGTCCTTTTGTCCCCTTTGAAATAAACAGTTATTGATCATAAGTTTTTCCACTTTATAGGACATCTACCTCCAAATTGGGACCACCCCTGCCCAAGCTGTCATACATAAAACCAGGGGAGCTCTCTAGGGGGTTGGAGGGTGACACAGACTCTACGTACGTCTTCTAATGGAGACTTTGGGATTGGCCAAATGTGACTATGGTTTCAGTGGTAAGATATTTGGGCTTCCAACCACCTAGTAATATTACTGGGGGATCACAGAGCCTATTTAGCAAATGACAAAGTTGATTTGCATTTGCAAATCCCTGACTGCTTAATTCCTTAATGCTTTAGCTCTAGTGAAGAATAGCATTTTCACAGAGAAATAAAGCTTCAGCATTTGGGTATTAATTAAACTGAGTCATATTAACACATTGATAACAAACAAGTCTTAAAATCTATAATTGTTTGTCATTTCTGGTCTTTCAAAGCACATAAAAATTCTGAATTTCTTCTTTGCTCACTAAATCTGTGTGTACAATGATTAGTGGTGAATGTGGTAAGGTGTTTATTTTGAAGATATAATGAAACCATACCCAGGACCTAATGCAAAGATGGTATCCAGTAAATGGTTGTTGAATGAGAGAAGGGAGAAAGTCCAATTTGATCCCAGGTTGACATGAAGCCTTGATTCTGGAAGGAACTTTTGTTTTCAAAACGGCTTTTGCTTTAGAACAGTCTTAATACATAGGCTCATAGTTAGAAACAAAATTGATGGGTATAAATCAACTTAATTATTCTCAAAACAAGAGTAAATTAAAAAACAAAGACAACCATAAAATCTCTTTCCTTCTGTCTTCCCTTCAGTTCAGGGGCAGGCAGCCCTCCGCCTTCAATTAACTGATCTACCTTAGAATTCCAGCAAAAACACCCCCTGGTTCCCACAGGATACATTTGCTTACATGCCTCTTTCCCACGAGCACCTGTGACAGCCACTCGAGGACAGGAGACAGTGTCTTCATTTCTCTGTAGCCCTAGCACCTCCTGTAATGCCTAGAGCATTGTAGTCACTCAGATTGTTAGTGACTGAATGAATGGGTTAAATATTTATCCAAATAGAAAAGAGAAATCTAACAACAGAGTTGCAAATGAAAATGAGATCCCTGACTTATCTAGTTGAAGCTCATCTCATGATGGGTGGAGTTCAGGGCTTGAGGATGCTGGAGCTGAAATCTAGCAAAGCTAGAAAGAGAAGTTTTCAAAAAAAAAAATGTATGGGAGAAAGAAATGTCGTTTTATCCTCTTTGAAATAAATAAATAGTTATTGCCGGTAAGCTTTTCCAGTTTATGGGATACTTTACCACCAAATTGGAACCACCCTGCCCAAGTCCCCATTCATAAAGCTAGGGGAGCCAGTGTGTGAGCTGCTCAAGGACCTGGAACAGAGAGGTCCCAGGGTACAACAGAGCCAGGACAAGGGGCTTGCATTTCCGTGGCTGGTATCGAACACACAGATATCCTTTCATTCCTTCAGGTCCCTGTTCTGTGCCTCTTTCTCTATGGACTGTCACCTCACCAGCACACAATGCAATCTAAGTGAGACAAACTTTTAACATAGTCTACTGTTTAGAAAGGAGTTTCACAGAACCCAAGGGATCCAGTCATTTGCTGGAATTATGCATGTAAATTAGCATTTCCCCAAACATCACCTGCCCTTCCACACCCACAAACATTTTCCTAAGTGTGGGGAGCCTTCCAAACTGTGCATTAAATCTAATGGTGGCCTTCCTCTCTGGCATTCACTGTTCTCTGGCCCTAGACTCACTACCTAGAGGTACTTTGTATTGCCTTGTTTGCTCTTGCTTATTTATTTTTCTTTGTTTTCTTCTTTGTTGTGGCTGCCCAACTAATACAGAGAGGCGTTCATGAAATCCGAGAGATCAGACAGTTTCACTTCACGGGCTGGCCGGATCATGGGGTCCCCTACCATGCCACGGGCCTGCTGGGATTTGTCCGGCAGGTCAAATCAAAGAGCCCGCCCAGTGCGGGCCCGTTGGTGGTGCACTGCAGGTAAGCACAGCTCCCAGACCTCTTCAAGGAAACGTGGTGGGTTTGGGTACAGGGGGATGAAAATGTCTTGGGACTAGAAGTGATGGTTGCACAACGTTGTGAACGTACAACATGCCTCAACTGTGTACTTTAAAATGGCTAATTTTGTTATGTGAATTTCATCTTAGTAAAAATTAAACACAGGCAACAGCAGCCCAGTGGCCCTTTTCCCTCCACTGACAGCCCCCTGTTTTCACTCAGTGCTGGTGCGGGCAGGACCGGCTGCTTCATCGTCATAGACATCATGCTGGACATGGCCGAGAGGGAGGGGGTGGTGGACATCTACAACTGTGTCCGGGAGCTGCGGTCGCGGAGGGTGAACATGGTGCAGACAGAGGTACTGGCTCCCGTCCGTCTTGATCCCACCCCCCAGAGCCACGGGCAGAAGAAATCCCGGCAGTGACCTCTCCAGAACGCCCCAGAAGAAAAGTGATGTAGCCGGCAGTCCCTGTTTTCTCCCTCCCTCCCTCCCTTTCTCCTTTTTGTTTTTCCTTTCACAAACAAACAGCAAAGGCCAGGCATTTGCTGCCAGACAAACTCCATGTACCAGCATCAGCATCATCAGCCTACATTTGCATTTTCCTGTGTCAGGGGCGCAGTAGAGTCTCTACATTAAGCATTCGAGGTTTCTATACCGTTTCCTTCTGCTATATCTTTTATACTGGCTGGTAACCAAGCAAGACCACTCCTGAGAATAGCCAGGTATTTGCCAAGTGGCTTCAGGGTAATCTCTGTACATTTTATTCTTCTCCAGGGGTGCCGGGAAGAACAGTAGCTTCCTGTCCCTAAAAATTCCCCAGCAGCCTGGCATCATGGGACTTTGCCCGTTTTGTAGAAGTACTCTGTCACAACTAGTAACTATACATTGACATTCAAGGTGTATCAGGAATTCAAATTTTTGAGAAATAGTACATCCTGCTCCTAGGACATTCATATTTATACTAATATTTGATCATTTTAAGTAGGCATTATACCCACTACCTGGAAATGATTTATGGAGTAGAATAAAGAATAAATAAGAAGCCCTTATGTTTAGATTGTGCATTAGTGTTTACAAAAGCCACTCAGAAACCTAATCCTATTTTTTAGCTAACGTAAAAATAACAAGAACTGAGAATGCGTTAAAATGGTCTCTCATCTTTAGAATGAGTCTACTGTGTTTTAAATATAAAAATGGTAATAATTTACTTTATTAATGTACTTTGCAGTCGATCTAATGTTGCCACACCCATTTTCTTCTTTCTTCCTCTTTTTTGAGGTGTTGCTTAGTAGGAATGGACTATTCTTGAGAATTATAGGTCCTGGTTATTTATAGAAGTTAAATTAACAGTAATAGTAGACTTTTTTAACATCTCATGTAACTAAAGCTCAACAGTAAATATGGTAAAACTTTAATTAATTGTAGGGAAAGTCAGTGCCAATCAGAATGAGAAGGCCCTTTTTAAACTGGGGACTTCTTGTACGTACGTCTGTGCGGGAGCTCTTCTCTGGGCTCATAAGAGCTTTTGTCATTGTCACATGCATTAATATTTTGAAGTAGGTAGTTCTAAGTGTTCAGAACTGCTTGTGTTCATAGTGGTGTCCAGTTTCCCTGGACCTTCTTTGCACTACGAATTTGGTCAGCAAATCCTCTTTTCATTATAGACAGATAAGATTCTGCTCGTCCCTCATATGCAATATTGAGCTCCAAATCAGAAGGATTAGAATTACAGAGGCGTTTTAGCCGCAGGTCTTATAGCACCCCAGTGCCTGTGCTGGTTTGCATCAGTGTCCAGTTGGTGTTGATCTGCAGAATATTCTGCTTTGGGCCGTTCGTCTCTTCCTCCCTTTATTCTGCCACACACAGCCCATCAGATGACTGCGGCTGTCCCACGTGAGGACCGAGATTACTGACACTAAAAAGCCAGTGTCCGGCAGTCAGGTCCTCGCACTTTGTTTCTCTGTCAAGAATGTGTTGTTTCCATTATTCTGCCGATGTGAGGCTAAAACTGGTACTGTCTCCCTCCTCTCTAGTTCTCTCAGGTTGCCTTGATTTCTCTGTCACTAACTAGTCCCATGCGCTTCTCCAGGAGCAGTATGTGTTTATCCATGATGCAATCCTGGAAGCCTGTCTTTGTGGAGACACCTCTGTCCCTGCTTCCCAAGTTAGGTCTCTGTATTACGACATGAACAAACTGGACCCACAGACAAACTCAAGCCAGATTAAGGAGGAATTCCGGGTAAGTCATTTTGAAGGGCGAGGCGACTGGCTGTGACTTTGCACCGTAAGAAGTATCTCAGAGTCACCTCTTGAACCCTTGAGCCAACACAGGGTTCCTCAACCTTAGCACCATTGACATCTGGGGCTGGATCATTCTTTGTTGCGGGGCTGTCCTGTAGGATGTCCAGTGGCATCCCTGGGCTGTAGCCACTAGATACCTGTAGCACCACCACCACACCAAAAATGAGTGCAGACATTGCCAAATGTCCCCTGAGGGGCACAGTTACCTGGTTGAGAACCACTAGTCTAACTGAGCCATTTCTACCCCACCTTTGAAAGCAGACACCAAAGGGTCCCCAGCACTATGGCTGTTAGTTCACAGCATAACCATGGTGCAGTCAAACCAGAGGAATACATATCAAGAAGTCTTTCTGGGTGTTAACTCTTCATTGTACCCCTCACATGCACATTTTGCCTAAATGTACCTGACTCTAGGCCAAGCTCTTTTCCAGCCTCTTCCCTCCCAAATCCCCAGCCATCCAGCTTTTAATCCTAGGGACCCATAGTGGCCCTTAGGCCTCTGCCTCTGGCCTCTGTGCCTGATGGGCACTGTCTGTGGACAAAATCCAAGGAGAGGAAAAAGAAATGTAAATCTAACTGTGGGGTTTGGGGGAGTGGGAACAGGAAAGGCTGGCAGAGGGGACCATCCTGCAGTCAGCTGCAGGAAACTTGCATCTTTCAAATGCAGAACATGAGACAAATGTGCTGTCAAGCCGTTCTGTTCCTCAAATGCCTTTCCTCCGTCCTTTGTCCCGTAGACCCTAAACATGGTGACACCAACGCTGCGCGTGGAAGACTGCAGCATTGCCCTCTTGCCCCGGAACCATGAGAAAAACCGGTGCATGGACATCCTGCCCCCAGACCGCTGCCTGCCCTTCCTCATCACCATTGACGGCGAGAGCAGCAACTACATCAACGCCGCCCTGATGGATGTAAGCCGCCCCCTCCCCAAAGGACACAGCAGAGCCGCTGGGAAGATGGGGGCGAGGCTCCTGCAGCTGCTCATCTGCCCCTGCTTTTTGTTGAAAAATAGTTTGCATTTAAAAAAATAGATGTCAGAACCCACATATGTTTCTGTGTCAGGGCTGACGTTCTTGGTCTCTTGGAGACCACCGGTCCAGAAGCGCTGATAAATGAAACATGTCGCAGCCACTGTCTGAGCACTTACAGTTTAACCTGCTAACGGGAGAGCAAGAGACAGTTCTTAAGTCCCTGTGGCAGGGAAATGGGATAATGTGGTCTACAGCATTGTTTTTTTCCCTTTCTTCCCGCATTAGGCAGTAATTAACATGGGGAAGCACAACTGGTTACTTCCTGAGGCCTGTTTACTTCCTGCTACTCAGTAGAATGGGTATTTTCAGTGCTGATATGGAAATTTTAATTCTGTTGGTTTGATATCATACATGGTACTTAAACTTGTTTGAAACTCTCCAGAGCCATAAAAAGCCTGCATGTCCTTTGTGGCAGAAATAAGTGACACCATCACACAACAAATGGCAAGCGAACAAGTCTTAGCAAAAGCAAAACTTATAATTATACATAATTTTTAAAGTTAAATTTTCATCTTTAAAATAATTATGTATAGAGTTGATATTGCCTTTCTATGAAAAATATTTTAAAAATTGGTAAGAGATACATACTAAGTTTTCTTGGTATCAAAGTGAGAATATTTTATCATTGTTATTCTGCAGATAAGTTTATATTTAGCCTATTGTGGTGTTGAAAATGGTGACAGAATCCAACAACTGTTAAATATGTTCAGCATTTTGTGCCACAAGTTTCCATGTGCACAAAATAACTTAGCTTCCTCCCTTCTCATTTTCCTGGTTATCTTTGGACCTTCCTTGTTTGTGTTTGCAGAGCTATAAGCAGCCTTCAGCTTTCATAGTCACCCAGCACCCTTTGCCAAACACAGTCAAAGACTTTTGGAGGCTGGTCCTGGATTATCACTGCACGTCTGTGGTGATGCTGAATGACGTGGATCCTGCCCAGGTGAGACCGGGATCTCTTGCCACCTGAGCCAGTGCCACAGGGTCGAGTCTATGCTTGCACATTGACAAGGGCCGGTCTCCTGCCAGGCCTCATATGCCAATTGAAGATTGAGGTCTGTTTCGGTAATTGGCCACAATAATCAACCACATTGTATATTGACAAAATAAAATAAAATAAAATTTTTTTTTTAAAAAAAAGAAGATTGAGGTCTGGAGATGTCCCAAAACATGGGTTAAAAGTCAGGTCGAATTAGGGGTTAGAGCAGAAAGTCTGTTGAAATCATAAACAGTAGAAGTAACAGGGCAAGACAGGGTCAGAAATTCTGCTGTTCCCAAAGGCTGGAAATACCCACTGGAGGGGTACAAGGTCATAGACAGAGTCAGTGCTCAACAGGAATCCAAACGTTGCAGAGCCAAAGGCAGGGCAAGTGAACCAGAGTGTATTGGAGAAAGGGCCCTCTGATTTGGTCCTGATCCCAGCCCTGGGGCCTCTGTGTTCTGCCTAGCAGGGCTCCCCTTCAGCCTGCAGGTAGGGATCATCGTGGTGAGAGACAGAAGGGACAGGCAAGTGACTTTAAGGGACAGTGGTTAGTTTTGCAACTCTTTGGTAAAGCTGTTAAAAAGAAAGAAAACTGAGACCTGGAGATAAGAGACGCTCAGAATGTGATAAATGGGGCTTTACATAGCTCCTCTTAAACATAAAAAGAGGAAGAACTGGACAGTGATGACTCAATATTAGTCACGGCATAGAAGCATTTTCTAAAGGGGAGTTATCGGGTGACCGTTCACACAGTGGCCCTGTAGAAGCTGAATTTACTGCTTTGGGGTACAGCTGTGCCAGTCATAGACTTCACCACCATGACAGAGGGCATTGTGGAAAGTTTGAATTTAGCATGTTTTTAAGAATAAATTTGTTCTACAATTGAATTAATTTCCTATGCAGTAAAAACAAATTCTTTAAAAAAAAAAAAAAGAAAGGAAGGATGGTCTGAATATTTCAGCATCCAAACTGGACAAGATATTACCTCCCTAAAATCCATTTTGCTGTCACCATTCTGCCATAAACAGTGTGGACATTCAATTCTATGAAGTGCTTAAAGGTTTTTAATTATGTTTAGGCACTACATTACATTGTTAAGGCATTTGCCTGAAAGCCAGTTAATGAAATAATAATGCTAATCCTTGTTCCCATCTAGGCCTTTTGGCTCAAGATGCTTAAATATTTTAGAACTGTCCTCCACTGATCCTCTCAGAAGGGAGGCTGCTGCCATCTGTGAAAAGAGGCAGACACCTCGAATCAGGGAGCCTCGAAGACACAATTCTAGATAGAACCAGGCATCCCGATTTTCCAACCTACGGTGCCATGGGTTACATTTCACTCATTCAAGATTCGTTAGTCACAGACAATTACAGGATAAGGGACTTGTTTCCTACTTAGAATCATTCTGTATTTTCCTAATGTGAGTCCTGAAATGTCGTGATATACCATTTTTGTTCATATCAGTGAACAAGACGTCAGTGGTTCTAGTGTGTTCTTTTTGAACATCTGCATTTGAATTCTAAAGCTGCATTCTAAACCCGAACTATCTGGACTCAAACCAAGCCTTGCTGAGTGGTGGTAGGAGAGACAAAAAGACTCCAGCTCTATTCAGCAGACAGAGCTGATTTTCAGAGTGCGAGAAAAGAGGCTCCTGGGATTCAGTCTTTTAGCGAACACTAAACTGAGCATTTGAACTTAAAGGCTTTGCAATTGTACAAGAATAGCACTCAAGTATTTTAAGTATTTATAGGTCCAGCTCATGGATGTGTTATGCACCATTTAAGCCATTTTCTACATGGTTTACTTGGGCAGAGTGCAGAATGCCAAGAGCCATGTGCCAGCCTGGGCCATTCATGGTTCTTTGGTGTGACAAGCTTTTGATCTCCAGGAGCTTGAGCTGAGAGAGCAAGCAGAAAGCAAAGCTAGCTCGGGCAGCTGAAAACGGGCCGAACTGTTCCGATGCACGCGTTACAGCTCTGATTACCATCCCGGCTTCCCATCGTATGCCTGTTAATTTTAACGCGTGTACCTTTGGGTATCAAAAAGAAAATAAACATCAGCATGCTGTCGTGTAACAAGGCAGTTTTATAACTTGTCACCAGGAAATGCTAGTGAGGAAGGATCAATTTCACAGAAGCATTATTTAAAAATAAATAAATGTAATTTCTAACATACTATAGACTAACATAAAAAGTACTTCCTAGTCATCCTACTTTCATTCGTAATCATAAAGTCCAAATCTTTAGATTTTTTGTAATGGAGAGAGAGATTGCTGTTCCAGTTGACCCATTCTTAACTGAAAACTACCTTGCAATCTTGGATGTAAATCAACCCTTGGCAACATTTGACAATGAGATTTTAGATCCTTTGGATAATAAAAATCATTTTTTAAAAAATCAGTAGATTCTCCTTTCGTGGTGCATCATTATGCTTACAATGAGGTGATATGTTTTTCATCTGCTCTCAGTCCAGCAGAAACAGGTTATAAAATAATGAAGTAGTTCCCCTGGTGCATCACCACAAGGCATCTGTCCCTCAGGTAAATCAGAAAGACAAAAGGTAAACAAACGCTACTGCAAAAAAAGTCACTGGAATACCAAGTCCCAAAGGAAGTTTAATTTCAAACGTTAAATGCCTGTTAAGGTTTCAGGAATTTAAGAATGGTTTCTTTTTTTTGTTTTGACTGGTAAGGGGATCACAACCCACGGCACGGTGTTGCCTGCACCACTGAGCGCACCAGCCATCCCTATATAGGATCTGAACCCGCGGGCTGGGCGCTATCAGCGCCGCACTCTCCCGAGTGAGCCACAGGGCTGGCCCTAAGAATGGTTTCTGAAGAGAAAAGATCTTAGGAGTTCTTCCTACCTGACTGTGTCCAAGTTTAGGAATTGTGTAGGTGGTGGTGAACAGAAGCGTCTCATTGCTCAGAACCACTCCAGCTATGCTGAAGTGTGTGTTATGTTCATGCAAAAGTTCTGGTTACCTGGTATCACCAATACTGGGTTTGAGACTTTAGGAAATTGTGTTTCTTTTTTTTTTTTTTGTCCTTTTTTTTTTGTGACCGCGCTCAGCCAGTGAGCGAACCGGCCATCCCTATATAGGATCCGAACCGGCACCGGGAGCGCTGCTGCGCTCCCAGCGCCGCACTCTCCCGAGTGAGCCACGGGTCGGCCCAGGAAATTGTGTTTCTAATTAAAGTCACCTCCAGGCAAAACAGCAAAGCATTTACTCTTATTAAAATGGGTTTCCTATATCTGAGCTGGAAGGGTTTAGACCAGAACAAAAGAAAGCAACCCAACACTGTTGCCAGTTCTTATCTTGTTACAAAATAGCCGTATTCCCAAAAGTGATTATAAATGAACATTCAAGCCCAGTCAGGGGAGGATGAAGTTTTAGGAGTTAAAAGGTATGTGTCATTTTAAGTACCTCAACTCGTTTAATGGCACCTGGGGCATCCCCCCAGGGGCTGGTAAGAGCTCTTTTAGATGTGCAGAAGTGATGTGCTGAAGGCATCCCATGACCTCCTTGCAAAGCAGACTTGTTCGTGGCTAAAAGATGCTTTCTGAGAAAAGGAGGAAAAAAGTCCTAGAAGGACAGGTGGAGGTGAGGAATCAGCCAACAGCAAAGTCCTAAAGTCTGCTTGCTACAAGGAAAAGAAAATGCAGGGAATCAATGAAGTCTTAAGAATTACCAAATGTTGATACTGATCGTCTCCAAACTGTTAAGAGTGAATTCACTGTTCTCATTCACCTTGTGTTTCTGTGTTTTGAATTCAGTTGTGTCCACAGTACTGGCCAGAAAACGGAGTACACAGGCATGGCCCCATCCAAGTGGAGTTTGTTTCTGCCGATTTAGAAGAGGACATTATCAGCAGGATATTCCGTATTTATAATGCAGCCAGAGTAAGAGTCTGGGCAGTATTGCTTGTTATCGCGGTTTCATTACTTTCTCATTCATTGAATCTGGAGTGCCCACTCTATGCGAGACACTGTTCTAGGACTATGGAATACATTATTGAGCAAAACAAAGATCCGTGACCTTATGGGGCTTACATTCTAATGGGAGAAGTGTTAAAGAAGAAAGTTATTCATTGATACCTGTTAAAGCACACTAAGGAAGACTTTATTCTGGACCATTGCGATGGGTACGGGGAACACTGTCATGGAGTCTCGCAGTGGGGGAGAGAGATGGGGCTCAACTCTGAATATAGCACGGACAAATGGAGATTTATAGCCAAGGAGCAGGGTGGGAGTCAGTGGATGGAAAATTACTAAGAAAACATCAGGGAGAATGCATCAGGGGGATTCTGGCTAAACCAACCTAACAGGGTTCTTGCTGAAAATAGGCCAGGGTGATCAGACGTCACGTGGGGGGTGGTAGAGGATGAGGGACCTGATCGGATATTGAGGGTGATCAGGTATCGAGGATGGGGAGAGATTCTTGCTAAATCAACTTAGTGGGGTTCTTGGTAAAACTGGATTTTACAAGGAAGTACTCAGAAGGACCTAGGAGAAGGTTCAGAGGTCTGACTAAAGCTTGGTCAAGCAAAGAATCTTTGGCAGAAGACAAATGATAAATAGTAGATATAGCAGATATAACAGATAGCGTATTAGATATAGAAAGTGATAAATGCTGTAGGACAAGAAAGGTAGGGGTATGAGAAAGTGCTGGGGCTGTGCACAGGAGGGAGGGCAGGGCTGCATTGTAAGTAGAGGTGCAGTGGGGGCACGGCCTGAGGAAGTGAGGCAACGGCCCCTGGCTCTGGGGAGGCAGCTTTCCAGCAGAAGCACTGGTGGTCGGTGGTCGGTGGTCGGTGGTCAGCAGCGTGGGCCCCGGGAGCAGTGAGGAGGCGGGAGCCACAGCGCAGCCCAGAGTGGCTGAGTGAGTGGTCAGAAAGACAGGGCAGGCGTGGAGCAGAGGTCCTGCAGGGCCCTGCGGCCACCCTCGCAGCGGGCTTTTGCCTTGAAGGAAATAGCCACTTCAGAGTATTGAGAAGAAGAATCACTTGGTATAACTTACATTTTAAAAGAAGCGCTCTGGCTTCTGTGTTGAGAACAGACTCCTCATAGGAGGAGAGTGGTGACAGGTGGAGGTGATAAGAAGTAGAGAGATTCTGATACTCGGACACTTCAAAAAGTTCATGGGAGGATTCATATTATCTTTTAATTCTGTTTTTTCCATGAACCTTCTGAAGTATCCACATATATTCTGAAGATAGAGCCAATAGGATCCAGAAAGTCAAGGGTGACTCTTGAGACTTTTGTCCTGAGAACAGGAACGAAGGGACTGGCATTCACTGAGTTGTGAAAGGCTGTGGGCAGGACAGGATTGAGGGGGCGGGACACATGGAGAGAGGATTAGGAGTTCAGTTTTGGACATACTAGGTTTGAGGTGGCTATGACACCCCTAAGTTGGAATATCAGGCCTCTGGATATATGAGGATGAATGCATGAGAGAGGCGTGAACCTCTCATGGGTCTATAAATTAATGACTTACTGGAATATTGGTGATGTTTAAAGCCTTGAGACTAAATGAAATCATCCAATGAGAGAGAAGAGAAAGGGACCCGGGACTGAGGCTGGGGCTCCCATCAGCGAGAGCTCTGGGAGAAAAGGAGGCTGAGGCAGAGGAGGACAGGCTGGGGAGGGAGCAGGAGCAGGACAGCAGGACAGCTGAGTGACAGAAGACAGCAATCACCTGCGCCAAATGCTGCTGAAGGCCACAGAAGACTTAGTCACGTGGTTGGCCATTGCCAGATTAAAGCTGCTGTTGCTTTTCCAACGTAAGCTAAGTAATGCTTTTCTGAATTTTGCAGTTCCATTTAGTTATGACTAAAGATTAATTAATTACTGCTATCTTAGCAAGATTCACATCAATAAGCAATACCGTGTACTCACAAAAAACGCAGTATCACACCAAGCTCGCAAACATCTCCAGATTATAATTTATTCTTTACCTTTAATTTACCTCCAATTAAAGTAAAGCCATTTAACCACTTAATGCACAGTATGGTCGATGCTTTTGTTGTGTGTGATTTTTCACTAGGATTTTGCAAAATGGTAAGCATTCTGCTTCACTCTTATTTGTCTGGCCTGTCACATAAAAATGCCTGTTTTTTTAATAACAGCTCAAGATTAAAAATCATAACTCTGCAGGCCAGTAGCAGCTACCTTTGTTATTTTAGGCAGGACTCTCCTTTAGTAATGTCCTGCGTTGGTGAGAAGATCGAGTAGGTGGAATCAGCCCACTGGAATTCAACAGAGTGAGTATTGCCTGTTTTCTTTCCTCTCCCTGCTTGTTGTCTGGTTCTCTGTAGCCCCAGGATGGATATCGGATGGTACAGCAGTTCCAGTTCCTGGGCTGGCCAATGTACCGGGACACACCGGTGTCCAAGCGCTCCTTCTTGAAGCTCATCCGCCAAGTGGACAAGTGGCAGGAGGAATACAACGGTGGCGAAGGCCGCACGGCGGTGCACTGCTTGTAAGTGAGCGATAGACTGCTCTGCACGGAAGGCCAGGCCCCACGCTCGGCTCTGACCTCCTGTGCTGCTGGCTTTTGTTTCACTGTAAATGGAGAAGAGACAAGTAGGTCTGGGTGAAGGGATGATCAGTACACATGCTGAGGGTTTGACTGGATTTTCAGGAAACAAGATATACACATTTTGCATTTGGATGGTGTGTCACTGCTGTAAAAATAAACACCGAACCTATGATCGGGACCACACCCCAAAAATAAGACACCTGGGTGGGTTGAGTGAGCTCCTACTGGCTCTTGACAGCCAATTGTTAAGTTTGGGGGAATTTTCTTAGCTGCTCATTTAATCATCCATGCCGGAAGGAAGTATTTATACCTCAGAAATCAGCCAGTGCTACAAGCCAGAACTCCCTCCCACTCAGCCAAAGCTAGTTTATCATGACGTTACTTGATTATTCTATTGGAAATCACGTCACAGATTG
Source organism: Cynocephalus volans (assembly GCF_027409185.1). Taxonomy (NCBI): domain Eukaryota; kingdom Metazoa; phylum Chordata; class Mammalia; order Dermoptera; family Cynocephalidae; genus Cynocephalus; species Cynocephalus volans. Next base: position 4,365,307 of record NC_084472.1, read on the forward strand.
CAAAGGAACTGGCCCTTTTTTTTCCTTTGTGGTTTTTAAATTTTTGCCAGGGAATGTGTATATTAGGAGGATTTTTACAGCCAGGGTCTCCAGAGTGTGGCCTCACCACCAGCAGGTTTAGCAGATGCTAAAATGTGAGAGTCTCTGCTACAGATGGTTCCCAACCTTACACGTACATTGAGAGTCATTTGGGGAGCTTTAAAAAAAACCCATACCCAGGCTACACCCAAACCAATTAAATCAAAATCTCTGGGAGTGGGACCCAGACATCAGTGTTTTTTTAAAACTCCTAGATTATTTTGGTGTGCAGCCAAAGCCGAGAGCCACTGAATAGCTAGTGGCATGCTTTTCAAAGCACTCTCACCTGCACTTTCTCACTGGCGATGATATGTATAGCTAATCAGCCAGCTGGAATTGGCTTAATGGAATAGACAATTAAAAAGTCATGGTAGCTAGTGAAGGTGTTTAGAGAATTTGTGGAAATTTAAAGTATAAGCGTATGGCGCGTTTCAGTGGAGTGTCATTGGAAGCACACAATGAGATCACTCCCAAATTGAAGACAAAATGAAGTTTCACTCTGGACAGACTAACCCAAGTTAAAGTGGCAAACTTGGCTAAGGGCACGGTTTCTCTCCACTCGGCGCCCCATCTCATGCACGCCAGAACTCTCCCCTGCCTCACGCCAAATCAAAACCACGGTAGTGTCTCATCCTGCAGGAAACTGACACTCCCTTGGAAAGAGTCTCAGGAACCTACTCACACTCATCCTCAACCTTTGTTCTGTAAAAAGCAGTCACTGACCCCCCACCCCATTCCTCTTTTCCCCCTTTCTTCTCATAGACTCAGTGCATTAAAAAATCTGTACCAAGAAAATGCCGAAAAGAATGAACAGTTCACATCCCCATTCCATTTTTACTTCTGTAAGTCCAGGTATCACCTCTGATCAGAATAAGATAAGAGGTTCACCTCACTGAGATGACACAATCCCAGCAAGGAAATCTGACATTTTAATTAGTTTGTATTAGATCTGTTAGTTTTTCTAAAATACTAAAAGTAATTTACAGATATCCCTGCCTGTGTCTGGAGACCCCCAGCGCGTGGAGCTAGACCCCGTACAATTAGTAGCTTTCTCACAAGGGCCGATGCTTTAACCCACAGGGCTAAGTCCCTAGTGACTAGAGGAAGTTGAGGGACCAGGAAAGGCCTATGGGGAATATACAAAGACGTTTGAAGTCACCGCATCCCGTAAACAACACTCTCCCAAGAGACAGCTGGGATTCTAGAACTAAATAATTACATCGCTGCTCCACATAATATCCAAAACAAGGGGTGTTCTTTAGCTGTAGTGGACAGTGGTGGGCATCTGTTGATCTGTTGCCTTCCCAGTATCTCTTCCCCTTTTCCTGGTGAGAGAACCTTGATTTTTCTTTGGGAACCATTCCCCCACTCTAAAGCCCCTGCGGTTACTGTGGGGCTGCCTCCTGCTCTCTTGGCATCAGAGTGGGCGTGAGACCCAGGCCTGATGAAAATGTTTACATTTAGAAATCTAAATCTAAGATTTTTTTTTTTTAGCTGTGAGAAACAAAGTTAGTTTAAATTGGCCTCCCCCGGTGTTGGCCAATATAGAATGCTTTGAACCCTAACATTGCTCTTGGAAGCAAGAGCATCACATTCAGCATAGTGCAGCGCCACCTAATGGCTGTGGGCAGAGAGTTCCTGCAGGTGCTAAGAACTCAATTGTTCCTTGAGCCACAGGTACTCAAGGCACACAAATAGGGAATTTTTTTTCTTTATACATATCTCCCAACTCATAAAACCAGAATAAATGGATAGAATTAAGATATCACCACTTTAAAGCTCTTGATGAAAATAGTGGATGTAGACAATGATTGCCCACAGCTGCTGGTAGCATTAGGTGGAGAGCTGAGTGGATAGCAGTGTGATTTAGTGCAAGGATAGAAGACAGACTAACGAGCAGAAAAGTCCAGGAACAGAGCCATGCCTCAGTGTCACCTGATTTACCACAAAGACCCCAATGCAGCGCAGCTGCCGCAGGGCAGTGGGGGAAACACTCTCTGGATACATCAGGCTCCTCCTCACGCTATCTACAGAAGTCCCTTCCAGATGGAACTTTGGCCAAAATGTGGCAAAGTGAAACAACAAGGCTTCTAGATGGAAACAGAGCAGAAAATCTTCATGACCATGAGGTGAGCAGAGACTTATTAAACAGGACACACAACGCTAACCATAAAGGAAAATATCGATGAACTGGATTTCATTAAAGCCAAGCACTTCTATTCATCAAAAGGCATTAAAAAGTGAGTGAAAAAGCAAGACAGTGGAGGAGAGTGTTGCGATACATACAGCGATCTGACAAAGGACTCGGCCGGAATGTCCAAGAACTACTGCAACTCAACAGGGGAAAAAAAAAAAAACCAGACAACCCAGTTTTTTAAATGAGCAAAAAACACGGCAGGCATTTCATTAAAAACAATTCCAAATAGCCAATAAGCATAGAAAAGTTACTCAACATCATTAGTGTTTAGGAAAATACACATTAAAAGAGGATCAGTGTCACCGCATAGTCATCAGAATGGCTGAAATTTTAAAGACAAACAAGCAGACGACACCAGTGTTGCTGACTGTGGAGTGTCGGGAACCCTCCCCAGTGTCGGTAGGAAGTGAGTGTCGCACGCGGCTTCAGAGCTGCCTGACGCACCTGCCCCTGCCGGCGCGGAGCAGAGCTGTGCCTGCCGTGACTGGGCCCTTCCCTTGCTAGACACGACTGCAGAGTGAGTCATCTGCCTCATAGCAGGTGGATAGCAGGTTCACTCACAATATCTAAACACTGAAAATAGCCCAAACGTTCGTCAATTATTGGATGAATAAGTCATACAGCAGTATATTCATTCAGTGGAATTCTTCTTAGCAACATAAAAGAGTAAACTACTGATACAAAAACATGGGTGATTCTCACACAGACGATATGCAGTGAAATAAGCCAGAATCAAAACACTATATACTATCTGATCCCGTTTATATAACGTTCAAGAACAGCCAAAAGATGTGTGTGACGCTAGACGTGAGAAGAGAGGTTATATTTGGTGGTACCGATGGTATTGGTGGGGAGGGAGCAGCAGGGAGGCCTCTGGGGGGCTGACCATAGTCTAAATCTTGATCTGAATGGTGCTCATGTGGCATATACATTTGTAAAAATTGGGCCGAGCCCGTGGCGCACTTGGTAGAGTGCCGCGCTGGGAGCGCAGTGATGCTCCCGCCACGGGTTCGGATCCTATATAGGAATGGCCGGTGCACTCACTGGCTGAGTGCTGGTCACAGAAGAAGGCAAAAAAACAAAAAGATTAACTAAGATATCTGCTTACCATTCGTGGACATGACTGTAGGTGTGTTATACGGTCAGGCATCACTTAATGACACGGATACGTTCTGAGAAATGTGTTGTTGTGCACACATCACAGAGTGTGCTTACACAAACGGAGATGGTATAGCCATATAATCTTATGGGATCACCATCATATATGTGGTCTGTCATTGACTGAAATGTTATGTGGCATGTGGCTGTTCTTTATTTAAAAAGCTGATTTTGGAACTTTATAATGGACTGATCAAACTGACATCTGAACACAATGACCAATCTTAAATCACAAAACAAGGAACAGCCAGATATCTTGCACTTGCTTGCAATGAAAGCACACTTATAAGGTATCCTTGTTTCTATAAAAAAATAAATACTGAATTCTTTTCAAGTCCTAGAACTACCAATTTACAGGAAGTTCAGTGTTAGAGAGCAACATGTTAAATAATATCAGAGAGATGCCATGAATAAGAAAAATACAGAATGTGGGACTCTCCAGGAAGAGGAGCCCATTTTCTCAACAATAAATAAATTCCCAAGAAAAAAGAGAGAGCAAAGAGAAACCTATAGATTAAAATAAATTTGCAGGGCATCCCAACCAAATGCCATGTGTGAACTTTGCTTAAATGTGGGTTTTTTTAAAAAGCAACTGTAAGAAACAATCTGAGAAATTTGAACACTGACTAGAAATTTGACTACATTAAAGTAGTAATGTTTGTTTAAGTATGATAGTGATATTGTGTTTGTTAAAGAAAAAAATAAGGTTCCTTATCTCCTTGGAGAAGAGGGTGATTCCAGAGCTGGTGCAGGGAAAATTTAGGACGAACATGGAACATCTTGTGGTTCCAGACAGTAACAAAATGCTCAAGAAAGGATAGAGGCTTGTCAAAAGAATACAAGAGCCAGTGAAACTCTTGATGGCCAAAGCTGGAACCATTTGAACAAGATGAATATTGATACTATTGGATTTTAGCTCACAGAATAAAACTAATATGTGTAAGTCCACACTGATATAAGTAATAATAAATAAGCAAATAAAATTTTAAATAGGGGAGAAGAGACAGCTCTTTTGGTAGAATGCTGGAGGAAAGAGGAAAATAGAAGATCAGCATAGTGATAATTAATCATTGCAGGCAAGACCCACCAATCGATGCAAAAATCAGTGGGTGAAACTTTGAGGAGGAACAAGATATTCACATAGTCCCAAAGTATCTTCCCCCTAGATATTTATTAACTACAAAGAGAAAGATAATAACCTTACAGTGAAAAAGTCTGGCAGGCTCCATCCTAACAAGTGAACAAGACAGATCGACGTCTTGAGCCCCTCACAGGATGCACCGTTCTATTGTTTTCTTGCCAACATGCCTGACATTCCTATCATGAGAAAACATTAGACAAACCCAAATGAGGGGACAATCTACACTTTGTACTTTGTAGTGACCTCTCGAATTGTGGCTGGGGACCACAGCTACTCTCTCCCTCTGTTCTACATTCTGTCTTTTATATCCTACAAAATAACTGACCCGTGCTCTTCAGAAGTGTCAAGGTCGTGGGCTGACCAGTTAGCTCCACTGGTTAGAGCGTGGTGCTCACAACCCCAAGTTCCAGGGTTCAATCCCTGTAACAGCCAGCCACCCAAAAGTGTCAAGGTCAAGAAAGACAAGGAAAGACAGAGGACATCCCAACCAAACTGTCACAGACTAGAGGAGACCAAGGAGATGAGACAACTGAATGCAAGATGGGACCCTGGATTGGATTCTGGAATAGAAAAAGGATATTAGTGGAGAAACTGGTGACATTTGTCTAAAGGTTTTAGTTTAGTTAATAGCATAGGACCTGTGTTCCTCTCCTAGTTTTGATAATGTACTAGGTTATGTAAGATGTTCTCATCGGGGAAGTTGGATATACAAGTTAACTGTGCATCTGCACATTTAAAATTAGTTCAAAATAAAAGGTTTTATTCAAAAAGAGCCCACATGTTTTAAAGATAAATAAGGAAATACTGATGGAGTTTTTTAAGGGCCGGGAGTGTCTTGAACACGACCCACACTCGTCACCAGTTTTCCTGGCAGACCCTAGATGAGGTGTGCGTCCACTGAAAATTTCCCACTGTGGGCGCTCTCTATAAAAACGGGGGAGGCGCTGCCTGCGGTGACAGAGCCCAGGGCTGCAGTCAGGGAACAGGGCCCATGCCCTGGCTTGTGCACACCGCTGGCCCTGATGAGCAGAAGTGGCCCGGGTGGGCATTTGTCCGGCCTCGGGGCCCTTCGCCATCGCCACTTCTGCAGGGTCCAGATGGCATGTGTCCCCAGCCTATGTGCAGGATGCGACAAACGGAGCCCAACCATCTGATTTCTCCCCTGACAGGAACGGGGGAGGCCGCAGTGGGACGTTCTGTGCCATCAGCATCGTGTGCGAGATGCTCCGGCACCAGAGAACCGTGGACGTCTTCCACGCCGTGAAGACGCTGAGGAACAACAAGCCCAACATGGTGGACCTCCTGGTAGGATGCCCCCCGTGCCCCCCGGGGCAGCCCCCTCCCCATCGGGCTCTGCCAGCTCCCAGATTCACGATGACACCACTTCATAGCGGAAGAGGCTCGTGCCTCAGGCCAAACGCAGTCTCGAGGCTGTGGCCTGCTCCCCTCCTCGCCTCCCCCTCTCGCTTTGCTTTCCCACCAGCAGGCTTTGTCTCCGTCCATTGGAAGTGTGGAAACAGCTGAAACTCACAAGTGAACATCCCCATTAACTTCCTGTCCTGGCAGTGCCTTCCACATGGCTAAGCACTCAGTCCTCACAGAGAAGAAATAATCACAGCACGTGAAATGCCAGATTTTCAAATTATATATTTTATAAATAGCATAATCGTCTAATATTTATCAAAGCTGTGAATTTTAGTTTGACATCCAGAATATTGCATTTAATTAAGGTGGCCGTATCTGAGAAGAGGGTTAGAGGAGCTGAGAAACAAAGGACCCTGAGCAATTATTTTCTTGGAGTATTTCATGAAATCTCTTTTTATGTGGAGCTGTTGAAATGCCAACCACTGTGACTTAAGAATAGTAGAATCGCTTAAAAGGAGGAAGCTTTTAGATCAGGTTTTGTACTTCTCTGTGAGCGAGGAAGTATCTGAAGGAAACAGAGATAATGCAAGGTTGGGGGAAGGGCCTGGGTGGGGGAGGGAGGAAGAGACGGCCTCCCAGGCCGCGACACTGCAGCAGAGGGGTTAAGGTTAAAACATAAAGGGACTCGAGAGAGTGGAGATTAAGCTGAAGGTGAGGAAGTAGCCATGGTCCCCTTGTGCGACTTGAGGAGTCATTACAGCAGTGCTTCGGGCTGGCTAACAGCAGTGACCCATGACAACCAGTTCCTGGGCCACAGCGAGTCCGACGCAGCAGCCACTCTCCAGAGCATCTGCCTTCCCCAGACACATGTCTGTACTGGACGAGCTGTTCCATTCCCAAGAAGCACGGTGCTGGCCAGGGAATTTGGCAGAAGAACGCCTGTCTGGCCGGGCATACTCTGAGAGCCATCCACAGTTCTCACACTGGCTTCTGTAGCAAAAAGGACCGTGCTCCCCAAACTCCTGCCCTACAGAACGCCCACGAGAACCCAAATTCTAGTCTCAGCTGTGCTACTAATTCAAGTTAGGTGACCTCAAACACATGTACTTTGCAATGTAAGTGTCCTTGGGCATATCACTTAACTTCCTTGGGTTTTAGTTTTGTAAAAAAAGGGAAATATTAGTTTACTGAGGTGACCCAGTGTGAAAGTGTTTTGGAAACTGCAAAGGGGTGAGAGGTGGTTATTGATACTGCAGGTGTCTACAGGGCATGACGCCTCAGTGGCCTGTCAGAGCAGAGAAGGAGGAGGCTGACAGCTGGCGCTGATGTGAGGCTCCGGGCGTCCTGCCTGTAGTGGCAGGTTTCCTGTGGATGGGCTGAAAGGCCGACTGGTGTGTTGGGTGTGTGGGCTTAGCTAGAACCCGCTGCAAACTGTCTTCCTCCCTGGGACCCACGTGCATGGGTAAGAGTTCTGTCACCATGGAATTCTCCATCTTCTGTGTTGGGGGCAGTTGAGAAAAGAATCATGCGGTGGCCATCAGTGGTGGCCTGAGTTATGGACAGATAAGAAGGCTGGCAGAGGATGGAAATGAATGCATCAGTTAAAATCCTGTGACTTCGTTTGGTATTTGACCTCACTGAGTCAACACAGGTGTGCAGCTTCCACACTGTGGTTGGCATTTAGGCAGTGCTGACCTTGATAAAAAGTGTCATTTTCCTCTCCCTACAGCCTGAATGAAGCAGATTAGATATAGACCCTTCCAGGCCTTTCCTCTACTGGCTCTGGCTGCGGCTTTTACCACTCACGAATTTTTATGGGCAGAAACAATAGGGCTTTTTCCAAATCAGTGGAGCAGACTACAGGAGAGGAGTGGGTCTTCATGCGATGAATGGAGACTTAGGTGATTGAACCAGAAGGGGGCTCGTGGCCACAGCCCACTGTTCTGACAGTGCAGACGCTTCTCTAGTGACCTGCAGTTCTAATGGGGAAAGGAGCGTCTGCATACCCGACCTCCAAATGTCAGCACAGTTCTAGGATAAGGTCTGGATGAGAAACGTAGGAAAGTTTTGCAATTTTCTAAGAAAACTGTCTGATAAGTCTGTCACGGTGACTGTTAGCAGAATAATAGATAATATATGGTGACCAGAGAAAAAATGTCTCAGTGCTCTCTTGTCAGTAGGTTTGAAGCTTCCTTCCAGAATTGAATAGGAGGTCTTGTTGTTTCGCCTGTAAGTACGATTTCTGTTTAGTTGGTATCATACATGTAGATGTTGGCCGAGGGAATTAATTAACTTAGGTCAGGGTGATAACAACTGGTACTACTGTATTGGGCATAACAGTCCACGTGAGACCTGAGTCTGTCCTAAGCACAGGACACCGTCTCAGCAGCTGGAAAGAGTGGGCGCTGAGTTGTCTCAGCCGTGTCTTCAGAGTGCTGTGTGTCACAAAGCCTGGGCGCACCTCTGAGCTGGCCCTGCCAGTATGGGATGAGTGCACAGAGAGGGGCCTGCGTCTCTGTGCCTCTCCCTTTACAGCTCTGAATTCTCTAAACTGCTTCCGAATTTGAAAATTCATCCACATATTTTGAAGCATGGCACTCTCAAGGGAGACCCAGTAGACCCTAAAGATTTATTTCTTCAAATTTTTAGTTTTGGGGGCTCTGGAGAAAAGCCAGGAGATTGCCAGGAGACAAAATAATTTATAACCCGAGACTAGATTTTTTTTTTTTATCCAGTGAGGTAGCCACATTTTTTCCTGACCCTTTTTCAGCCCAGCTTCTAGGTTATACATCTCTTCAACCAGCCTCAAGTCCCCATCAGAGAACTGGGTCTCCAGAGGGCAGACAAGGCCGGCACAGTCTGAGATTCCCCGCAACTTGCCTGGTTCGATTTGGGTGGCGTCCCCAGTGCCTGAGAGCCTTTGGAGCTGTGATGCCGCAGGACCGCGCTGCTTCACGCCAGCAGCCGTCCTTTCCCCTTCATCTTCCTCACTTGGCTTTTGAAGTTCCCAGGGCTCTGACTCAACAGAGAAACAGCCTTTGGGGACAGAACTTGCCTAGAGAAACACAGCATCCCCTGGGAGGTGGCAGAAACTTTGGAAGGCTCCCCTCCGCCAGCCTAGCCTTGCCTAGGAAGTGACCACCTGGCCTCATCATCCCCCAGTGCTCTCGGCAAGTCTGGCAAAGCTGCCTCTTTGGGCAGATGCACACTTTAAATAACCATCTGTTTTTGAACTACGTGTCAGCTGGGGCCTCCCAACTCCTGTAATCCAAATACGATGAGCCCAAATCCCCAGAGAGAAGTTCAGGCCTGGGCATGCACAGCCTCATGGTCACCTTTGACTCCTGACTCTGCTCTGTGGACACCCAGACCAGAAAGTCTGCATCCGCCAGACAACAACACCCTCCCTCGAAATGTTCATTCATAAAGGGCACAGCCTGCAAAGTAAGGCACGCTTGAAACAAAACATGGGGTGACATTGCCCCAGTGTAGTGTCCTGTCACCACCCTCCTGCAGGCTGATTTGCTCAGGCTTTGGCTACTTCTACCTCTGCCTTTTCCATGCTGCTGGGTCCCCTCTCCTGCTCCCTTTTTTGTCCCAACAGCCCATCACTACAGCCCACCCCTTCTCTTCCTGTGTCTCCTTCTCAGGAGCTAAACAAATTTCTGCCAAGCACATGCCCTTGGACATCTTGGCTTCCCCTAAAGCCCACTTACCATGGTATTTTCCCAAGAAAAGACCATTTCCCATCTAAGAGAAAGTCTGGTCTGAGCTCTAAGATAGTAAAATTCTACCTGCTAACATCTCACTGGGATGATCAACAGTGTCTTCTCTTAACTCCATTCAACACTTACCTCCCAGCCTCTGCTCTGTGCGCAGTACTTTGTGGGGTGTGTAGTGGGAGCAGAAGAAGTAGGAGACACGGTTTCTCCCTCACAGAGCTCATAACTCATCAGGGATGCAAAGCCTGAGTCCTTCCTGAACCTCAGTTTTCCTCATCTGTAAAGAGGGGATAATAATATTAAGCCAGTCCCAGAAGGCCACATATTGTACAATTCCATGCACATGAGATGTTCAGAATAGGCAGTTCCATGGAGACAGGAAGATTAGTGGCTGACAGGGGCCAGGGCAGGGGCAGAGGGACTGACTGCTAATAGGCACAGGGTTTCTTTTTGGGTGATGAAAATGTTCTAATCAGATTCTGTACAGCTCTATAAATATACTGAAAACCACCCTACTGTGTCAAAAGACAAAATTGCAACAAATTAAAGATCTAATTGGCTTTTATTAGCAATCCTGGAATTGGGCAGTATCTCATTCTATAAAGTAGAATGGGTGTTCCAATGAGCCGAGCAGAGGGGATGGGCTTTATAGGCAGAGCAGAGGCAGAAACAGAACAAAAAGCAGCTCTGTCTTTTCAGCTACCACCCTTGTAGGGTTAAACCAGATGGGACTTCCCTATCGTGCCGGCTCAGGAAAACCAGCCCCTTTGACTGGTTACTGTGAATCTCCTCTTTTGTGGAAAACTGGCCCATTTGAAAGTTCCATTTGATTACATATCCCTTGGCATGAGTGACTCCATTCTGGTCTGGTCTGCTGTGCCTAGTGCAGGAAGCCAGTCCAAAACAATGTCCTCGTGAATTTTAACAATGGTAGCCTTTGAAAGGGTTAGTTTTATGGTATGTGAAATATATCTCAATAAAGCTGTTGTTTTTTTAAAAAGTAACATCAAAAAAAAAAATGCTGCTTGATCGTAGGTGCCTACAGGGCTGTTCTGTTTACAGAACATGATCCCGCGAGTGACCTCACAGTGAGTCACCTTCACAGAAGTGGGAAATCGCTGCTGTCACGCCCTCACAGATGAGGACACTGGTCTACAGTTGTAATTCCATCCACATGTTTTCCATGGGTCGATACACTTTGCAACAAGTGGACTTCAGAGGGCTGGAAGTCCTCAATTTGTAACTAGCACAAGCCAGGTGTGAATCACGATCCCAGCTCCACACCAGAGATTCTGACCAGCCCACAGGGATCCCCCCACAAGCTGTCTTAACAGCCTAGAGGGTACACTCCAACAGGGCTCTTAGGGTTTGTCATGGGTAGAAAAGACAAAGGGAAGAATTCAGCAGCTTACACAAAGCCGTCAGATGAAAATTCCAGATAGAACGTAGCCAAATATGTAATCACAGAATGTGTCGGAGTCCGAAGGCGGGAAGGGCCCCATATGAACGTTACGGTCAGAAATCCTCACTGGGTTGATTTGCTATTGGCTGCCTGGCAAGCCCGCAGAGTTCCAGGAGAAATCCAGGGTAAAGGGTCACAAACCAGTGTGGCCTCTCATGTCCGGAGAAAGGACCCAACCAGTATGCGGCTTAATGTCAGACCCCTTTGAGAATAGCCCTCCCACGACCATGGGCCTGGTGACGTCAGAAAACCGTGTCCTCCTCAGTGGTTCTCAAACTTGGCTGCACAGTGAAGTCACCTGGGAGCTTTAAAACAGTTCCGACCCCTGGACCAAGCAGCCACTCTGACCTGGTTGATCTGGAGCTTGGCTTCAACAGCAGAAGGTTAAAGCCCGCAGGTGATCCTCACATGTACCTGAGGTTCGGAATTTAGGATCTAACTAGAATCGATAGCTGTGCCCCAGACCCCCAAAGCCGGAGGCTCTGGGTGTGGAGCCAAGCCTGGGGGCTGGCTGAGCAGCTCAGCAGAGGGGTCAGCAGGCCTCCCCTTCCTCCCTTCCTGGGTGGTGTCCCCAGCCTGCCCGCACCCCTCTCCACCCCCTCCACACCCAGGCCTCCGTTCTCTCAAGCTCACACTTTCCAGGTCCCCCATTCCGTAACTTAGAGCTGGCTGCCCGGACTGGGCCTTACTTCCTTCTTCATTATACAGAAAATGATGTACTGGACAATGTATTCATCTCCAAAATGGCACGTGTTGTGGGGCCTACGGTTCTCCCCGTTGTGCAGACAACACAGTCCACTGACTGATGTGATCCCCTCTACAGCTCCACCTGTGAAAGTGTGTGGAATTCACAGGCTTTTTGACGGGCTGTGGTGTGTGTGTGCATGCGTGTGTACTCAGCACATGCTGGGGTGGAGGTGGAGGAGTCAGGTGGGGATCCAAGGTGAACTGAGGTTCCTGAGCAGCCCTGCCATCCATACTCCTGGCACTTCAAATTCTCCCATGGTCAGTCTTCCTGAAATCTTGAGCAAGGGTTTGGAGTAGTCCTTGTTAATGCCCCATTCCATCCCCTGCCCCCAGACTCTGGCCTCCTTGAGGCAGGGCCCAGGTGCCCAGCCTGCCTCCCACCCTCGGCACCAGCAGAGTGCCTGGCTCCGAGGAGATGCCCAGTAAATACTGGCTGAATGACTGGACCCTCCTTCTCTGCATCCAGACCCATATCCAGCCTCAGCTCCCCTGCTGCTCCCTCCAGCCTAGAGCAGGCTGCAGCTACACGCTGTCGGCTGCTGGATAGGGAACTGGACATGGGCTTTGCATGGGGATTTGCTGAAGGAAGTTCCACGTGCATTTTTTGAAGATACAGATGAAAGGACCAGTTCCTTCAGTGTCAGACTACATCTGTCTCGTTGAGTGGTGATGTGAAGTTACTGGTCTCCTTGGCACAGAGTGGCAGGTCACCTCATGACCTGGTTGGGAACATTGACCCAAGAAGTGGGGACCACTTCTGACTGATGCCCTCCTTGCAGGGCATCAATCAGAAGGATTTTTCCAGCCTGGAGAATCTGTCATTGCAGGATCCAGCCGAAATTGTGAAACTTGTCTTAGTTTCAAAAAGCAGGTGCCTCAGGGAGGGAAGCTTTGCCCCAGGTAGGTGGGTAACTGTTCTCTTTGAATCTTCTTAGGCACTTGATGTGGGGCGTTTGAAGTGCCCACACTGACTGCCAGGCCCCCGCGTTCCGCTGACAAAGGAGCCCTTCGGGGGAGGCTCCTAAAGCTGCCTGCTGCTATTCTGGCCTCATGACTCCCTCGCTGAGTGAGCTAGGGACTTTTCAAGTATAACCTCAGTTTTAAGTTCCCTTTCAGATTTTACTGTCTTCCCCTTCGTAGGGACAAGAAGCGTGGCCCAGTGGGGACAGTGTCAGAGGTCTTGAAGAGGAATAGTGGGTTGCCCTCTTATGGTCCTGCACAAGCATGTGAGGATCGGGCTGGGCTCCTCTCCTGAGTCCCTGCTCACAGCCCTTCATGCCTGAAGCCAGCTGATGTCACTCAAATTGGGAGCACTCAGGACCAAGGCATAAACGTCTTCTTTCCCCTGAAGCACAGGGATAGCTCATGTGGCTTAATTATACCATTCAAAAGCCAGTGAGCTAAGAGAGGAAACTGCAGAAGACAGAACTGTACCTGGTGATCAAGTGTAATCAGTTGCCGACGTAAGAAGATTTCAGGCATTTACCCAGGTGCTTGGGGGAGGGGACACAGCAATTATGGTCTTCCTTGTCCTTCCCCTTATTTTTCTGATTCAAAAACCAGTCATCACAGAATCTATGGGAATTGGCAGCTTGCTTAAGAGGGATAAGATGAGAGAGGGAGAATTCATTTTGAAAATTACAGTCATGCCTGAGACAGGGAACTTTGGTGACTTTCAGGCAGCAGCTCCTTAGCAGCGAAGCCTAAAATCCCTTCTGAGTTTCTAGCCTGTGTTGTGGCCTGAGGCCAGCAGCCACGTTTCCCCACCAAATGCATTTTACTATGTTAAAAGGATGGTTCTGAGTAGTCACTGAAATTAATTGCACGATTAAGCTTGTACAAAATCATTCTTATGCAGTAAGGGATTGGGAAAAAATTGTCCCTGTGAGTCACAAAAACAGAAGAAATTACTGGAGCACTCTGTAGCCAATATGTCAGACTGGTGATCTGACAACATGGCATTTTAGAATTTTGAAATTCAAATTACTTCTTTTAAATATTTCGAAAATAAAAGTATCAAATCCTGAAATAAATATTGGAATGTGAATCAGAAATATAACTTTGCCTAAGGCAAGTAAAAACTTTTTCACTTCATGAATTAAAAAGAAAAAAACGAGCCCAGCCCGTGGCACACTCGGGAGAGTGCGGCGCTGAGAGCTCAGCGATGCTCCCGCCGCGGGTTCGGATCCTATATAGGAATGGCCGGTGCACTCACTGGCTGAGCATCGGTCACGAAAAAGACAAAGACAAAAAGAAAAAAGAAAAAAAACTACACATATTGACCTGTGGTCTAGTTGAGAAAAATGGTAGACTGGTTAGAATACGTGTTGCTTGCAAGATGAGAGAGTGTAAAGAACAGTTCTCTCCTATGTCACTGCTTTAAAGGCAAACCAAGTACTGAAATCGAATTCTAGATTGACAAAGCTGGAAGGGAACTTCAGAGATGACCCAACCCCTTGTTTTATAACAGGGGGCACAGACTGGCCAGCATCTCAGGGCTGGTGAGTAGGCCCTTAGACCCCTAGTGCTCGGTGTGGGGCACTCACACCCTGACTCCTCAGGAAGCAAGTGCGATCGAGAGCAGCTGGATTCATGTTTTGTATATAAACTGAACCTTTGGCTGACATAGAGGTAGAAGGCACAGCATGGAATCAGCAGTATGTTTCTGCAAGTGATTTTTTTTTATAACAGCTTTATTGAGATATAATTCACATACCAACAAATTTGCCCTTTTAAAGTATACAGTTCAGTGATTTTCAGTATATTCACAGAGTTACACAACCGTCCCACAATCTATAGTTATAACATTTCCACCCCCTCCAAAAGAAACCCCATAGCTATTAGTGGTCACTTCCCATGACCCCTACAAGTCCTTAGCAACCATCAATCTACTTTTGGTCTTTATAGATTTGCATATTCTGAACATGTCATATAAAGGGAGTCATGCAATGTGTGACCTTTTGCATCTGACTTCTTTCACTTACATAATTCATCCATGTTTTCAGATTCATCCATTTTGTAGAACGTTTTAGTACTTCATTCTTTTTATAGCCAAATAATATTCCACTGTATGGCTATACTACATTTTGTTTATCCATTGTCAATTGATGGACATTTGAGTTGTTTACCCTTTTTGGCTGTTATGAATAATGCACTACAAACACTTATTTACAAGTTTTCATGTAGACATGAGTTTTCATTTCTCTTCTCTAGCATAGTGCTGGGTCATATGGTAACTATGTTTAATTTATTGTGGAACTGTCAGACTGTTTTGCACAGTGGCTGCACTATTTCACATTCCCATGAGCAGTGTATGAGCATTCTGATTTCCCCACGTGCTCACCAATAATTGCTGTGGTCTTTTTATTTTAGCCTTCCTAGCGGGCATTGCTGCCCTTGACTTTTAACCTTGTGGCACCTTCCATACATTGAAGTGATCTGTTGACTTTATGTCCACCTCTACATTGTAAGCTCCAAGAGGACTGAGAATGCATCTTAATATCCACAGTCTCCCACCTTAAATGTTTATTGAGAGGAATCAAATGCTGCTAAACCTGTGGTTTTTCAACATTTATATGTGCAGCCAACATTTGCCTCTCAACAACATGTCAGGAAGAGGAACAAACCATGACTCTTGCTTCAAATAGGTTGGACTATTAGTGTATTTAGAGAAGAGAATGCAGGTGAAGAACAGGAAGTTTCAATGACTGATTAGGAAGTACATATTTAAAAAAGTAGAAATTAACTTTTAATTCATTTGGCAAAACCCAAAATACAAGGTGCATTTCCCTGGTTGTGGCCACGGAAGCGGTGGTGCTGAACCTCACACACCGTGAAAGTCAGTCTCTTACAGAAGCTGGGGGACAGCCTAGAGTTGCTGAGCCCTGTGCCAGCCTGAGCTCCTGCCAGGGGCGGACGCAGGCATCCTCAAGCCTCATGTCCCTCTGGTTGTTCAGCGGCTGCACCCAGGTTCGGGTCCATCTGCACACTGCAAACACACAGGTGCAGAGGGCCCTCCCCTGCCACCCAAGACCCCACCTAGACCAGGACCTCACATGGGGCTGTGCCCGAGGAAAATGAATTCACTGCCCGATGAAGAACTGGTCTGTGGTTCCCAGAGGATTTCGAACATTTCCCCTTCTCTGCCTCACCTTGTCCCATTGCCTGTCCCTGGAATGCCTGTTTAACCACAGTTAGGATGACCATATACTTTACCAGCTAAACTGGGACACTTTTGAGAGTAAAAGAGGATGCTACTAATAATTATGCCAGGACATCAGGCAGAAACTGGGACCATCCAGGGCAAACCAAGGCATATAGACACCTACCCCAGCACCACACTCTGTTCTGTCCTCTGGGGAAGATTCTGTCTCCCTGCTCCTGTCCTCCGTAAGAGGATCTGCTCTGTCCTCCTCTGCCCCACACACACACTAGGGCATTCTGCCTCGTGTCATCACTGGGTTGCTTGCCTGTCCTCCTCACCAGGTCAAGGGGCTTAGCACTCAAAAGATGCTTACTACACTCATGAGATCAAGGAAATCCTGATTTGAGCATCACATATTGCACACAGGTATTGATGTTCAACTCTGTGCCCCACAGATATGTACAATCAACTGGTTTTTAAAAAAAAAAAAAAAAAAACAAATTGAGGATATCCTGTTCACTGAAAATCAAAGGCAGAGCTGGGCTAGAGTGAAGCCTCACCCGGGCACCGAGGGTCCTGGAAGAGCAGATCACGAAGGCCTCTCCTCAAGGCCCCGTTATCTTTCCTTCCACCCTTGATTTTGCCACACAAAGCTCAGGATGTTGATATACAGTAAACCTCTGTGCATGGACAAACATCTATATGTGTTCCAGTTGTCTAGAACTTTCCAGGGATCCTAATAAGCATAAATATCAAAATGCCTTTTACCAGGCCTTGCAAGGGAGCATCTCCAGTGAATATGTCTGTGGTTCAGAACTGTGACTTTCCGATTCATTTCTAACTCAAATCCTTATCAGTTTTATTTCTTCCAATTAAGACCTTCATCTGGCATAATTGCTTGAATAGAAACAGCATTCAGATATTATAGAGCTGACATTCTGCCTGTTTTCCAGGATCAGTACAAGTTCTGCTATGAGGTGGCCCTGGAATACTTGAATTCTGGCTGATGGCGTAAACAGCTCCGCAAACAAGTGCTTTCATACCACAAAGCCAAGATGTTCCATGGTATTTGTGTGGACGAGATGAAGACTTCTCAATATGCTTATTCTGCTTTGCATAATTGGCTCTTTTTAAGAGCCCAAGAAAATGTTTATAAAACTGCTTGCACTGCCCAGTTCCCAGTAATGCTGCTGCCTGACACACACACAGCATACGGTTGTCAAATACTGTACTCCTGGTCACCGGCTTGTTAGAGCAGCGTAGACGGCTGGGAAATTGAAGAGCACAACTATATTCTTATGAAGGAATTTGTACCTTTGGGGTATTATTTTGTGGCCCGTGACCTTTTGTTATTGTTACAGCTGAGTGTATGTTTTTGTTCCGTGGAGAATGCTACTTGGCATTATGATAATATATTATTTTAGTTAATAATTGTACTGTAACACATTGCATAATACAAGCTTATGTAGCTTTCCAGGACTAACAGATAAACATGTAATGAACAAAGATATGTTGTATAAGTTGTTGTTTCTATCAGATTTGTATTGTTTCCAGAGGAAAAGCTTGGGAAGACTCAGTTCCAAAATGCAAAACAATCAGATTCACAGATCCAAAGCTTTTCCATGTGTTTATATTGTAAATATTTTTGATTTCATCAAATTATTTATTCATTAAAAGAAATTTTTGTGAAGCACAGTGAGTGACAATCATTTTTATTAAGCCCTGGAAATGATTTACTGTATGATGTTACCTTGTGTGAATTCTCAACTCAATAAACGGTGACCCGTGAGCAGTCGTGTGTTCCTGGTGTCCCAGCACGCGGGTGGCACAGCCAGCACCTGTCACACCAGACCACTGGGGCAGAGAGTATACCTGGGCCTGTTTGTCTGAGCACTACAGTTGGATTTCTGAGAGAGAATTTAGTTGGTGAGATCTCCAAGCCCATCATGGTCACCTGCCCCCAGTGCTGAGGACATGCCATGGGGGCCTCCATGCACGTGAATTGTGTGACCTTGCAGGGCAGGCTGGGTGAGGCACCAGGGCAGGGACTTTCGGTCTAGGAACAACCTCTTCCTTTCGCTGTTTCACTTCAGACATTGGGGGTAGTATGTCCTCTCCATGCATCATTCAAACTTCAAATTTGCTGAGAACACTTTTTTTAAGGGCTATAGGATCAGAGGAGTGCATTTCAGCAGGACACAGAGCTGAGCAAGACTGCGTCTTCCAGAGGGAAGATCACCGGGCAGAGGAAGGTCACGGGCCAGGTGGCCTGCTTTGTGCTGCCTGAGGGCATTGACCTCTGAAGCAAGAGGCGGGTGTGCTGTGGACTTACTTAGACTTAAACTGAGTTTCAGGCTCTGTTCAGTGATTACCAATAGCTGATGGAGACAAACCTCTGTTGAACACCAGTTCTGTGCCAGATGCTGGAAAAGGCACTTTCCCATGTGGTGCAGGTCCTCCCCTCAATGTGATCTTGACTGACACTGACAGATGACACTCAGGTTAGAAAAAATAAATGACTTCTCTGAAGTCATACCAGCAAGCAGCTACCAGATGCCATCAGAGCCTACAGGAGGTGGAGAGACAGCAGCAGCGTATCCCTGGCCCATATTACGACAGACAGGTGTAGAAAAGTCCACTCGTGCTGAGACAGGGAGGCTGCACCCATCACCCACTGGAAAGTAAGGAGGCTTGAGGGTGTCATTCCTGCCTGATCTGGGGATCTTGGTGACCAAGGACAAGAACAGAGGTTGTCCACCAAGAGGACTGAAGTTAACATCTGCATCTTAGACCTCTGCTACCATGCTGTATGTACTCTGAGCATCCATACACCCTGATTGTCATATACTTCCCCAGTCCCCTCCTGAAAGTGCATGGGGCTCTCCCCACCCTCGGGAAGAGCTGGCTGGGGCTGAGCCTCGAATCTACCCTCAGTGCCTCGCACTTAGGCTCCTCTGGAGAATGGCCTTTCACCATCCCCACCCAGCTCTTTGATGAGCTCCTGAAAGATTAAAAGGCTACTATTTTTGTCTGTGCTTTTTCAAAATGATTTCTCCAGGATGGAAGAGTAGGGGGAAGTACATACGGCCAGCTACACCCACTGTGGGCGAGCTAGGCCTTGACAAGGGCCATGTGGTGGAGCCCAGGCTCCCCTCCATGATACCACGGCTCTGCGTGCCATTCCCTCAACCTGGTGAAAAGAGAAGTCATCTTAGCATGGTGCTGAAGTGTCGTGATATTTGTGAGTTTAATGACATGACCCATAATACAGTCAATCCTGCATCTTCAAACCACCATCTCACATTGTTTTGTTTGTTTTTATTTTTTTTTACATTCGAAGACATTGCAGAGCAGTTAGGGAGGAGGAAGGGGAAAGGGGAGGGAGATAGGGTGAGAGGAAGAGGTAAGGGGGGTGTGGTCAAGGGCCGTGGCACCCCCCCCATGCCAGCAGGGGAGCCCTGGGGGCTTCTGGCAGTGGCTCAGTGGTCATCGCTAGGCTGGATGCAGACATCAGACGGCTGTGGCTGAGGTCCTCGGCCCCCCACCACCCCAGCTCAGGAGCTCAGGGTGCTTCCAGCAGCATCCTGGTGGCCATCGCTGGGCTAGATGCAAATGTCGGGGTTGCTTGGCTGAGGCCCTCAGCAACCCACCACCCCAGCTTGAGACACTGGCTACTTCCAGCAGCGGCCTGGTAGTCATTGCTAGGCTGGATGCAAACATCAGGGGGGCATTCCTAAGGCCCTTGCCCTCCCTCCACCCCAGCTTGGGAGCTGGGGGGGCTTCCAGTCCTTCTAGGTCTTATGGGTGTTAGACCTTTACTGGTTAGTTTCACAACTTTGTCTATGATCTGTGGGTACTTTGTTCTTTCTTCCAGTTGTCTTAGATTATTCACTATTCCCACCACTTAAACTCTGCACTGGAACTAATTTGTTGTCCTTTGCTTACTTCTAAAATGGGGGAACTTCCTGTGGGAACCAGCACTTGAGCCCTGTGGTTGAGCTAAATTGCTGCTTTGCTGCTTATTCCCTGAGGAAAGCTTTTTGTGCAGCTCAGGTTTTAATTGTTGACCTTGTAAGCACTTCCAGGTCTTGTGAGGTCTGGTACACCCGGGTTGTGTGGAAACTCTGGTTTGGGCTTGAGTGTTTTCAGCAAACTGCACACCCTGCAGTTCTATGTTCCTGACCAGTCTCCACTGAGTGGGCCTTCACTTATTGTGTGGCAGATCAGCTGTCCAGGATGTGCCCCAATGTTCCCCTGGTGGGCCTGTCTTCCCCGCACCTACACTCCAAACACTTCCCATGGGTTTAGGACATGCACTGGTCCCTTGGGATGATTCACTGTCCTGTGAGTGGCTGCTTTTTTCAGTTGTCTGTGGCCTCTTGCTCCTATGTGGGTCCACAGAAACCCTGTCCATGGTCTTGCTGCCCTGGGGGTCACCAAGACCCTCTTCTCCCCTGCCACTCCAAGTAACTTCATACATGAGCACAGCTGTGGCTTTTGCCAGCTCCTGCTCCGTGTGCTCACCAGGGCCAGGCTTGAAATGGCTGGGGCTCAAAATTGTCAGAGTGGTCCTTTCTTTCTCTCTGTGGCTTCTTCTCCTGCCTTCATGAACTCCATAGGTCTCTCCTCCTCTTCCCCTGAGCTCTAGATGCACGATCTTGGAAGTCATTGCTTTTTAACAGTTGTAAATTGGTTGATTTGGGGAGAGGGAGATGCCGGGGACTGTCTATTCCACTATCTTGATCTGAAGTCAAAAAGAGAATATTTTCTTTCATCTCACATTGAACCCAATGGTTTCCTCTAGACTTTTGAATCTCTTGGATTTTTTTCTTTCTTTCCCTTGGTTTCAACCTCTTAGCAGAAATAGTGCTAGAAGAGAAGGGACATTTAGTGGCTTTTTCTGATTTCCCATGAGCCTTGGCGCATGGTTGAGATGTGTTACTTCTAGCACACATAGAAAGTCTCTGTCCCATGCAAACAATAGAAGCCCACCTCTTGGTGAAGAAACCTTCTCCACCTTCTTTCAGTACTCTGGGTTCCCCTGTGTAGAGGCATCCTGGACCTCCCAGACACTTCAATGCCTGTAAGTGCTATAAATGCCAGATACTTCTGCCCCTAGCTCCCTGACACGGTCCTCCTCAAGGACAGCTTTGTAACGGCATCTCATTTAGTTACTATGGGGGCTTTGTAACACTCTCTATATTTTCAGTTAGGGGAGCTTCAGGAGTCACTCGGTGCAAGATGTGGAGGGCAGAGGTGAAGCAGCAGCTGCACAGTTTCTGCACTCAGAAGCTGCTGCCCCAGGCCCACAACGTGACCAGCAGATCAGGATAACAAGCGTGCCTTCCCACCAGCACTCTCCTCGGAGTCCTTCCAGCCTCTGCTCACTGGATACAAATGCATGCCTGGTTTTAGGTGTTATTAAGGCATCTATCTAATTGCAAAATATGCAATTTTTTGCACTACTGCTGAATAACAAATTGCCCCAAAATTTAGATGCTTAAAACAACAATAAACCTTTATTATATCATTCAGTTTCTATGGGCCAGAAATTCAGGAGTGGTTTAGCTGGATGATTCTAGCTGGAAGATTACTCATGAGGTGGCCATCAAAATGCTGAGTCAGGGCTGGACTGGGGCTAGAGAGGTGGCTCACTCATGTGCCTGACAGAGTGGTGCTGGCTGGCAGGGGGCCTCAGTCCCTCCCCATGTGGCCTGTCCACAAGTTGCTTAAGTTTCCTCACAGCATGATGCTGGCTTCTCCCAGTGATCTGAAAAGGAGCAAGGCAGAGGTCACAATTTCTTTCATAACCTAGCCTTGGAAGTCATACCCTGTCATTGTCAAAGCCCCATTCGTTGTGGAAAGAGACTGCAAAAGGGCAGAAATACCAGCATGTGAGAATCATCAGAGCCCTCTAGGAGGTGGGCTACCTCCTGCCTGCCAGCCTCAGACCCCCCATATCAGCTGGCACCTCATCTCATGCAGGCTGGTTAGCTGGAGCATAGCAAATCTTATCCCTGGGGTGCTTGGCCTGTCAATCAAGGCTCCTCTCATATGCTGTCCTCTCTATACTACCATGCATTTTTATCCTACCAGCTTCTGCTGCTGACAGTGCGCCCAGTGATTTGTAGTATGCCCTCAGGAAACTTTATTCAGTTGTAAATAAACTTGATTAACACAGTCTAGGGCCAGCTGGCCAGTGGCTCACTTGGGAGAGTGTGGTGCTGATAACACCACGGCCATGCGTTTGGATCCCTATATAATGATGGCCATTCAGCTCACTTTGGAGAGCATGGTGCTGACAACAAGTCAAGGATTAAGATCTCCTTACCGGTCATCTTTAAAAAAAAAAAAAAAAACACAGTCTTGATTAACAGGAGATTCTCTTTCCCCAAACCCCAGAGGAAAACAGCTCCTTCTGAAACTCTAAGCAGAGATAACTCATTCTTCCACATTCCAAATTCTTACTCAATTTCAACAACCATCCTTTATACTCCACTTGAGCTGATGGCCATACCCTGCAACTTGTTATCTTCAAATGCCTCACCTCTGAATCTTAAATGAACATGCCAAAACCTGACCCCAACCTCTTCAACTGCTATCTTTCTCTTAGCCTTATTCCTGCCATCCTTGTTCTTTGAATGTTGAAAGTCTCCAGTCCATTCTCTGAGTGCTGCCCCCTTCTTACCTTTTTCAAAGTACAGCAAAAGCCCCACAATGTGTCACTTCAACCACAGTTTTCCCAAAACCCTCAATGCCCTTGACACCTTACAGTTCCATCATATCCACCCTATGAATAGTCAGCTTAGAGATATCCACCCAGGACTTCCAATCCCAGACAAGCTAGGGTAACAAAGACCAGATTTACCTTCCTAACTGAAACAACTGAAAAGTTGGGAAAATATATTTTTTAAAATGGTGTTCAAGATACCGGACATGGAGGCAACAGAGGGTACTGACCACCAAGAAACAGAAAAGAAATTAGGTGACTCCTAGGACTGCCCCTAGCTTACAACCTGGAGAGAATTTCCAGACCATGGGTATAGGGAGAAGGAATCCAGGTGGAGCCCAGTGGTCTCCGTTATTTGAGGAGATGGAGTTGAGAATTCAAAAAGGCCAAGATGGCTAAGGTTTGCAGGGCATGTATCAGAGATGAGAGAGCTGCATAGAGAAAGAGTTCTAAGATCTTCAGAGTGTCCTCCTAAAATCTTCAGCTAAGTGCTGATCAGATAAGCACGTAAGGAAATTACCTGAGGCCAAGAAAGAACCACCCAAAAAGATTAAACAATAATCAAAGTTCACACAAGCTACATTAGTTCCTGTTACCCTTGAATAGAGAACCCAGGAGGGTTTTGACTCAGTAACTGGGGAAAAATTATCTCTAGGCTAAAGACAGATGTGGTGCTGCTTAACAAAGAAATATATGAGGGATCAAACTGTTCCAAAAAACTTAACTGTACCACAGAACAAAATTCAAGATATTTATAGGAATACAAAAATATCCTGCACCTGAGAAAGTAAAATTCACACTGTCTGGCATCCAATCCAAAATTACCAGGCACATGAAGAAGCAGGAAAATATGACACATAATAAGTAGAAAAATCAATTGAAACTGACCCAGAAATAACAGGTGATAGAATTAGTAAATGAGCACATTGTCAGTTATTTTATAACTGTATTCCAGATAATCAAGAAGTTAGAGGAATAAAATGAAACAATGCAAAAAAAAAAAAAAAGGGAAAAGAGGAAGTAGTAGTAGTACTTAGAAGAAAGACTTAGCATATTTAGCAAAGACATGGAAGATATAAAAAAGGACCCAAATAGAAATTCAAGAGATGAAAACTGCAAAGCCTGAGATAAAAAATACAGGGTACTTCAAAAAGTTCATGGAAAAATAGAATTAAAAGATAACATGAATCTTTCCATGAACTTTTTGAAGATCCCTCACATACTAGATGATACTAACAGCAGGTTAGATTTTTCAGAAGAAAAAGTAGTGAACTTGAAGACATCAAGAGAAGCTATCCAAAATAAAAAAGCAAAAAAGATTGAAAAAAATAAACATAGTACGAGTGAATGGTTGTAGTCTCCATAAAATGGGGAAGAAAAGGAACAGAAAAAAATATTTGAGAAATAAAAATGGCCAAAATTTTCCAAACTGGATGGAAATTGGATTTTGGAGGTGGCTGGCCCCATTGTGCACACAATAAACACAGCACAAAATAGCCGCCAGCCTCGTCTTCCACTCCAGCATTAAGCCCCTCCCCACTTCCCTTTGAGAAGCTTCCTGACTTCAAAACAACTTTCCGGCTTCTCCATCAGCGCTGTTCTCCACCCAGTTACATCAACCTAATGGTCCCTCCCCCCGGACATTTCACTCCCAAAACCTAATATAAACTCTCACAAACCCATAGTTGGGGCTGTCCCCCATTTTCAGGGCAGCTCTGGGCTGCCTGCCACTCTGAGCACAGCTCAGCAGATTTCTTTCTTTAATAAAGCCTGAATGGTACCCGGCATCTTGGCTCACTTTCTTCCAGAAATTAAAAACCTACAGATCCAGGTAGCTCCATAAACTTTAAGCACAAGAAACATGAAGAACTTCAAGGTACATCATAATCAAATTGCTTAAAACCAATAACAAAGAGAAAACCTTACAAGCGGACAGAGAAAAGACACATTGTGTGCAGAGAAAGACAAGAATTACAGCAGACTTCTCTTTGACATGTAGTAAACCAGCAGCTAGTAGAACAATAATTTAAAGTACTAAATGAAATAAAAACTATCAACCTAGAATTCTATACCCAGCAAAAATACTTTCCAAAGCAAAGGTAAAATAAAGAAACTTTCCAACATACAAAAGTTGAAAGAATTCATCACCAGAAGGCCCATGATACAAGAAATGAAACAAATGATTTCAAATGGAAATCCACATTTATGTACTGGAAAGACAAATTACATGGATAAAGATAAAAGACATGTTTTCTTATGTAAATGTCCTTAAAAGATAATTGACTGTTTAAACTTAAAAAACAGTGTGGCATGTGGTTTATAACACATGCAGAAGTAAAAGTATGATGACAATACAGGGAGGGGGAAACGGAAGTGTGCTACAAAAGTCCTCTACCACAGCTGAAGTGGCACAAAAAGCCCTTCAAGGTAGACAGTGAGAAGTTAAAGATGTGCACGTAAACTCTACAGCAACAGCTGAAACAACACAACAAGTTATGGTTACTAAGCCATCAAAGGAGATGGAATGGAATCATGAAAGAGACTCAATTAGTCCAAAAGAAGGCAGAAAAAACAAAAAAGTGTAACAAAGAACAGATGGGACAAATAGAAAACAAAGAGCAAAATGATAGATTTAAATCAACCACATCAATAATCACATTAAAATGTAAATGGGCTAAACACACCAATTAAAAGTCAGCGACTGTCAGATTAGATAAAAAAGCAGGAGCCAACTGTATTCTGCCTACCAGAACCCCCCTTTAAACATAAAGAAACAGATGACGAAACCCATCCATCTGCTTTCTTTGATAAACCCAAACTGCTGAAAGCCGCTAGGAAAAAAAAATACACAAATGGGCACATTCTTGCTGCTATAAACTCATGGTATCCGTCTCTCCTTTTCTAGTCCTCGTGGCAAATACTCCAAGACTTTTCTCCACGCTGTAGCTACCTATGCTGCAACAGTGGCTTTATTTCCTACTTCACAGGCATGATAAACTGTCCACCCTCCTACCTGCAGATGTGTCGGTCTCCACACCCTCCCTCTCCTTTTCATCAAATGCAGAGAAACGGTCATGGCTTCCCTCCTTTAAAAAGGGCAGGAGCCATCTGGAAGGCGCAGGGCTCAGGCCCCATCAGGGCTGCTGCTGGGTTTGCTTTCTCTGTCCCCCGGGGGCCCTTCCCCCTGCTCCGTATGAGACACCCCGTTCTCCCACAGTTGGGCAGGAGACCTCAACACCTCTCAGAGCCACCCCGGCCCTCCATGCCCCCGAGGCAACACTTGCAGCCCACTTCTCTGTCTGCGTGGCGGGCAGACTGCTCTCCCTAGTGTCTGAGCCAGCCCGCCCCCACCCCGCTCGTCCTCGCCGGAGTGATCTATAGAAACCCACGTGACCCTGTCACCCCTACCCCAGCTTCACCCGTCCCCGCTTCCCATCGCCTTGAGACAAAGCCGGCCCTTCTGTCGGCCTCCCTCGAGTGACCTGTCACCTCACCGCCCTGCACAGTCCCCCTTCACGGCGTCGCCCCCCGCGATCCCCCGTGGAAGCCACTCCACCCCTGCCCCCGTGCCGCCCTCCGGCTCCCGCTGCAGGCGTCCCTCCCTCCGCCCAGCCGGGCGACCAGCTACAAGCTCCGGGGTGCAGGAAGCTGCGTTTCATTTCCCTCCGGCCAACTTAAGCGGACCCAGCCCCCACCGTGCCGGCTGGAGAGAAGTGAGGTGGCCGTCCTCCCTGCGGCCTCTGCCTCCCCCAGCCCCGAGTGGCCAGAAGCCCGGGTGCTGCGCAGTCAGCCAGCGTTCACCAGCCGGCCTCCGTCTGCGGCAGCCAGGACACCCCTGCCGGTCCCCGTGCTCACCAGGGCCGCGGGCTCCCGCCGCCTGGCCCACCGGACACCGGGGTGGCAGCCCGGCCAGGGACGCCGTCGCTCTCTCGTGCTCCAGTCTCCCGCCCCCTTCCTCGAGGACACCCGTACCTGGCAGCGGGAGGGTCCCCGGCAACTTGGCCTTTCTTCCCACGCAGTGAGGTCCCGGAGGCCGGGACACAGCCTCCATCCCGCTTTCGTGGGAAGGCAGGTGGCAGCAGAAGAGACCCCAACTCAGAAAGGCCTCCCGCCTCGTTCCAGAAAGCCTCCCCCGGCCTGCGCACGAGCGGGTGCTGTCCTCAGATGCGGCCCCTCCACACTGGTCTCGGTCCTGACAGAAAGAGAAAGAATAAAACGCGAGAGGCCTGGACCGGTTCTAAAGGAGCAGAAGTGACAATGCAGGCCACTGGCAGGCAGCCTGGCGCTTTCGCTGTCTTCACTCCAGCTGATGGCGTATAAAGGGCTGCGGGGACACAGCCTCCCGGCCCCGGACGGCACGCGCCCTCTGACGGAAGTCTGAGCGCGGGAGCGGGCTGCAGTCGCCTGTGTCCCACGCGCAGGGGGACAGCCCCGGCTTCCGCCCCAGCCCCTGCTCGGGGAGAGCTGCGGGACTGTCAAAAGAAAGAGGTGCAGGAATTCCCTGGTACTCCTCCCTGCCAGACGGGGAGTCGCAGTCCCCTCTCCTTGAGTGCGGCCAGACTGAGAGCCTCACTCCTTACCACGAACGCCCAGTGGGGAAGAGGCGGAGGATTCCGAGACGAGGCCGTGGAGAGGCACTGCGGCGCCTCCTGCCGGGTCTCGTTTCGCACTCGCTTTGGCGGAGGGAGGCCGCCATGATGGACGCCCCTGCGCGAGGCCCAGCCGATGAGGCTCTGAGGCCTCCCCACAGCCGCCAGTGAGGAAGCACGGCCACCAGGCTGAGCTCCGAGTGACCCCGGCCCCAGCCTGCACTGGACCGCCACCTCGTGAGACTCGCCGACCCAGAACCAGACACCTGCGCCACTCCAGACTGCCGCCCTCAGAAACTGTGAGCTAAACGTTTAAGCTTCTGAGTTTGGGGGATAACTCTGTACCTCTGACCTAGGCTCCAATTCAGGGATCCATTAGGAGCTTCCAGAAAGGGGCGCTTCCAGCCTAGAAATTTAAAGACGTAGGTCAAAGCTCCTAATTCGGTTTTAGGTTCTGGAACTTTCTGCGTAGCGGGTGTTTCCCAAAGTGTGGTTCGCCAGATGATTGTAGCTGGTGCAGAGATGAGCATTTATTTTTGTGACATCTCTGAATTTATTTTACTGTGTTAGAAAAGTTCTGGTTTTCCATTTTCAGTGCTGATGGATTTCTTAGTGTCTGAGGGGAACTTGTGCAAGAGGATTACACACTATCAATCATATTTAGGCAATATCCCAATTATTAACCTTAAGAATTTATTAGATAATTAGCATGCTTTGAGATATTAAATAGTTAACATTGCCCTAAATATTTCTACTTACGTACAATTAATAAGTAATTTATTAAAAATTTCCCAATCAGTAAAAACCAACATTACAAACTTAACCCAGCACTTTTAGGCATTTAATTAAAATCTCAGTTCCAACATATTAATTCCCTTTAATGTTCTGAGACCCAAAATGCAAAATAGTTTCACAAAAAAATAAACGATCACAAAACATATGAATGGCCTTGCACCAAAAGCGGTTACAATGTTGTTGATACCACGTCTTTGTTTTCTTTTTGATCCTCACTCTTATTCTTGCACATTCCCAATGTTACATTAGTTACATTGTCCTAAGGTTTCAGCAACTGTGAGGTCAGTTACTGATATTTTATGCCTCTCTGGAATTTTGGAAATTTTACCAGACCCCAAGTAAGAGAATATTGTCTTGACCCCACCTGGAGATGGCAAGTTTTGTGTGGTGACCTATTATTGATTTTTGGTCAGGACATAGTTGTACAGACCAAGCTGATTCAAACCTGAGCCACTGGTGGTCAGAGTGAGTTTCTTTTTATTACAAAGAAGCTGTGCTTGTGATACCCTGGGACTTCTATGTTCCTGCCTTCCCTATTGATACTAACTTTTGAGACTTAGTGCCTTTCCCAAGAATGAAGTGGTCTTTAAGTTTTGTACATGGCCTCTCCTTATTGTCCATTAATGATGATTCATTACTCTGATCTGTTAGCATGATGGGAAGCTCATGGGCATATGTCTTATTAGCATCTCTTTATAACTAATAGAGTTATCCAAAGGTTTCATTCTTTGAGAAAAGGAGAAAGTCTAAAGTTGGTTTCTTCCTTTAAGGACATTTGGCCAGTTTGTTGTTCAGGAACATGACTGGATATTCTTTACTTGATTACTGTGTGAGGTCAGCACACTTACAATGGTTGTGGCACTTTCCACTTGCCATCCAAGCATTCTTGTTCATAGCACTGTTGCTTTTTATAGTGGGATTCTTTTAGCTGACTCACTGGTTTCAAGTCACTCCTTTCTGCTCATGCTGGTCCACATCTGTATCTGATAAATAGACATGTGTTTACCAAAGAAACAAGACAGTCATAGATAGCAACACTATTCCATTATTAAAAATAACAAGGGTGATGTATATTCTATTAAATTGACCCTTTCTTTGAATCACTGTTTTTAATACTTAGTATTACTTGTCTGACATTTTTTTCCCTTGCACCAAAACATGCAATCAACCCTCACAGGGTCTTTTTTTATTTTAGTTGGAGAATGGTGTTAGAGATCAAAATCTGGGCCCCAGGGGTGTGCACAAGCTTTATGTTGGAAAAATGCTGTTTCTGTTGCTGTTGGAACTTTTTTTTTCTGTTGCTGCTGTTGGAACATTTTTTTTTTCTAACATAGCTGTCTACAATATTAATTTTAAGATTATGTATTTGATTTACTTTTCAAATTTAGTGTATTATCATTTTGCCCAGTCTTTCTAATAATATATGAGTCCATTAACCACCAAGACATTCTCTCTAGGATTGATGTACAGTAGGGATATAAAGCTTTCTTTTAAAATATACTTGTTTAACATTAAAAAGTGAGACAATTTAAAAAATGCATTGTAAATAATAGCACAGGCAGCTCATGTGACAAATACCTTGAGTGTGAACTGTGATTAGTGAAGCTGGAAAATAGTCCCATATTAAGCTCTGAGCTTGATCACAGTCTCACTGGTCTCCCCTGTGAAGCCCTCTCATACAACATAGGTGGATTAAGTTCCTGGGGCTGCCATAACAAAGCACCACACACGGGGTGGGGAGGGAGGGCTTAAATTAGCAGAAATGTGTTATCTCAGTTCTAGAGGCTAAATGCCAAAGTCAAGGCATTGAACGGGCCATGCTGCCTCTGAAATCTGCAGAGGAGACTCCTTCCTTGCCCCTTCCTAGCTTTTGGTGGTGGCTGGCCGTCCTTGGGGTTTTTGGCTTGCAGCAGCAACATCTCAGTCTCTGTTGTCACATTGACTGTCTTCCCTGTGTGTCTCTGTGTCTCTTCTTGTAAGAACAGCAATCATATTGGATTAAGAGCCCACCCTCCTTCAGCGTGACTCATCTTAACTAATTACATTTGCAATGACCATATTTCCAAATAAGGTCACATACACAGGTACTGAGGTTACAACTTCAGCGTATCTTCCTTGGGGAGGTATTAGTCAGAATTCACCAGAGAGACAAAAGCAATAGCTATAGACTAGATAGATAGATAGATAGATAGATAGATAGATAGATAGGTTTGATAGGGCGTTTATTAGGGAAATTGGCTCACATGATTATGGGGGCTAAGTACCATGACAGGCCATCTGCAAGCTGGAGGCCTTGGCATTCCAGTAGCATGGCTGAGTCCAAGTCTGAGAGCCTTAGAACCAGGGAAGATGATGGTATAACTCTCAGTCCAAGGTTGAAGGCCTTAGAACCTGAGGGACTGTGGGTATGTGAGAGAGTCCAAAGATAGAGAGCCTGGAGTTGTGATATGGAAGGGCAGGAGAAGAAGCGTGTCCCAGCTCTAGAAGAGAGAAAGGAAATCACTTTTTTCTGCCTTCTTTGTTCTTTCTGGGCCCCAAGCAGATTGGATGGTGCTTACCCACAATGAGGGCAGATCTTCCCCACTCAGGTCACCAGCTCACATGCCAATCTCCTGCAGAAACACTCTCACAGACACACCCAGAAATAACACTTTACCAGCTGTCTAGGTATTTCTTAATCCAGTCAAGCTGACACCTAAAATTAACCCTCACAGGGAACACAATTCAGCCCATAACAACAGTCCTGTCAGGAAGCAGAACTCAGCCTAGACCTGATGCTCATTCTAGCCCACCCTTCACTCAAGGTCAGCAAGAGCAGAGGTTGCAGGAGTGTGGAGGTAGTGATGCTCCAAATGTAGAGGACATCTGGCTCTGTGTGGGCCAGGGCTCATGTGTCAGGCCTCAGACCCACTTTAGCCTCTGTACTTGACCACAGAGGCTACAGCTTTCTCCTTTTGGTCTTCAGGACAGAATCTCAACCATAGTGGAGGCTGGTTGGTCAGAATTAGAGTTGGGACTGGAGAGGTAGTTTGGAAGAAGAATCATTTTATTTCTAACTTAGAGTTTTCTAACTATAAAGTGAGGGGGCTGGGCTAATTCAGAGGTTTCCCAACTTTGCTCCAGGGAGTAACCTTGAGCCAGCATTCAGGAAGAGTGAAGACCATGTTCCACAAGAGCTCCATTTTTCTTTCTTTTGATATTTGTGCAACTGTCTACTCTGTATCAAATTCAAAGTTGCGTCCTTTGTGTGTATTTGTTAGCTCTAATCTTTACAACAAGCCTGCAAGATGTATATTATCCCCATTTTTTAGAGAAAAACACAGACTTGGGTAGAATAATTTTCTGAAGGTCACTTGAATGTGGCCTGAGATTCATTCAGTCATTGATGTTACGCTTCTGCATATTATTTGACCAATGTGCATTGAGGCTTGGCTCTGCACTAGGCATTGGGGACACAGAAATGAGCAAAATAGTCTCAGTTCCTACTCTCAGGGAACCAGCAGTCAAACTGGGGGAGAAATTTTTTAATCTCAAACGTGAATAAGTTACAGATCACAGAAAATACTTTGTAGATGGGGCATGTAGGAGGTCATAAATCAAATGCAGATTAGGGGATTGGTGACATCTTTGAAGTTGTCAGGGGAAGAGCAATCAGGCCGTGTGTGATGTGTGAAGACCCTGTCACAGAAGGGCCAGGGAGGCCGGTGCAGTGAGACAGGCCAGGAAACGGGCATGTTGGTGTGGCCATGCTGGGGCATGGCTAGTGGGTCATGCAGAGCCTTGTAAGAAATGGTGAAAACGGGTTTTATCTGTACCATGGTATATGGTTCAACCTTCAAAAAGAAGGAAAACCTGCCATTTGCAACAGCATGGATCAAACTTTAGGACGTCATGCTGAGTGAAATAAACCAGTCACAAAACAACAAATACTGCAGGATCCCGCTGAAATGTGCCTAAACTAGTCATACTCATCAAAGCAAAGAGTGGAATGGTGGTAGTTAGGGGTAGGGGATGGGTAAATAGGGCACTGCTGTGGGAAAGGTATGACATTTTGATTACGGTAGAGGAATAAGTTCTAGAGATCTGGTGCACAGCATCCTGCCTGTAGCTGACAATGCCGAATTGTACATTTAAACATTTCTACTAACACTGGGAGATCCATGTGTGAGTGTGCGTGTGTGTGTGCTTTTGTGTGTACTTATCAGGTCTATTTTTCTTTGAGTCGTATTTCATTACATAGTGTATAACAGCATTTTATCCATTCATTTCTTAAAACATATTTAGGTTGCTTCTCGTTTTGCCTATTATGACTGAGGCCTCTGTAAGCATTTGTGTACAGGTGTCTGTGTGGACATGAACTTTTTTTTTTTATTGTATTTTATTATTGGAGACCACATGAGAATGAAGAATTCATAGGATTTTCATTTCAGTTTGTTAGTTTTTAAAATTTATATATATATATTCTTTTTTAATTTTATTTTATTTTACTTCTGAAAATACATTGTACTTAATTTTCATGCCCCTTTACCCATTCCCTGCCACTCCCTCCCCCCCCCCCACATCATATCTGTTCACTTGACTTAAATTGTTCAAGGAATTTTTGTGGTTATTCTGTCTTCTTCCCCCCACTCCTACCCTTTATTTGTTTGTGTGTTTATTTATTTATTTTTAGCTCCCACAAATAAGTGAGAACGTGTGGTATTTCTCTTTCTGTGCCTGACTTGTTTCACTTAATATAGTTTTCTCTAAGTCCATCCATGTTGTTGTGAATGGTAGTATTTCATTTTTTTTCTTTTAAGCAGAGTAGTGTTCCATTATTACATGTACTACAGTGTCCTTATCCACTCATCAGATGATGGACATTTAGGCTGTTTCCAGCTTTTGGCTATTGTATATAGAGCTGCAATAAATATTGGAGTACAGTTATCCCTTTGGCATGATGATTTCCATTCCTGTGGGTATATTCCTAGCAGTGGAATCACTGGGTCATATGGTAGATCTATCTGTAATTGTTTGAGGAACCTCTGTATCATTTTCCATAAAGGCTACACTATTTTGCAGCCCCACGAACAGTGGATGAGAGTTCTTTTTTCTCTGCAATCTCTCCAGCACTTATCATTCTCAGTCTTTTGGATGTTACCTATCCTAACTGGAGTGAGATGGTATCTCAGTGTGGTTTTGATTTGCATTTCCCAGATGTTGAGTGCTATTGAGCATTTTTTCAGGTGTCTGTTGGTCATTTGTATATCTTCCTTTGAGAAATGCCTATTCAGCTCCTTTGCCCATTTTTTAATTGGGTTATTTGTTTTTTTCCTGTAAAGTTGTTTGAGTTCCTTGTATATTTTGGATATTAATCCTTTGTCAGATGTATATTTTGCAAATATTTTCTCCCACTCTGTTGGTTGTCTTTTTACTCTGTTGATTGTTTCTTTTGCTGTGCAGAAGCTTTTTAGTTTGATATAATCCCATTTGTTTATTTTACTTTTAGTTGCTTGTGCTTTTGGGGTCATATTAATGAATTCTGTGCCCACTCCTACTTCCTGGAGTGTTTCCTCTATGTTTTTTTTAAAGAGTTTTATTGTTTCAGGATGTGTATTTAATTCTTTAATCCATTTTGAGTTGACTTTGGTATATGGTGAAAGATATGGGTCTAGTTTCATTCTCCTACATATGAGTATCCACTTTTCCCAGCACTACTTGTTGAGAAGGCAGTCTCTTCCCCAGTATGTAGCTTTGCTGCCTTTGTCAAAGATCAGATGGCTGTAGGGGTATGGATTGATTTCTGGGTTCTCTGTTCTATTCCATTGGTCTGTGTGTGTATTTTTATGCCAGTACCATGCTGTTTTGGTTATTATAGCTTTGTAATATAGTTTAAAGTCATACTGTTATGCCACCAGATTTTTTCTTTTTTCTTTTTTTTTTTTTTTGGCTCAGGATTGCTTTGGCTATGTGTGGTCTTTTTTATTCCATATAAATATCTGGATAGTTTTGCCATTTCTGAGAAAAATGTCATTGGAATTTTGATGGGGATTGCATTGAATTTGTAGATCACTTTGGGTAATATGGACATTTTCACAATGTTAATTCTTCCAATCAAAGAGCATGGGTTATCTTTCCATCTTCTTCTGTCTGCTTTAATCTCTCTCAACAGTGATTTGTAGTTCTCTTCGTAGAGATTTTTCACATCCTTGGTCAGCTTTATTCCTAAATATTTTATTTTTTTGGTGGCTATTGTAAATGGGCTAGCTTTCTTGATTTCTTTTTCTGCATGTTCACTGGTGGAGTATAGAAATGCTACTGATTTTTGTGTGTTGATTTTGTGTCCTGAAACTATGCTGAAATCATTTATCATCTCTAGGAGTTTTTTTCCTACAAGCTTTAGGCTATTCAATATATAGGATCATATCATCTGCAAAAAGGGATGACTTGACTTCATCCTTTCCAAGCTGGATGCTCTTTATTTCCTTCTCTTCTCTGATTGCTCTGGCTAGTACTTCCAATGGTGTATTGAATAGGAGTGATGAGAGTGGGCATCCCATTCAGGATGATATTGGCAGTGGGCTTATCATATATGGCTTTAATTATGTTGAGATACTTTCTAGCTATGCCTAACTTGTAGAGAGTCTTTACCATGAAAAGATGTTGAATTTTGTTCAATGCTTTTTCAGCATCAATAGAGATGATCATGTGGTTTTTGTCTTTGCTTTTATTAACGTGGTGTATCCCATTCATTGATTTGTGTATGTTGAACCAACCTTGCATCCCTGGGATGAATCCCACTTGATCATGGTGGATAATTTTGTGTATGTGTTGCTGTATTATGTTAGCTAGTATTTTATTGAGGATTTTTGCATCTATATTCATCAAGGATATTGGCCTGTAGTTTTCTATTTTTGATGCATCTTTGTCTGGTTTTGGTATCAGGGTGATATTTGCTTCATAGAATGAGTTTCGGAGAATGGCCTCTGTTTCAATCTTTTGGAACAGTTGGTAGACAGTTGGTATCAGTTCTTCTTTGAAGGTTTAGTAGAACTCTGCAGTGAATCCATCTGGTCCTGGGTTTTTCCTTGTTGGGAGCTTTCTGATAACAGCTTCAATCTCTTTTATTGTTATTGGTCTGCTCAGATTTTCTATATCTTCTTGGCTCAGTTTTGGTAGTTTGCATGTGTCCAGAAATTTATCCATTTCCTCCAGATTTTCAAATTTGTTATCACATAGTTGTTTATAGTAGTCTCTAATGATTCCTCATATTTCTGAGGTATCAGTTGTAATATCATCTTTTTCATTTCTAATTTTTGTTATTTGGGTTTTCTCTCTTCTTAGTTAGCCTTGCTAAAGGTTTGTCAATTTTATCTTTTCAAAAACCAACTTTTTGTTTCATTGATCTTTTGTATCATTTTTCAGGTGTCTATTTCATGTAGTTCTGCTCTGATCTTAATTATTTCTTTCCATCTACTAACTCTCAGTTTGGATTGTTCTTTTTTTTCTAATTCTTTAAGGTGAAGTGTTAGGTTTATTTGCCATCTTTCCATTCTTCTGAAGTAAGCATTTAATGTGATAAATATCACCCTTAGTACCGCTTTTGCAGTATCCCACAGGTTTTGTTATGATGTGTCATTATTTTTATTAGTTTCAAGAAATTTTTGGATTTCCCGTTTAATTTCTTGCACCCATATATCATTAAGTAGAATGTTTTTTAATTTCCATGTGTTTGTATAGTTTCCTGAGTTTCATTTGGTATTGATTTCTAATTTTAATCCATTGTAATTGGAAAAAATACATGGAATAATTCCAATTTTTTGAATTTGTTGAGACTTGCTTTGTGACCTAACATGTAGTCTATCCTGGAGAATGTTCCATGTGCTGATGAGAAGAATGAATATTCTGAGGTTGTAGGGTGGAATATTCTGTACATATTTGGCAAATCCAATTGGTCTAAAGTATTGTTTAGATCTTGTGTTTCTCTGTTGGTATTTTGCCTAGATGATCTGTCCAATATTGAGAGTGGGGTTTTCAGGTCCCCCACTATTATGGTGTTAGTATCTGTTCCTTTCTTTAGATCTGATAGTGTTTGCTTTATAAATCTGGCTGCTCTGACATTAGGTGCATATATATTTACGATATATGTTCTTGATGGATAGGTCCTTTTATCATTATATATTGGCCATCTTTATCTCTTTTAATAGTTTTTGCTTTAAAGTCTATTTTATCTGATATAAGAATAGCTACTCCAGCTCGTTTTTCATTTCTATTTGCATGGTATATCTTTTTGCATCCTTTACTCTTAGTCTATGTGTGGCTTTACAGGTCAAGTGAGTCTCTTGGAGACAACATATCATTGGGTCCATCTTTTTAATCCAGTCAGTCAGTCTGTGTCTTTTGAATGGGGAATTTAGTCCCTTTACATTCAGAGTTATTATTGAAAGGTGTTGATTTACTCCTAGTATTATACTGATTTTTGTTTAGATGTCTTAAGTATCTTTTGTTCCTTTTTTTCAAATTTTCTGTTTGTCTTCCATATTTGTTGGTTTCTTGGGGTGATAGATAAACTTTTTTTTTCTTTTGTTAGCATTTTTGTTTTGCTGGTAAGTATCGTTCTTTCTTATGTATTCATGGCAGTGATGGTTGTTTTTGAGGTATCCAACCCAGTACTTCCTTGAGAATTTCTTGTAGGGCTGATCTTGTGGTAGTGAACTCCCGCAGTTTTTATTTGTCTGAGAAGTATACTATTTGTCCTTCATTTTGGAGGAATAGCCTTGCTGGGTAAAGTATTCTTGGCTGGCAACTTTTGTCCTTTAGTATTTTGAATATATCATCCCATTCTTTTCTGGCTTTTATAGTTTCTGGTGAAAAGTCTGATGTTATTCTGATTGGGGCTCCCTTATAGGTGACTTGCCACTTCTCTCTTGCAGCTTTTAAGATTCTGTCTTTGAATTTTGTCAGTTTGATTATCACATGTCTTGGATAGGACCTTTTTGGGTTGAATGTGTTTGCTGATCTTTGGGCTTTCTGAATCTGGGGATCTGTGACTTTCCCTATACATGATAAGTTTTCTGCTGTTATCTCATTGAATATGTTTTCAATGCCATTTCTTTTTTCCTCCCCTTCTGGAATACCCATGATTCGGATATTTGAGCGCTTAAGGTTGTCAGTTGTCTCTCTTAACTTTTCTTCAATTTTTAAAATTCTTTTTTCTTTTTACTGGTCTGCTTGTGATAATTCAAACAGCCTGTCATCAAAGTCAGAAATTCTCTTTTCTGCTTGTTCAAGTCTGCTGGTTAAACTTTCTGTTGTGTTTTTTATTTCGTTGAATGAATCCTTCAGCTCCACAAGCTCAGCTACATTACTTTTCAAGGAATTGATTTCTTTGTACATTTTTTCTTTCAGATCCTGCATATTTTTTCTCATTTCATTGTGTTGTTCACTGAGTTTTCTTGTATCTCATTTAGTTTCCTTAGAATAGTTACTCTAAATTCCTTGTCTGTCATTTCAAAGACTTCCTGTTCTATAGGATTTAGCATTTGAAAGTTATTAATTTCCTTTGGTGGCGATGTACCTTCTTGATTTTTCATATTTCTAGTTTCTTTCCTTTGGTATTTTGTCATTGTGGCCGGGGGTATCACAGTCCACTCATTTCACACTGATGTCTGGCTTATATTCTGAAGGGACTGCTGCTTCTGGACAGCAGAAGCTAGCCTGGACCGGAAGTCCTGCCCCACCTGCCTTCACTGGCTGGGCGAGCTCAGGGCGTGGGAGCCCAGAGCCTCTCGAGTCACTCACAGTGACAGGATGGCCTGGGCCGGAAGTCCTGCCCCATCTGCTTTCACTGGCTCTTCTGGTTGGGGTCATGGGAGCCCCGAGCCTCTCAAGTCACTCACGGAGACCAGATGTCCTGGGCTGGAAGTCCCATCCCGCCTGCCTTCACCAGCTCGTCTGGCTCAGGGTGTGGGAGCCCGGAGCCTCTCAATTCACTCAGGGAGACTGGATGGCCTGGCCGGAAGTCCCACCCCATCTGCCTTCACTGGGTCGTGTGGCTTGGGGCATGGGAGCCGGGAGCCTCTCGAGTCACTCACGGAGATGGGACGACCTGGACCACGAGTCCCACCCCTCCTGCCTTCACTGGCTCAGCTGGCTCGGGGCATGGAAGCCCAGAGTCTCTCAAGTCACTCAGAGATAGGGATGGCCTAAGCTGGAATTCCTGCCCCGCTTGCCTTCACTGGCTCGGCTGGCTCAAAGTCTGGGAGCCCTAAGGCTGTCTCTCAGGGCAGCCGGACCAGCCTGCACCGAAAGTCCCTCCCTAGCCTTGTCTGCCTTCCCTGGCCGGCAGACTCAGGACGTGTGGGCTCAGAAGCTTTAGAGTCTCTCTATGGAATGGGGAGCAACCTGAACTGGGGTCCCGCAGCATGTGACTCCTGTCTGTTCCAGCACAGATTTCGTGTCCTCTGCCAGTCTCTTCAAAAGCTGCAAATTGGTCACTCTGTGGGAGAGAGAAACACCAGGAACTGACTACTACACCATCTTGACTGGAACCCCAAACTTTTATTTTTTTAATTCATTTATTTTATTTTATTTTGCAGCTTGGGATTTACTTAACTTTTTGCATATGTGCATAGCCTGAAGTCGCATGGCTTTGTTGGGGAATTATAGTTATTCATCTCATTTTATCGTGGGCGTTGGGGTCGGTGCCACAGCTCAGCATCTCCTCCCTGGCACTGCAGACAGGGGGTCAGAGTAGACCCCAACCATCACCCCCTCATGCTGGTGCAGCTGCCCAAGCTTTTTTTTATTTAGGGTAAAGACTAGGGGTGTGATCGCTGAGTTCTGTGGTGACCTTCATATAAGAAACTTAAACTTCTTCTTTCCAGTGCAGCTGAGCCATATGGCTTTCCCACCAGTGATGTTTTAGAGTTTCTGCTGCTCCACATCCTTGCCAGCCCTTGAGATTTTCATTCATTTTTATTTAGACATTCTAATAGGTGCACAGTGGGATTTTATTGTGGTTTTGTTGTGGAAGAAGTCGCCAAAGGAAAAGCAAACACTCAGAGAAATGGAGAAGTCAGATGATTTATTACGCAGTCATTCTTGGGAACTACCATTCCAAAAACCTGAGCCCCGAATGCAGGCAGAACTGGAGTTATATACCTTTCTTGAGCAAGCAGCAAGCCTTTCTATTGGCTCTTTGTCTGTATCCAGGCAGAGTTATCTAAATTGCGGTCTTTACCAGGTGGTTAAAGGTGAGTAAGGGGCTTTGGGTAGGGAGGCTTCACCAGGTGGGCAAACTGGGTCACGGAGTTGGGGGGTGTGGTTGGGGGCTTTTGCAATGCAGGCTAGGGAGCAACTTTGTCTCTCAGGCAGGAAATGCTGGCAGGCTGAGGCTTAACTCAGTCTCTCACTCACATAGGAAGGTTAAAAACTGACAGGCTGGCAAACAGAGCTACAGAGTTCAGAAATGCATTTAGCTGTTAATGCTGTTAACCCTTAACACAACTCTAGATATTACTTACATACAGACAGATATTAGTTGAAAAATTAAAATAGGGATTAAAACAAGGGGAGGACAGGGAATCTAGCCACTTTAGTTTCAATGTGCCATTCCTGTGACTGACAGTGTTGAGCATCTTGTCATGGCTTTACTTAAAAATTTTATTTTATTTATATTTGTTTTTGTGGGATACAGTGTGTTGTTTCCACACATGCATATACTGCACAATGAGTCACTTCAGGTAGATAGCATAGTTCTATACCCATTAGCCTACACCTCCTCCTCCCCACCTCCCTCCCCTCCCCTCTCAGCCTCTGATAACTATTACTCTCCTCTCTACTTTTATGAGAACCACTTTTTAATTTCCCTTCAGTTACCCATGGATGAGACTGATACTGAAGATGCTCAGTTTCCCTTGGCTTCAGTTTAAGGACATGCCTTGGTTTTCTGGCCACTCCCTGAGGTCTCAGGACCCCTCCTCTGAGCTCTCCCCTGGAAGAAAGTTACTATTGCCAGTTAGACCTATTTTTAGCACCAACACGGGGAAAATGAGATCACAGGGGTCTAGCTTATACAATCCAGGGCCTGGGCATGCTCAATCGAGAGCACAGAACATTCTGTGCATATAACTTGGAAACACCCCCTTAATTGAATATTCACTAGATACAGAAATTCTAGAAGCCCAATCTCAGTGGAAGGGGTTGTTGCTGCTCACTTTCCTGCAGGCAGTCCACACTTGGCTGCTGAGGTGTGCATATGTTACTTTGTGTCTAACTTACTTTCAGCCAGCGGCTGCTCACTCACTTGAGCCAGCCTGCACTCTGTACTGTCCTTTGAATATGTATTTCTTACTTTCTTGTTAAACTTGTTGAGGGCCCTGCTCAGTCTCTGGAGCTAGGCTGCACTCTTTATAAAATCTTTATTTCTTATTTGTTATGTTAAACCTATTCCTACTTTCTACTGTGACTCTGCCCTTGAATTCTTTCCTGTGTCAGAGTCAAGAACAACCTGGTAAGAGGATCGGATGGGTTGAATTATGCCCTTGGCCTCCCCAGACCCTTTTCTCAAGCATCAACCTTTCTGAAGGAAGAATCTCTTT
Organism: Cynocephalus volans; assembly: GCF_027409185.1. Lineage (NCBI taxonomy): Eukaryota > Metazoa > Chordata > Mammalia > Dermoptera > Cynocephalidae > Cynocephalus > Cynocephalus volans. Next base: position 4,406,016 of record NC_084472.1, read on the forward strand.
ATTTCTCCCACAAGGATGTGGGGCGGGATAAAATGAAATAGGAAGATGTGAAAATTAAAAGAGCTACATGAATGTTAAATACAGCCACTGTGGGTATCAGATGAGAGGAATTAAATCTACCAAAAGATTTCCGCATGGATAAAGTACAAACTGTGGCAAGTGAAATGTCAATTAATGTAAGTGACCACAGCGAGCAGGCACAGAAAGAAACGGCTTGTCAGTACTGCATCTGGGCAGCAGTGCCCATGAAGCTCTGCTCCTCTGGGTGTTTCCATGGACAGGATGGGTGCCCAGGCCCTCAGACACCCGCTGGTCCCCTAACTGAGATGCCTCAACCTGGCCTCACACTCTGCCTGGCAGTCCGCAGAGGTTTTCTCTTCCTTGACTAAAGCGACATTAAGATGCTCTTCATTAATCCCTCTCTGTTAGTGGAAATGATAGAATGAAAATGTAACTACCACAGCTGACTCGAGCATTTCTGAAAGTTGCCTCTCGCCTCTGGTGTAGAAAAGACTGGATTCGAAGCCATGGTGGACTGTGCCATTCACTCCGCCAAAACGACCCCAGGAAGCTGATTTTACCAGCCCCATTCTGCAGGCGAGGCAGCTGATCTTCTGGGAGGGTGAGTGGCATCCCTGAGGTTGTGCCACAGCCAAGGGGTTGTGCAGGATTTGACCTGGGCGGGTCAGATCACTCATGATTTGATCTTGGGCAATTTGTCTAACCTCTGTGTCTTCATTTCTGCACCTCATTGGGTTCTTGCTGGCAAGCTGCATATACGGAGGACATGCCTGGGTTCTCTTCTTCCCCTCTTACTGAAAATGAGTCACTGTCTCAGGACGAGTCTATCCCTGGCAGTATCACCCCAGGTATCTCCCCTCAGTCCCACACATGCAGAAGACGTGCTTGCTGCTGATTCCCCATGGGGGAGGAGGGCGCACCATGAGCCAGGCTGCCGCAGCGAGCCTCAGCACAACCTTGGACTTTACGCTCCGTGGGGGACCTGCGCTCCTGGCATGTCATTCTAATGCATGGCATTCTGACGTGCAGCATCCTGCAGGGACTGCAAGAGGACCTGGGAGGGCGAGGACTCACAGCTGCTCTGGGCTTCCTGGGCCTTTGCAAGGAGCCCTGTGGCCACCTGGAAGGAGCATTGAAACTGGTGACACTTCACTGGGCCACTCAGCATTGCCTTCTCAGGTCCCAGCCTCTTTGGGCGGCTACCTCTCCCACCCCTCAGACTCTGCTGCCTTGCACCCAGCACTCCTCCCTGGCCTTGGGGAAGGCTGGAGAAGTCTCTCTGGCTGCCGCCATCACTGAGTTTATGTGTGGTGGTGAAGGGGACCCCAAAATGTAAGTTTCTAAGCCCCCCTTGTTTAACTTCGCAGCTGGAATGTGCTTGCTTGTAAGAGACACCTAAGAGTTCTGTTAAGGGTTAACGGTTGATTGCATCTCTGGCTTCTGTAACTCTGTAGTTTGTCTGCTTCGGAGAAGCTGTCTTTTTGGTTTGCAAAAAGCCCTTTAACCACATTTCCTGCCTCTATGACCCGGCTTAATAAAGCCCTTCACCTGTTATATGAAGCCCCCAACTTGGGTGACTCTCCCTGGATACAGACAGAGCCAATAGAGAAGCTTGCATGCTTGCTCAAGAAAGGTATAATTCCCCAGTTTTCCTTGCACGCGGGGCCCAGGAATTCACAAGAGTTCACCGCTAGCATAATAAATCATCCGACTTCTCCATCTCTCTGACATTTCCTTGGTAACTTTTTCTGCAACATTTTGGTACATTGGCCGGGAAACGAAGACTGGCCCCTTGAGCCACCAGTGTTGGCAGGGGCTGGCTGCAGGGTCAGCAATATCAAGGACAACTGAGGAGGTGCCACTCGGCCAGCTTAGTCGGGACCTCAGAGGATCGGAGCTTGCTGATCCTGGGAAGTGCCTGCCCGACTGGACTCAACGGAGAGACAGACTAGCCAGACCTCCACAGCCTTAACAACAGGTAGATCCCCCCAATCCTTTAGTTCAGTTTAGGTTCTGACCCACCCAGAGGGCAGAGGGGGAGCTTGATCACCTCCCAAGAGGGTCCTTCTTAGGGCCCAATTCTGGGTAATAGACTTCAGAATGACGTCTGTCTGGTTTGGGATCAGGTTGTGAAGCCCGCGATCCATCTTTGTTTTTGGCATCCGTCTGGGAAATTAGGTCAGAATTGGGGGAGGCAATGTAACTTAACCTCTGAATGAGTGTGTGAGTGAATGTGAAGTATTTGTGGCACCAAGTGATAAATGTGGTGTCTCAGTGGGCCCCAACCTGTGGTTTCGTGGCTACATCATATGGCATAACGGTGGTTTCAGTCCGGCAACGAACTGATCCAGGCCCATGGGTTATACAAGCACACCTTTGCCAAGACAAGCCCAACAATCCCCGTGAGGTGTGCAGCCAGGCAGATACCTGTGTGGTCTTTCTTCTCCTGTGGGAGAAGGGGGACACCCTTTCTTTGTTTGTCTTGCACCACCGGCACAGGGCAGGTCTGGGAGGGGAAGCATACGTAAACACAGCTTTCCTCTATGTTTGGGTACTTTTGGTGCTTCCAAGAAAGAGGTGAAAACTTCTTTTCAGACCTAGGGGAGGCATATTTGACTACTAAGGAGCGACGCATACTTTCATACTATTTGCTCCCAGAAACTCAGTGTTCATTCTGTCACAAGAATCCCCTCCCTGCATAAGGGTACAGTTACCAAGAAAGGGACCCAGATTGTGTTTTAGTACACCTCTTCTGCTACTGCCCATCTTTCCCTCACTACCACTACTCCCCTGAAGAGCATTTAGCCAGTTTTAACAGAGAGATTTTGGTCTGTCAACCATTGGAGTACTTGGACACCCTGCTGACCACCCAACTTGAACAAGAGGTCCCAGCTGCCGCTTCCCGTGTGCCCAGAGACCCTGCCCTTCACCAAGCCAAGTAAGGCTGTCTCTAGGGGCCAGAGCAGGGCCTGTTCCTCCCCTGCAGTTCTTAGTGGCTAGGAAGCTGCTCACAGCAGTGTGTGAAAAAGCAGCTTGGGAGCTCCAAGCTTTCCTTGAGTGGAAGTGCCAATGCCACCTGGGATATGAGTGTCTGAGGCAGGAGAGAGGGACTAAAGCTAAACCAAGAAACCAGAGACCTAATGTCAAAGAGAGAGTTCTGTCCCCGCACCCTGGGCTGAGGATTTTTTTGAAGTAGTCAGGGCAGCTCTCCTGTCACCCCAAGCTAGGTTCCTCCTCACGGTTCTTCACTGCCAACCAACAGTCTGCTCCTTCTGTCAAGAACTAGCTAAAGTTGCTGAGGACCTGAGCCAGGGGGGAATTTCTACAGACTGGCTGCACAGAGGACACCTCACAAGCACTTTCTAAGTACCTTCGCTGTGCCATAAGCCTGCAATTCCCACTTCTTATTACATCAGTAGTGGCTTCAAGGAGGACTGGGTGAAAGGAGCAGTAGAACTCAGTTCCACCCTAGGATTCTTCTCTCTTAGGACATCACAGTCCAAACCATCCTCAAGGGTCTGAAGTCCCACGTTAGGTGGGAATTGCACTGCTTTTGAGAGTGGAGACATCAGTGACACAGGTTATAAACAGCTAAGCAGACCTAAAAATCATGGGGCAAAGCCAGTCAAAAACTACTGTCCTTAAGTGCATGCTTAAAAACTCCTCAAAGGGATTCTCTGGGGATTATGGAATCAAACTGACTCATGGAAAGCTCCGGACCTTACGTGAGATAGAATGGCCCAGTTTCAATTTAGGATGGCCCTCAGAGGGAATGCTAAATCTCCCAAAGGTCCAGGCAGCATACAACATTATTACTGGAGATCCAGGCCATCCAGACCAGTTCCTATGTGTTGACTCTTGGTTAACTGTAGCCATGACTTTGCCACCTTGGGTCTGGTTCTGTGCTTATAAGGGACAGAGTAAGGTCCTTGTTACCCAAACAATGCAAAGGCTGGAGAACAAAAAGGAGTCAATCAGAAGACCCCTATACCAGGGACCTCCAGAAGAAGAGCTTTCACCACCACCCTCTGTAGCTCCAACTGAAACTCAAGCCACAGGACTCAACTTTCCAGACAGCTCTCCAGCCTTGGCTCCATCAGCCCCGCCAGCATCACCACAGGGTGACACAGAGAGTCCTGAACCAGTGGAAAGATGGCTCCACTCAGCCCAACAGACCATGGCCCTTCAGATACCCCTGTGGGAAGTGTGTGGCCCTCAGCAGGCCAACCCAAATGGTGCCATGCAGCCCAGTCACTCCCTCTTTTACTACCAGCCTTTTACAACCACTGACCTCCTAAACTGGGAACATCATACTCCTACATATTCAGAAAAGCCACAGGCTCTCATTGACCTCCTGGAATCAGTCTTCCTCACCCATCAGCCCACTTGGGAAGACTGCCACCAGCTGCTCTTCACTCTCTTCAGCACAGAAGGGAGGTGATGCATTCTGACTGGAGCCAGGCAGTGGTTGCAGCAACAAGCACCCAGAGCCATGGGAGATCCCGAAGCTTGGGCGAGAGAGGCAGTACCAGATGCCACCCTACTGGGACTTCAGTGAAGAAGAAGGAAGAAACCAGCTTCGCAGGTACCAGAATGCACTCCTCCAAGGGCTAACAGCAGGGACCAGGAAGCCTACAAACATGTCAGACAACCACTATAACTCAGAAGCCAGATGAAGCACCTGCAGAGTTCTATGAGAGGTTATGTGAGGCCTTCCGAATTTATACACCATTTGATCCCAAGACAGCCGAAACCAACGAATTGTCAGTGCGGCCTTTGTAGCCCAGTCATGCACCGACATCCACCACAAGCTGCAGAAGCTAGAAAGCTTCAACAGAATGTATGTAACTCAACACCTGGAAGTGGCTAATAAGGTTTTTGTCAGCTGGGACAGAGAAGCCCAGAAGGAGGCAGAAAAACGCCTGCAGCCAAAAGCAGCACTCTTCACACCTGGGGAAGCAACTTACTTAACCTTAAACAATCAGAAAACTTTAATAATGGCCATAAGAGTGCTTAAGGAGGAGGAGTGGCACCTATGCACAGAGACTAAAAGAGACCGAAACCCAGGGTCATTGGAAGCCCTAAGAGACCTCTTCTTTAAAGAGTTTCCACTTGCTGGGCATAATTGGGGCCCCTGGGCATGGCCAAGAACCATGCCCCAATAGTAATTGAGCTGGAACCAGGAGCTACGCCAGTCCAGGTAAAACGATACTGAGTTTCATGAGAGGCTCAATTGGGAATTCAGGAACACATTCACTGGCAAGGAGCAGGAATCCTGGAACACGCCACTCTTGCCAGTCAAAAAGCCGAACAAGAAGGGGTATTGCCCAGTCCAGGATCTGTGAGCTGTGAACGAAGGTGGCTGTCACCCTTCATCCTATGGTGCCCCAATCCATACACAGTACTAATTCTGCTCCTCATGCAGGCTAGATGGTTCTCCTGTCTTGATCTCAAGGATGCTTTCTTCTGCCTCTGGCTGGTGAAGAAAAGCCAACCATTATTTACCTTTGAATAGGAAGATCCCCAAACAGGGAGAAAGACTCAACTGACCTGGACTAGTCTGCCACAAGGGTTTAAGAACTCACCCACACTATTTGGAGAGGTGCTGGCTTCAGACCTAGCGGCCTTTCAACCGGACCAATTAAATTGTACCCTGCTTCAGTATGTAGATGGTATCCTTCTAGCCAGTCCCTCCCAAAAGGACTGCTTGAAAGGAACGAGGGCCTTGCTGAGTCTGCTTTCCAAATCAGGATCCAAGGTGGTCATGGAAAAAGCACAGATCTGCCAACAGAAAGTCAAGTATTTAGGTTACAACATCTCTGAAGGACACTGCTCCCTAGGAATAAAAAGGAAACAAGCCATTTGTGCCATACCTCAACCAGACGCCAAGAGAAAGGTCCAAGATTTCCTTGGAGCTGCTGGATTCTGCTGAATCTGGATACCAGGATATTCAGAAAAAGCCAAGCCCTTATATGAGATCCTTAAAGGAGCTTCAGAGGAGCCTCTCAAATGGGGCCTGAAATAGGAATGTGCATTCACTAAAATCAAAACTGTTAACCCAGGTGCCTGCCCTAGGAATTCCAGACGTGACATGGGATTTCAACCTCTTTGTGCATGGAAGAGACCATATGGCCGTAGGGGTCCTCACTCAAACAATAGGACCCTGACAGAGACTATATTTGTCCAAACAACTGGACACCGTGGCAGCTGGCTGGCCACCATGTCTGTGAGCCCTGGCAGCCACTGTCACCTTGATCCAAGAGACAAACTCACTCTGGGACAGGACCTCAATGTAAAGTTCCCATGTGCAATGACCACCTTAATGAACAATCAAGGATACCGATGGCTGACCAACTCAAGAATGACCCATTATCAGGGGCTCCTCTGTGAAAATCCTCGGTTGGGACTCGAGACAGTCCAGACTCTGAATCCAGCCATACTCTTGCCTGTTGAGGCTGGCTCCCCAGACCATGATTGTGAGGAACTGATAGATGAGGTGTACTCTAGTAGGCCCAATTTAACTGACCAACCCTTAACTGGTCCAGATTTGGAACTGTTCATTGACGGGAGCAGTTACATTGAGGGGGGACAACGAAAGGCAAGGTATGCAGTGACAACTCACAAAGAAATAATAAAGGCAGAACTCCTACCTCAGGGTTGGTCTGCACAGCAGGCAGAACTATGGGTGCTCATTCAGGCACTCAGACTCTCAAAATGAAAATGGGTCAGTATATATACTGACTCAAAATATGCCTTTGCAACCCTACATGTGCATGGAGCCTTATACAGGTAAGAGGCCTGCTAACAGCAGGAGGAAAGACAATCAAAAATGAAGAAATTCTACAGCTCCTCGAGGCAGTTTGGGAGCCTGCTTGAGTGGCCATTATTCACTGCAAAGGCCATCAAAAGGGCACTGATATGATCAGCAAAGGGAACCGACTGGCCAGTCAAATGGCCAGAAAAGCAACTGCTCAAACCACTCCCCCCCAAAAGGTCTGGAGGGAACTGCAAAAATCATGTTGGCTCTTTAAATAACACAGCAAATAAAATATACAAAGGAGGAGGCTCAATGGGCAGAAAAAGAAGGTGGGATGGAAACCCCTGAAGGGTGGTAGAAACTTCCAGACCATTGATTACTGGTCCCCCAACAACTAGCCCACTGACTAGTCCAGGAATATCATGACCTGACACACTGGGAAAAAATGGCCCTAGAGTCTACGCTAGGTTGCTACAACTTCATCCCAAAGCTAACCTCTCTTTATGCTGAGGTCAGCTCACGATGCCTGACCTGCATTCAAAACATCACCAAGCAAGGACCCCGACTGGCCTCCAGGGTCCAGCCAGTTGAGACATCACCTTTTGAAGATGTAGCAGTGGACTTTACTAAAGTAAAGCCCAACAGAGAGTATAAATACTTGTAATGATATGTGCCTTCACTGGATGGATTGAGGCATTGCCCAATTGGTCAAAACAGGCCCATGCAGTCACAAAGGTCCTCTTAAGAGAAGTGATCCCGAGGTCTGGGCTCCCCATAACAGTAGGGTCTGACAACAGACCAGCCTTTGATGCAGAAATTGTCCAAGGACTGGCCAAAATGCTGAGGATAAAATGGAAGCTTCATACTGCATACAGGCCACAGAGTTCAGGGAAAGTAGAGTGCATGAATTGGACTCTGAAAACAACATTGGCTAAGCTCTGTTAAGAGACTGGGCTCCCCTGGGTAGACGTGCTTTCCCTAGCTTTACTGTGGGTCTGGTGTATGTCAGGGCTAATGGGATATTCCCCCTTCAAAATCATGTATGGAAGGCCACCCCCCACTAATAGCTGGACTACAGGGGGACCCCCACCAGCTGGGAGAAGTAGAAATGACACAGTATTTACAATCATTGGCCAAGACATTTAAGCAGATAACTAAGACAGTTTTAGAATGGGCTCCTATTCCTTTAGGAAGTTGGACCCATCAGTTTCAGCCAGGGGATATAGTTTGGTTAAAGGACTGGAAAAAGACTCCATTAAAGCCAGCCTGGGTGGGGCCACACATGGTTGTACTAACCACCTACTGCAGTTAAAGTCACAAGACTAACTCCCTGAATCCACCATACCCTGGTGAAGCAAGCAGCCTCCTCGGATGACAACACCTCATGGTCCATAAAGGCTAATCCCTCCAAACCACTCAAGGTTCAGTTCCAGAGGCAATCCCTCACCAGTTGACACTGCCCTGCTCCAACCACACTGGAAGCTTGTTGGTCCATGCACAGCCAAAGCCTGAGAAATTTGCACCGTGGGACATAAGTATTTGTCATCCTTTGCCATTGGCCTTTATTATACTTCCTGCTTTAATACTTACTGTGTTTTTAGCGTCAACTACCCCAAAAGATGGGAGTCATATAGAAAAAGTTGGTCTAGCTTTCCTGTACTTATTAGTGATAGGGAGCCTATTGGGCATTTGAAGGTGGCAGTGTGTTTCTTAAGTCAACCCTCTTCCTTTTTCAGGCAAGAAGGGGTTAAATATGAATCTTAGGTTACTGTTGTTTCTGACTTTAACCATCTGGCATTCCGAGGGGCGCATCTCCTACTGTAGTTGTAGGGGCTGACATTCCAACCCTCTACCAGAACCATGCCATCAGCCACAAATGCCCCAAACATGGAACACCCGATCGAAATGTCTTTAGGGGCCAATACCCTATAAGGTTTACTTCAACAGTAACAAAGAATGTAACTCAATTTGCATTCCCAGGTCAAACTATTATTGCTGGATCCCCCTTTTGGCCCCCCCCGAAACTGTGCATGTGTCTCCCAAATTGTTGTTGGCCTAAACCCTTGCTGGAAACAAACAAACAAACAAAAAAACTCTGTCAAGGAACCAGTAAAAAACTTTATTGGACTTGTACTCTCCAGAGCCACTCTTACTGTTGGGAATGAGAACATTATGGAGATAGATATGAGGGCCCAGTCAGCCCAATTAAAACAAAGGAGTCTAATAAAGTTTCAACCAGGAGGCTTCAAATACTAAGTAACAACTCAAATATTAGTCAACAAATCGGACATTGGCCAAGTTATCCACCACCTCCTAAATATCTCTAACCCTGCTTTGGCAAAGGACTGCTGGCTCTGTCTGCCTAAGATACCCTGTCCTATTGCCATCCCAGTAAATGACTTCAGTATCTCTAAGGGAAACTCAAGTCAGTTCAACCCAGCACAAGAGCCCAGGGTTACAGACATAATCATGACACTTAAGGCTCCATGCTGCATTCAGAACCAAGGAGAGGCCCTAGAGGTGGGCTACTTAACAAAGGAACAGTGTGACAATATCACTAGCATCCCTGCTTCTGGATGCTCTGAGGTCTGGTGTTGACACCAAATAGGCACTTTCCTCATGTGTGGAAGTTACACCTGTCGGTGTTTCCCTGCAGACTGGACAGGAGTCTGCACATTAGCTTCCATCATCCCTGAGGCAGATATTCTCCCAGGAAACCAATCCCTCATTGTGCCCTTTAGGACACATGTCAGAGCAAAAAGAGCAATCCCGATCATTCCTTTGTTTGTTGGTCTGGGAATTTCTGCAGGAGTAGCGGTGGGAGTTGGAGGGATAGCCTACTCCGCAACTTCCCCTATAATAACAAACTGTCCAAAGATTTCTCCTATGACATGGAACAAGTAGCCACCTCCCTGGCAGTATTGCAGGACCATGTAGATTCCGTGGCAGAAGTGGTCCTCCAAAACAGGCGAGGGCTAGACTGACTGACTGCAGAAAAAGGGGGAGTCTGCTTATTTCTCAAAGAGGAATTCTATTTCTATGCCAACAAATCAGGAATAGTAAGAGATATGGTTCAGCAATTAAAGGAACACATAACCAAAAGGAGGGAAGAATTAGAACAATCTTGGTTTTCTTGGGCAGATACCTGGAAATGGGTATCTTGCGTTTATTGGACCAATAGTGATATTTAGTCCTGTTGTTTGCCTCATGCGTTTTAAACTGCATTGTCAAGTTTGTTTCAGATCTTTTACAATCAAGCTACAAATGGTCCTGTCTCATCCAGAATACACCTATATGCCAGTGGAGGACAAAGAACCTGAGGGTTATGCTCACTCAATAGTTTGAGGGAACATAAAGGGGGCGGATGAAGAAGACCACAAAATGTAAATTTCTAAGCCCCTCTTGTTTAACTTTGCAGCTGGAATGAGCTTGCTTGTAAGGGACACCTGAGAATTGTGTTAAGGGTTAATGGTTGATTGCATCTCTGGCTTCTGTAAGTGCGCTTTGCCTGCTTCGGAGAAGCTGTCTGCTTGGATAACAAAAAGCCCCTTAACCAAATTTCCTGCCTCTGTAACCCTGCCTAATCAGAAGCCCCTCACCCATTTTATGAAGCCCCAACTTGGGTGACTCTCCCTGGGTACAGACAGAGACAATAGAGAAGTTTGCATGCTTGCTCAAGAAAGGTATAGAACTCCAGTTTTCCTTGCACTCAGGGCCCAGGAATTCAGGACAAGAGTTCACGTGGAACCACTAACATAATAAATCATCTGACTTCTCCATCTCTCTGAGTGTCTGAAGTTGCCTTGGTAACTTTTCCCACAATAGTGGGGCAGTCATGCTCCCCAGGAATGACAGGTTGGCCTCGCCACCTACAAGCCAGCAGAATCAGCTCGCACCCTTACTTCGCTCACTGCACCTGAGGCTGGGTTTTATGCATTCACTGCGTCGGGACCATGGGCCCAGCCTGGAGGTGGGGATGCAGCTGGCATGAGGGAGCACCCTGGCCTTTGACTGTTCTAACCGGGACCTCCCTGGGAGCGCAGATGACTGCTGCAGGAAGGCATTTCAGACCCACCTACTACCTCCAGGAAGTATGAACTGGCAACATTGGAAATTGGCCTAGTACTGCTACCTCCAGGAAGTATGAGCTGGCAACATTGGAAATTGGCCTAGCACTGCCCCCTCCAGGTGACCCCAGCAGGGGGCCAGGACTACAGGGATAACAACCCAGGCACTGGAGGATTTGCACCTCTCTGCTGGAGCAAGGCAACCGCTAGAACCCAACTGGCAAGGGTAGCGCTGGCTTTCCTGCGGGGGCTGGTCTCGCCTGACAAGAGAATGTGCAGCTCAGGGGTACTCATATGGGCTTCTGCACCCTTCCAGGGTATGCCTCAGACTCCATAGCACCTGGCTGGCTAGCAAAGCCTTCCCTGGGCCAGAGAGATTTTCCTGGTGCTGGAAACCTATTGGATTTTCAGCGTGCATAACCAACCTGAGGCAGAATGCTTGGCTGCCTGCCCATCTGCTGACTTAATGAGGGATCTCTGTCCATTTGCCCAAGTCTCTCCCTCTCCCTCACACTATCTCAGAGTTTATATTTCATAAAACACCAATTTATCAGTTATTACCCTCATTTTAAATTATATGTATCAATTAAAACATAATTCACTTTCTCTTTCCCTTTTCTTGCTAATGCTTTTAGGTGATAAAAGCATTAGCAAATTGTCACATTTAAATGGCCGTGTGATAGGTATTGGTATTAATTGTCAGCACTTAAATGGCCATTTTAACGAAGCCTTTTGCTTCATAAGTCAGGTAAACCCCTCTCTCTCCAAGGAAAATGCTTGAGACTTGGCTACTACAGAGCTTAGAGCCAGATTGGCAACCCACTGGTAATGTGTAGTACAGGCTCTTTGATATTTTGACATTGGCTTCAAGAGCCTTTTCTTATTTTTTTTTAATTGTGTGAAAATATACATAACATAAAATTTACCATTTTAAGTGTATGATTCAGTGGCATTAACTTCATCACATTGCTGTGTAATCATCACATCATCCATCTCCAGAACTTTTTCACCATCCCAAACTGAAACTCTGCTTCCACTAAACAATAGCTCCCTACCCTCGTCAGCCCCAGGCAACCACCATTCTACTTTCTGTCTCCGTGAATTTGACTCCTCTAAGTATCTCATATAAGTGCAACTATACAATATTTGTCCTTTTGTGTCTGCCTTATTTCATTTAGCATAATGTCTTCAAGGTTCATCCATGTTGTAGTGTATGTCAGAATTTCCTCCCTTTTTAAGGCTGAATAACATTCCTCTGTGTGTATGTATATGTGACATTCTGTTTGTCTACTCATTCATCCATGGACACTTGGCTTGTTTCCATCTCTTAACTATTGTGAATAATGCTGCTGTTGGCCTCCAGAGTCTTAGTTTTGTTTTATGTTCCAATCCTTTTCCTTTTTTTCTAATCTATTTCTAATTTATGCTCCTCAGTGACTGACATTAGACTCTATTGTGGCCCCTTAGTAAATTCTGTTAAATTACCTAAGCAACATGAGGTCTAACATCAATATGAGAGACACAATTCCAAAATCAAATGAGCTTTCCTGCGTATAAAAGAGTTTTAACCATTTTGGGGGTCACCAACCCATTTGAGAATCTAAGAAAGTTTTGAACCTTCTCCCATTAAAAAAAAAAAAGTACATGCACTCGCAGAAACATGACATATTCAGTTTCCATAGGCACCTCTGAAGCCCATCATAGGCCATAAGTTTATCTCTGCTCTAGATAATTCATTTCTTCAAAAAAAAGTTGCAAATCAAAAGTTTTCAAATCAGAGCATGGTTAAAATGCTAAGTACATAATCCCTTCTTGTTTGACAATGATAAAAAAGCTGAATGTCTGTGTTTGGAACTCTTAATGCGGAACACAACAGTAGGAAGAATATTCTGTATGTTCACAGTGTCTCCAAAAAGCTTTGGAGGTTCAGGGGCAGAGCACGTCGTTCTCATTCTGGATGCAGAGCGGATTAGTGACAGCAGACATCAGGGGGGATACTTATGGGCAAGAAGCAGAAACCCTTTGCTCCTAACCAGCAGTCTCTCCCCTGCGCCTGCCCCCTCCATTGGGATCACTAGCAGCTCTTGCCACACCCCACCCTGCAGGCCACTGAAGCATACTCTCCCACTTTCCCAGGACAGGGAATCAGGGATCCAGGGAGCCCTCATTTCCAATTTAACTGCATATCTGTGTGTGCTGCGTACCCCAGAGGGGCTTCAGTGCAGATAGAAGCAGACTTCCTTCCACGTGAGAGCAGTTCCAGTTGCACAGGCCATGGGGGTTGCTGTCACCCAGCTTTGTCTGCAAGTGTGTCGGATCAACCCATATTGTCTACTGAGGATCGAGAGTGTTCCTACGAATTTGCCTTGTCTGAGCAGGAAACACAAGGTCAGACTGGATGGAACACAGAGCTGTTGGCTGAACCTCAATTGGGATGTCTACATGTGTGCTGCAGTGTGCTGGAGGATTTGTGCACTGATATCCAGGCATCTTTAGGAACGTAACTTACCAGGGAGAAGCGAGTCCTCAGGTGTGGGCAGAGACGTGTGTGTGTGTGTGTGTGTGTGTGTGTGTGTGTGTGTGTGTGTGTGTGTGTGTGTGTGTGTGTGTGTGTGTGTGTGTGTGTGTGTGTGTGTGTGTGTGTGTGTGTGTGTGTGTGTGTGTGTGTGTGTGTCCGCGTGTGTGCAGAAGGGTGAAGTGGGAAGAGGGGACTAGATGAGGACCACACAATGTCTGAGGTCTGGTCCCCCCAGGAGGCGGGGCTCCAGAACAAAATCTAGAGACCTCTTGTCCTGGGACACCTGTAGCACTCTCCCTCAGGTACTCCGCAGAGCAGGGGACAGGGACAATCTCCCTTCTCCCTTGGTCAGGGAATCATGAGGGGCCACAGCCACATTGCTTCTGTCGAGGTTTTGCCGCAGCTCTGGGGCAGGGATACAGACATCTCTCAGGGCCCCAGGCACCAGGGCAGCCCTGATGGGTGCACTCTTCTCCTTCCCAGAAAACTTGGAACCTCATGGCCAACAGACACCTAACCTTGGTGGCACATTAAAATCACCTGAGGAGCTTTTAAAGCGTTCTGATGTGGGGAGCTCCACCCAAACTTATTTTAAGAATCTCTGGGAATGTGGCCTGGGCATTGGTCATTTTGAAAGTCCCCAGGTGATTCTAATGTGCAGGCTAGGCTCACTGATGGTCTCTTCCTCTTTCTCTTCCGTGCAGCCCTCTCCCATCTTTGGTAATACATGCTTAGTTCTGTGTAAGATAGGTAACTGCCATATTGAGTCAGTTCTAAGGTGCATGTTGTAGGATTCTGATAGGGATGCTTCTAACAATCACTGTCAGGCAGGTGACAGGTACAACAACCTGCTGTAATTGTCGTTAACTATGCATGTGCTTACTCAATCACAGTGTTTCATATGGCTGTCACTTTAATGGGCATTAATTGGTACTATACATGGTGAGTTTAATTGCTATTTTAAAATATCCTCAAAAATATTCCATTATGATTTGGCCTTGAAATGAAAAAACACTGTGTGTGATGAGCATGGACATGGAGCAGCAGAGTATAAATTTAATGTTAGTGAGGCAAGTATTTTGCACTGCAGTTTTGTTTACCGAACTCAGTCTGGCTGCCCACCCCCTTGAGGAAAAAAAAATGATTCACAAGTCAAATAGTTGGTGTTAGAAAAGCAGATGTATTCATCTGAAGAAGATGACATGCTATCGCGTCTCAAAGATTTAGATTTACTGAGGGGTTTTTAAAGGAGGGGTTGAGGGAATAGGATGTGGGAGGTGAAAAGCAGGAGAGAAGGAGATGTGAGCTACAAGGGGTCCATGTCTATGGGTCAGGTACAAGGTCCTGCCAAGGCCTCATCTGGTTTGTGTTCTCATCTTTGCTGTTATCTCAGGACTCTGCAAGATTTTGGTTTGCTTCAGTGTACTTGGCTAGTGCCCAAGGTCAGCTTCTAGTCATTTGGCCTTGATCATTTCTCAAAACTCTGGAGTCTTGAAGAAAGAACTGTTAGCTTTGCAAACTACTAATTAGCTTCTTGGCCTTGTTTTCCTATTTAGCAATCAAGATTAGAAAGTCAGGGGATTAGAAGAAAGAGTGGAGAGAAAAAAAAACTGCCCTTTTAAAAATCTGCTCTTCCCCACTCCCCTCCCTGCAGCCCAGGCAGTTTTAGGTTTAGGTCTCAACATGGCTTCAGCCCTGCTCATGCCAACAATTTCATGGGTTTTTTGTTTTGGGTTTGTTTGTTTGTTTTCCCCAAAGCAACAGCCAAGTGCTTTATAGGACCTAACAAAGGAGGATTCCTGTAATGAGTGATACATGAGAAAGAATTGCCCATCCCACACCTTGAAATGCAACCCAAAGGCCAAGAGATCACCAAATCCCAGAAATACCTTCAGAAGAAATGTTACATAGCTACTGCCCTTTATGGCCCAGTCACCATGTGAAACACAGGCCCGTGCCCTGAGCCCAAAAGGGATTCCACGTAGTTGCATATAGAGGCTGAATGGAGAATTTTAGAAATACCCTGACAGATGTATTTCACTTGTTTGTTCAATTTTATGTAAGCATAAGAGTGACATATGATAAAATCTATGTCTATGTAATCCAAAAGAGATCTTTCAGTAAATATAAAGAAAAGTTTTAAGTGATATGAAAGTATTATGTCAATTTTATTGGCAGTGTTTTTCTCACTTAGTGATCCACAAAAAGGGTGCATCTTAGAAGCAATGGTTTCTTAATTTTTGTGAAATATGATGTTTCACTACCAGGTCTAATTCCCACCCTCAGGCTTAACCTGCCCATCGCCCTGCCCTGAGCTCCACCCTGTGGTTCTGTTTTCTTCTGGATTACGGCAGGCGCCCTTCTCTTCTGAGCCCTCCCTCCCTGGCGCTCTTGGAGGTCTTCTCTCCCGGCCGACCCTCGTTCTTTCTTCTGCCGTTCTCTTTCTAAAAGTACCTGTTTCCATGTAATTCCAGCCCATTTCTGCCACACACTGCCTAATGGATACCTTAACTTCAGTTAGTCATGCACATCACCACCTCTCAAAGGGGAGACAGGAAGAGGCAGTGCGGACCAGGGGTCACGGACTCAGACTCATGCCACGTGCCCTCACTCCACACTGGGTGACCCTGGATGTGTTCCTTCCCTGAGCCTGTGAGCCTGAGTCTCTCCGTCTGTGAGGGTTATTGGGGGATTAAATGAGGTGATGTGTGCATCATAGAACTCTTCATTGCAGTTGCCTGCCTGGCATCCTTTCCAAATGGAGCAGCCATGGAGTTTGGCTGGGATTGAACAGGTCAAGGCTTGACTGGCTTAGTCCCAATCATGTGACCTGGGACATGGGACCTAGGTGGGTCCAATCAGAGTGAAGCTTGTTTATCTCAGATGGCTTGGGAAAGAGAAAGTCCTTTTCTCCCTGATGTAGTATCTATGAGGCCTGTAACCCTAAGTGCCATTGGCCAGCAAAGTAGCCACCTGAGAAGAGGCTGACCACAGAGGGGATGGAGGGAAAAGGTTGAGGGAAGCTGGGCCAGTGCCCCAGTCAGACCACAGCTGATTTCTGCAATGCCTCAGCAATGTGAGTCATGAAATTCCTCTATTCAAACAAATCGCCGTTGTCTTTTCTGTTATTTGCAACAACAGCATTCTAACTATCCAGTATGAAGAGCATTCAACAAGTGCTTAATAAATGGTAGTTACTGTTATCAACTAAGTGTTTAAAATGTATAATGTAATGAGGGTGGGTCTCCCTCCCTCCTGACCTTTCTGGAGCAACATGTCTATTACTCAAAGTGAGCCTCTGTGCTCTGCTCTGGGATTTTGCCAGTAATTCATCACCACCTAGCCAGTAACCTCTACTCTACCAAGCAGAACACTTCCCAGTTCCACATTCGAAGTAAATAACTCAAGGCAAGTCCTTTTATTAATATGAAGTTTGCACTCCAGACCACACTTCTGCACTCCCTGCTACATGGAGTAAGTGCAGGGGACAGGAAGCCACTGCTCCCCCATGTAGCTGCTGGGCGCCAGGACTCCTCACAGCCTCTGACGTGGCCACTGCCTGCCCTCGCTGTGTGCGCAGAAGCCCAGGCCCTCGTGTTCCAGAGCAAGAAGGTGTCAAGCCAAGTCCATCTTCCTGGGGAAGTGTGGCTCCCAGAAAGCAGAGGCTCAGGCCTCAGGGCCCTGCTCTGTTGAAAGGAAGGAGGGAACAGCCCGTGAGCCTCACTCTTCGCAGGCTGCCCCGTGCTCCCTGTGAGGAGGTCAGGGCAAGTGCCACACGGCAGGGTGCTCTGTGCCCACCCAGGCCAGCCAGGCTGAGGCTGCTTCCTTCAGAGCATGGAGCTGTGTTCCCACAGTGGAGCCATCTCCTCCTGTCCTGGCCCTGCCATCGTGAAGATGGCTCGAGAGCGGCCCCTCCATCATGAACTTGCTTGCTCTGATAGACTAAGCAGCACACTCTGTGTGCACCCAGCTGTCGTAGTGTCATTGGTGTGGCTTGAACCAGTTCCTCTGATGGGGGAGCAAGCTGGCAGGGGGTGCGCTTCGGCTGGCAGGGTGGGAGCTGGGGCGACTGTGAAGGACGTGGCGCCAATATCAATTCTTCCATCAGTAAGCAGAAAACGTGCTTATGACTTCATGCAGGGCTCTGCTGCCGCTCCCATCTTCCTCTGCTTGGTGACATCTTGGCCCACTGACGCCACCTCAGGCGTTTCATCAGTTTGGGGGGAGGCTCCCGCCCAGAGCAGCAAAGCCAGATTGTAAACTGGAATGGTGGATTTTGTCAGTAAATTTATATCAGAACGAGGCAATAATGTCCCCACACAAATTACTGTATCTTAGCAGATGTTTAACTTTTGAGTATCCTGTTTTGAATGTATATTACCTGATAATGCTTACACTATGGAAGTATTTTTTATTTCCACTCATTAAATCTCAATCAAACAAGCAATTGTCCTAAACTATAGAGCCACAGAAATCCCGTGTCCCTGTGCATCAAGTAGTAGCAGTTTATTGTGATGTAAAGTAAACTAACCACTAATGCAACTTTGAAAAAAACAACCACAAGCCACAGGGCGGGCCACTGAGGAAGGGTTGGGTCACAGCAGGTGTGGCATGGGGGACAGCTCCGGGCTGGAGTCTAGCTCTGCCCCTTACAGAGTGACCTCCCCATCACTTCACCTCCCTGCGTCCCCACCAGGATGGGGGATCGTCATCTACTTCACGGGGCTGTGCAGAGGATTAAATGGGTTAATTCGTGCAGAGTGTTTAGAACCGTGCCTGGCATTATGTATCTACTAATGTTACTATATTCTAGGACACAAAAGAGGGAAGGAAGCACGAAAATATTGCACCTTTGGGGTGGGCCTTGGTGTCAGGAACAACGCCAACCCCTGTGTCTAACTTTCTCCTCCCTAATGTAACCTTTGGGAAAGCCGAGCCTCAGTTTCCCCAAGTGCAGGTATGGAGAAGCATCCTCATCTGCTCCTGGCATGGCTAAGCCCAGACCCTCTTACAGATTCTCCCAAGTATCAGTTGCTGACTTGGCCTGTCCCTGGGGCCCCAGGAGGTCACCATGGCAAGGGGCTCCACGGGGGCTCCCAGGCAGGACAGAAATTGCAAACCAGGTTGTGCAGCCCCAGGGCTCAGTCAGCAGGCACCATGCGGGCTCCATCCCATCCTTCCGTCCTAGCTCCTCTCTCTGTCTTTGGGGTTCCCGTCTCTTTATCCTCTGTCTCCTGACTTCTCTTGTCCTGCCCACCCACTGATGTGGTGCAGATACTTGGCTCTCCCTGCAGTGGCTCTGGCGTTTGCCTTGCTCTCTGCTTGCTTCTCTCCCTCTCATTTTGTCCCCTCTGGCTTTTCTGATCACCTCCCCTCAGAAGCATGTTTTGAGGCTGCTGTTTTGTGAGGGGCTTGTCTACTGCAGTCTGGCTTTTGCATTCATGATGGGAGGGTGGAGTGGGATGAAAGCGTAGAGTGTCCTGGCCAGAAGCGTCCCCGGGGGCTGTGCGGGAGGCTGGCCCATGTGGCCAGTCCATATGCTCCCGCTTGGTCCAGGCTGAGCCGGGAGGACCATCTGGTCTGGTCTCCTCCTCCATCCCACCACAGAGATGGCCTGGGCTGGACCAGACGGGTAGCCTAAGAGGCTTTCAGGCTAAGCTTTGCATGTCTACCACGTGCCAGGCACTGTGTAGAGTGCCCACATGTGGAAAGCCCTGATCCTGTAGCCCCGTCCAACGTGACAGTAACCATCATCATCAACACTTTTTGAGTGAGGGCTTACCATGTGCTGTGTGTCTGATTCTTTACTTGTGCCAACTATGGATCCTCACAAACCATACTACTTAGGTACCATTATTATCCTCCCTTTAAAGATGGGGAAACTGAGACACACAAAGGCTGTAATGTTCCAAGGGATCATAGAGAGCAGGCAACCAGAGTTCAGACTCAGGCAGTGCACTCCCAGCCCTCGGTAGTAAGTGCTACCATTATTCCTCTTAGTTTTACACATTAGGAAAAAAGAGTTCAGAGAGACTGAGTATATTAGTCCATTTCTGTTGCTTATAACAAAATGCCTGGAACTGGGTAATTTGTAAGAAAAAAAAATTTATTGCTTACAGTTTCTTTGGCTGGGAAGCCCAAAGTCCAGGGAACACTTCTGGGGAGATCTTCTTTGGTGATGGCTTTACACAATGCAGGGTGTCACATGGCAGAAATGGCAGTGCAGAGAGAGAGAGGAAGATAGCTCCTCATGCGCTCTCCTTTTAAAGCCCTTAGAACCATGCCCACAACCACCATTAAACCATTAACTTAATCACCTCTTCAAGGCCCCACCTGTCAACTACCGTAATAGTATTTCCTACCCTCACAGGTATAGTAGGGATTAAGCTTCAATGAATTGGGGGCAGGGGTGCGGACATTCAACCCAGTTCACTGAGTAACTTACCCAAGGTCATAGACCAAAGTAGAACATCTTTGTGTTCACCTGGCATTCTCCCTGTATATGAGTCCGTGTCTAAATTTCTCCTCTTTATAAGGACACCAGACATATTAGATTAGGGATCACCCTAATGACCTCATTTAACTTGGTAAAACCCTATCTCCAAATAAAGTTAGATTCTTTGTATGAAGGGGTAGGATTTCAACATATAAATGGCAGAGGGGGTGACACAATTCAACCCAGAACACAGGAGGTGTGTGGGTGTGGCAGCCTCAGGAGAGCAGATGCATCTAACATCATACAACAGTACTCAGCCCCAAGAGCCATGTATGGTGTGTGGGGACAGCATTGCTGCCCTTTCCTCTTGGGGACAGATATTGACCAAGGATGGTGCACTTGACAGTAAAGAGGACAGAGAGATGGTGCCTGAATACCACAAAGAAGCTTCATGCACACCAAATAGATGATAAATAAGTAGGTAAGTGCCTCTTCTCTACCGTCATTCTAAATCTTTGTCAGTCAACCACTAGACTGCACATGGGCCCATGAATTTTTTAATGCATTTTAATCAAATTATTTGTATAGACTGGGACCCTCACCAAAATTTCCCAGGTCCTCTTATACCCAAGTGGCAGCCCTGGGGTCCACTCTGTGCCCAGGAAGAACTGCTGTTGATCTGACTTCTCCTCTTGGTCTGGTTGCCATCTCCCTGTGTCCCCTCTCCTGACAGGTGTGTGGTTCTCATTAATTGTCAGTGAGATTGCAGTGCGGGTCTACTGTGAGATAAGTCAATATTTATCCAACTTAGTAGAGTGTCATGGTCTCCCACCTTCTATTCCTTCCTCCAGGATTTCTTCCACCCTCTCTCAGCAGGGAATCTTAGCCCCTGCAAAGTTTCCCCCATAAAATTTCCTGCTGCTCTCAGCTGGGGGTGTCCAGACCCCCGTATCCACCCGACCTTGTCCTTGCTAATTCAAGGACACTGTGGCGTATTAGGCAGGTGCTGACCCTGCATCTTGCTCCTCAGGGGCTTCCCTGCAGCCCCTGCACTGGAGCACTTTAAAGCTCTGAGCCTTCTGACCAGCTTCTCAAAGAGCTTTGTCCTTCTCCTGAAGACAGGGCTGGATCTGCTGTTGCTGGAGGGTCTGCTCAGTGCCCAGTGCCTTTTCACACGTTTCCTCATAGAATCCTCACGACAGCCTCGGTTTTACAGATGAGGAAAGTAAGGCTCAAAGAGGGGACTAAGTCGCTTGAGGTGTTGTGACTGCTACACAGGAACTGACACAGGCATCCCTGAGCCTGGTTCAGTGTCTGAACAGAGACGCTTGATAAAGGTTTACAGAGGGGGCCAGTGAACCCAGGTGCATGACATATTTATATAACCCAGTTAGAAAAATGGGTATATTAAAAACACATTTACAAATGGGCTCTATACAGCCAGGTTTAAGAATTAAACTCAACATTAAATCTGTCAAGAGTCCTCAGTCTTTCCAAAACATATTTTTGGCACCGGCAGTTGGCCACTCAAGGCCAGAATGGATGGGTTATAAATCTGAGACCTTAGAGAGCCACAGTCTGAGACCTTAGAAGCCCCTCCAGGTTTGGGGTCAGGATTCTTCCCTAGTCCACAAAGATATTTATGTGTTTGCTCACAAAGAGGACACAGGAAGAGTTTATTGATGAGCAGGAGGACAAAGAGTTGAGGGTGTGCTGTAATACAGGGCCTACTTCTGGTAATGCCAGAAACAGATCTGGTGACCAGTTAAGATGTAGAGGACAGGGGGTGAAACACTTTGGCCAAACCTAGAAGTCACAGTTGTTAAAGGTCAGAAAAGTCTTAGAATCTTTATTTTACCTCTTCCCCATTTCATAGATGAGGGAACTGAGACATGAAAATCTGAAGTTGCTTAAGTGAACTCCATCTCCAACCCTGCAGAGCTCACACAGGTGGGGGCCAGGCACTGCCCAGAGCAGCAGAAGTGACAGCCTTGACATTTGTTCACCTATGACTTGCACAATGATAAAATTTATGTACCCCCCATATCCTAGAGGACATATTCCCCTTGACCCAACATTAAAATAAATTAAAATGAAAATAATTTTTAAAAAATTAAGAAACCATACATTTCAGCCACCCACAACAGATGTAGAGCCCCAGAGCCTTGGGGAGGCCATGGGTTTGGGTGGTTCCATCCCCTTGAGCCTCCCCATCTTCCCAGTCTATACATTTTCCATCAGGGCCCTGCACACAGGAACACTCGGGACATTTTTCTGACTGACTGGTAAAGTATAATAGAATTTATTACCTTGGGAGAAAGGGTGGATTTGGTGGGATTCTATAGACTGAAGAGCCACAGCTTCAAGATCTCACACAGGGCATAGAGGTTCCCTGTGTCACTGTCATCATGACCTTCATCGCCACCACCACCATCACTGCTGATATTTAACGAGTGCTCACCCTGAATCAGCATGTGCTGACCACTCTGCCGGTGTGAGCAGAAAGCAGCAGGATGCTGGCCGCGCCTCCTACCCCCAGCCTGTGTTCTCTGGATTGCCTGGCATATTGATGGTGTTTTTCTATTGCTGCTGCAGTAAGTTACCACAAACTCAGTGGCTTCAAACAACACCCATTTCTTTTTCACAATTCCCATGGGTCTGAAGTCAAGACAGTGTGACTCAGATGGTTCTCTGCTTAGGGCCTCGCAAGACCAAAATCAGGGTGTCAACAGGGCCATGTCCCTTTCTGGGAGACTCTAGAGTAGAACCTGTTTTCAGGTCATCGGGCTGTTGGTGGGATTCAGTTCTGTGTGGTTGCAGGACCGTTCCCTTGCTGGCTCTTAGCCAGGGATGGTTCTTGGATTCCAGAAGCCACTTGCATTGCCTGGCCCTTTGTCCCCTTCAAAGCCAGCACTAGCAAATCAAACGCTGTGAATCTTCCTGATCCCCCTGCCTGCCTCATCTCTCCTGCTTTCCTCCTTCATGGAATCTCTCTGACTCCAGCCAGAGAAATTTCTCTGCTTTTAGGGGCCCAAGTGATCAGATTGGGTCCGTCTGGAAACCTCCCTATTTTAAAGTCAACCAATGAGTCATTTAATTCCATCTGCAAAACCCGTCATTAGAGCAGCATCTAGATTAGCGTTGGGTTTGATAGGCAGGCATGGGAATCTAAGGGGACATCTTTAGGATTCTGCTGACATCACCCAGCAGGTAGCTACCTGGGAGTGAGGGTCCCCTCTCCCCCCAGAGGAGGTTTCAGCTCCCCACAGGGTCTGGGGGCCATCGGCACTGGTGGCTGCCCCCGTAGGCAGCTCCCTCACCATCTTCCCCTCCCAGCTCCTTAGGTGTCAGCGGCACAACCCCCAGAAGGCTCCCTCCAGGACAGAGGCAAACACCCCTCCATGGCTTCATCTGCAAAGAGAGGGTGCTAATTGTGGTTCACAGCCTGAGATTCCTGGTCCTCCTGAAATCATCCCATGTTCAGTATTTTAAAATTGTGTAGGAAAATCATGCATTTAGGAGCAGTAAACCAAAACAGCACTCAATTTACACCAAGCCTGTTTGTCAGCTCTGCTTATCAAATGGGGATCAGAGGCTCTGGTTTCCACTTAGGTAGTTTTTGAGTACTTCCTGAATCGTTTCTTGGAAAACAAATAAACATAATTTTAGACTTACAGGAAAGTTGCAAGAACAGAACAAAGAATTCTCATGTGCCCTTAACCCAGATTCCCTGAATGTTAACCTTTTACTATACTTACCTATCATCTTATCTCTTGATCTCTCTCTCTCTGTCTTTGTCTCTCTCTCTCTCTCATTTTTCAAGCTGCAGTAGCAAGCTTCTATGTTGTGAGCAGCTCTACGGAGGGGCTCACGTGGCAGGGTGAGGGTCTGAGCAGCCCACGGGAACTGTAGCCTCCTGCCAGCAACCACATGAATGAGCTTGGGATGCGAATCCCACGGTCTTGCCAACAGTGTGGTCTCACACTTTTCACCTTTGCAAATCCCATGGGTGAGAAATTGTATACTTCAATTAATTTTAATCTGCCCTCCTTATCAGCAATGTTGAGCCCTTTTTCACATGTTTAAGAAACATTTTTATATATTTTTGTGAATTATCTGTTCATGTCTTTGCCCATTTTTCTATCAGGTATACATACTAGGAATATTAGGCATTTATGTGTTATACTCATATATGTTGCAAATATTTTTCCCCAGATCTTCATTTTCTTTTAATATGCAAAAGTTTTTTATTTTTATGTATTAAACTTGTTGATCTTTTATTTCATGCAGAGTTTGAGTGATAGAAAGCTTTTCCCTACATCCAGCTTATAGTTTATAAAGAAATTCATCCACTTTTCTTCTAGTTCATGTGCAGTTTCCTGTTTTACATTTGGACCCCTGATCCAGTTTATCTTTGTGTGGCGTGAGGTAAGATCTAATTTTTTATCTTTTTCCAAATGATTAGTCAGTTGTCTCAGTGCCATCTACCAAAAAGTTCATCTTTGCCACAGTGATTTAAAATACCACCGTTGTCATATACTAAATTTTCATATGTTGCTGGGTCTATTTTTGGGCTCTCTGTTCTAATCCACAGCTCTCTTTGCTTATTCATGCAACAATATGCCAGTTTTTTGAAGCTTTATAATGTGTGTTACTGTTTGATAAGGCTAGCTCCCTCACACCTTTTTTTTTTTTTTAATGTTCTGACTATCACTGCATGCTTATTTATCCATATAAGCTTTCCTATCAACTTGTCTGGGTTTTTTAAGTTTATTGGGATTGTGTTACATTTATAAATTAGAATAGAGAGAACTGATGCCTTTATATTGCTGCGTTGTCATGTCCAAGAACAGGGGATGAGTCAGTATCTGCTCAGGCCTAAGTTAGCACCTTTCAAGGGTTTTTAGAAGTTTTTCTCAATTAGGTTTTGTATATTTCTTAGTTTATTCTGGAGTATTTTATCTTCTCTGTTACTATTTGTAAATGCATAGGATTTTCTCTACCATTATACTTTCTAACTAGTTAATGAAAACTATTTACTTCTATATGTTAGTTTTATATCTTACTCTACTGAATTTTTATTTACTGTTTGAATTAGTTTTTCATTTTTATTCCATAAAATACCTAGGATTTTCCAGGCATTTTATCATATCATCTGAAAATAAAGAAAGTTTTATTTCTTTTTCAATTCATAGTCCTTTATTTCCCATGTGTAGTTCTGTTGGCTAATATGTTCAATATGATGCTGAAGAGTAGTGGATATAGTGAGCTTCCGTACAGTGTTCTCGATCTTATTGGAAATTTCCCTAGCATTTCTCCATTAAGTTTTATAGTAACTTTAGGACATAATTCTTATGATTAAAAAGTAGTCATCAAATCCAACTTCCTTTGGTGCTTTTTTATCAGGAATGGGTAGAGTTTTATCAAGCAACTTTTTAGCACTATAATACCCATATGGATTTTCTCCTTAGATCTATTAATATGTGTATTACATTAATGGGTTTCCTAATATTGGACCAACCTGGCATTCCTAGAATAAACCCCACTTGGTCATAATTGTGTTAATGTAGCATGAAATTTGAAATAAATATTTTATTTAGAAAATTTGCATCAATATTTATAAGTGGACGTTTGTTTGTTATTTTCTCTTTGTTGAATTTTTTAAAATCGATTTTAGGGGTCAATGTTACACTTGCTTTGTAAATGAATTAGGATGTTTTCCTTCTTTTTTTTTTTTTTTTTTTTTTGTCTTTTTCGTGACCGGCACTCAGCCGGTGAGTGCACCGGCTATTCCTATATAGGATCCGAACCCGTGGCGGGAGCATCGCTGCGCTCCCAGTGCCGCACTCTCCCGAGTGCGCCATGGGCTCGGCCCTCCTTCTTTTTTAATGCTCTAAAAATATTTAAAGGACATTGAGAATACCTGGCTTTTGAAAGTTTGGTAGCTTTATCCTATAAAACCATATGGGTCTGGGGTTTTGTTGTTGTTTGATTTTAGTGTAGTAGTTCCTCGATACTTTTTTTTCTGCTACAGAAATTGGTCTCTTTATGTGTTTTCTGTTTCTAATGGGACCAGTTTTAGTAATCTGTATTTCTTTAGGATATTATCCATTTCAGTGAAGTTTTTAAATATATTGCAGAGAAGCCTAGAAACTGGCCTCATGAATATTCAAATTTATTCTGTGTCATTTTCCCTTGTCAAGTCTTAGTTTATATATATGAGCTTTCTATCCCCATCTTTTTTTTTCTTTTTTAAGTTAACCTGTGGTTTGTCTATTTTGTTACTTGATTTATTGATTATCAATTACTGTATTAGTTTCCTAGTTCTCCCATAACAAAGTACCATGAAGTGGGTGGTTTAAAACAACAGAACTTAGAAATCAAGAAAGCTTGCCCATTTACAATAGCCACCAAAAAAATAAAATACTTAGGAATTGAGTTAACCAAGGATGTGAAAAATCTCTATAATTAGAACTACAAACCACTGCTGAGAGAAATTAGAGAGGATACAAGAAGATGGAAAGATATCCCATGCTCTTGGATTGGAAGAATCAACATTGTGAAAATGTCCATACTACCCAAAGTGATATACAAATTCAATTCAGTCCGCATCAAAATTCCAGTGACATTTTTATCAGAAATGGAAAAAACTATCCAGACATTTATATGGAATAACAAAAGACCATGCATAGCTGAAGCAATGCTGAGCAAAAAAAATAAAGCTGGAGGCATAACACTACCTGACTTTAAACTATACCACAAAGCTATAAAACCAAAACAGCATGGTATTGGCATAAAAACAGACACACTGATCAATGGAATAGAGTAGAGAATCCAGAAATCAACCCACACACCTACAGCCATCTGATCTTTGACAAAGGCACCAAGCCTATACACTGGGGAAGAGACTGTGTCTTCAGCAAATGGTGCTGGAATAACTGGATATCAATATGCAGGAGAGTGAAACTAGACCCATACCTTTCACCAGATACTAAAGTCAACTCAAAATGGATTAAAGAATTAAATACACACCCTGAAACAATAAAAGTTCTTAAAAGAAAACATAGGAGAAACACTTCAGGAAGTAGGACTAGACACAGACTTCATGAATACAACCCCAAAAGCAAAGGAAAAATAAACAAATGGGATTATATCAAACTAAAAAGCTTCTGCACAGCAAAAGAAACAATTAACAGTTAAAAGACAACCAACAGAGTGGGAGAAAATATTTGCAAAATATACATCTGACAAAGGAGTAATATCCAGAAGATACAAGGAACTCAAACAACTTTACAAGAAAAAAACAAGCAACCCAATTAAAAAATGGGCAAAAGAGCTAAATAAGCATTTCTCAAAGGAAGATATACAAATGGCCAACAGACATATGAAATGCTCAACATCACTCAGCATTCGGGAAATGCAAATCAAAACCACACTGAGATACCATCTCACCCCAGTTAGGATGGCTAATATCCAAAAGACTGTGAATGATAAATGCTGGCGAGGTTGCAGAGGAAAAGGAACTCTCATACATTGTTGGTGGGACTGCAAAATGGCCTCTATCGAAAATGGTATGGAGTTTCCTCAAACAATTGCAGATAGATCTACCATACGACCCAGCTATCCCACTGTTGGGAATATACCCAGAGGAATGGAAATCATCAAGTCGAAGGTATACCTTTTCTCCAGTGTTCATCACAGCACTATTTACAATAGCCAAGAGTTGGAATCAGCCCAAATGTCCATCATCGGATGAGTGGATACGAAAAATGTAATATATCTACACAATGGAATACTACTCTGCTTTAAAAAAGAATGAAATACTGCCATTTGCAATGACATGGATGGACCTAGAGAGAATTATATTAAGTGAAACAAGTCACGCTCAGAAAGAGAAATATCATATGTTCTCACTTATTTGTGGGAGCTAAAAATAAATAAATAAATACAAAAAAAAAACCGGGGTGGGGGGAGGGAAGAAGACATAACAATTACAATTCCTTGAAGTTGAAACAACAAGCAAACAGAAAGGACATTGTTGGGAGGGAGGGGGGAGAGAGAGGAGGGAGGTAGGTTTTGGTAATTGGCCACAATAATCAACCACATTGTATATTGACAAAATAAAATAAAATTTGGAAGAAAATAAATAAATAAATAAATAAAACAGAACTTTATTCTGTCTGTGTTTGGTCTCCACTATGTCGTAACATTTTATGTTAACATTACCGCATTACGATGAAGGTAGTGCTGCTTTTTGTGTGATGTGTTTTCTTTGTTCTTTTAGTTTTTAATTTTCATCTGGTATTTAGGAAGGTTTAAAGTTTTCTTCTGGTGGCTTTCTTTGTACTCACAACTTTTTAAATGCCACCAGTCTCTTGTTATTTACTTATAAGTTTATGATAGTATCTTTTCTTCCACTAATTGCCTAAATAACAATCAGTGAGATGACTCTGCTTCCTTCTTTTCTGCTCCTTTCTCCTCCTACCTGTAGTTGCATTATACCTCCTTTGTGAGAATATTTATCAGAAAAACAAACATTTTTTTCTTCCCTCACACGGCCAATGCAATGTGGAACACTTCTCGGCACCAAAATGTGCATGTGTGATGGAGTCAGTCCCCACACACCAAGCAATTCTCCAGCAGACACCAGCTGGGTGTCCTATGATCCAGTTCAATTCTATCTACTTGGAGGGAGAGTCAGGTCCCACAGGTTGAGAGGTCAGTCCCACAAGACTGCCCCTACTTCAGCCACCAGTCACAAGTAGCATGTCCTCACCTATACTTCTGACTGACAAGCTAAAAATAGGGGTTCCCACAACCCCCTCCTTCGGTTCCATTAATTTTTTTTTTTTTTTTTTTTTTTTGTCTTTTTCGTGACCGGCACTCAGCCAGTGAGTGCACCAGCCATTCCCATATAGGATCCGAACCTGCGGCGGGA
The DNA here is from genome assembly GCF_027409185.1 of Cynocephalus volans. Taxonomy (NCBI): domain Eukaryota; kingdom Metazoa; phylum Chordata; class Mammalia; order Dermoptera; family Cynocephalidae; genus Cynocephalus; species Cynocephalus volans. Next base: position 4,434,753 of record NC_084472.1, read on the forward strand.
GCGTTGCCGCGCTCCCAGCGCCGCACTCTCCCGAGTGCGCCACGGGCTCAGCCCTGGTTCCATTAATCTGCTAGGAGGCTTCACAGAACTCAAGGAAACACATTTACCAGTTTATTATATTAATTAAGGATATGATAAAGAACACAGATGAACAGCCAGATAAAGAGATACATAGGATGAGGTCTGGAAGCCTCCCAAGAGCATGAGCTTCTGTCCTCATGGAGTTGGGATGCACGCCCTCCCGGCATGTGGAGCTCTCTGCACCCCATACTACAGGGATTTTTAAGGAGACATGATTATGCAGGCGTGATTGATTATTAACTCAATTTCCAACCCCTCTCCCCTTCCTGGAGCTTGGAAGGTGGGGCTGAAAGTTTCAAGCTTCTAATAATGGCAAGTTCTTTCTGGTGATCAGCCCGATCCAGGAGCCCACCAAGAGAGTTGCCTCATTAGAACAAAAGACACTGTATCACTCAGGAAATGCTAAGAGATTTAGGAGGTCTGTGTCAGGAACCAGGCTCAAAAACCAAATATTAGAAGAGAAGATTTTCTTAGCATCTCTATCTACAAGGGTTTTGGGAGCTCTGTCTCAGGAACCAGGGGCAGAGACCAATTTATAAATATTCATTATTTCACAGAATGTATAACACATAATGTGTAGCACATAAAATATTATTCTTCCACCCTTGTTCTGGCTTATTTTTATTCATAGATCTACAGTTATATATATTAAGTTCTTATTATAAGCTCTTCTGCTGCAGTTTTTCCATTCAGGTCTTGGTTGAATTAAGCTCATCCTATAGTTGATTCCTCAAGAAGGGCTCACAGATACAGACTTCTCTACATTCCTGTTTGTTTAAAACTCTTTTTCTATAACTTTTATAATTTCAGAATAGCCGGGCTTGATATACAAATCTTCGGCTCATATTTTCCATGATTTTTTTTTAAGTACTGCTTAATTGCTGCTTTCTTTGTATATCGTTTCGAGAACTCATGCCGGCTCGCTCCCTTTACCCTGTAAAGGATAATGATTTGATATTTTTGCTTGGAAGCCTTAAGGATTTTTTTCTCTAAGTTCTAATATTTTCACTAGGATACTCCTCAGAGGTGATTGTTCTTGATCAATTTTCCCAGGTACTATATGCTAAGTGCACCCTTTCAATATCTCGATTCACATTTCCTCTTATTTGTGTAAAGTTTTCTTGTATCACTGTTTTATGTGTTAGTTTTGTCTTATTGTTTTGTTTTTCTTCTTCATGGTCTCTGTTTATATATGTTGTTTTTGTCTCCTTCCATTTCAACTGCTTTTTCCCTGAACCTTTCTATTTCTTTTTTAGCTCATTTTCATTCTTTAGCAGCATTTCTTCCTCTTTTTTGCTGCTTTTTATTAAACATTCATTTGAGTCTATTCTCCCTTGTGCACCTTGGAACTAATTTTTTATTTCTGAGATCATTTTGTCTTTTTCTTCCTTTTCTTTCCTGAAATCAATCAACTCTCCTTTTATTTCTTCCTGTTTTTGCCTGTTTCTGGTTTTAGCTTATGAATTTTCAATTCAAGGTGGGATTTTGTATCTTAAGAAGTGTGTTTGATAATATTTAATTCAATTTCAAATGTAGCATTACAGTTTTCTCCTGCTTTGTGATCACTTGGGGAAGGTAGACTTTTACCAGCTGGGGATTGTTTTTGTCATACCAGTTCTATCCGTGTTTAGTCTGCTTTATCTGTTGATGTTACTGATTGGCTTACAAGATTTCTAGTTCAAGGGCACCTCTCTGTCAGTGTAGGGAAGTGTGATCTCTTTAGTGGGCGGTTTTTCTTGGAGGGGTGTGGAAAAGGGACTGTGTGAGCAGTCTTTGCTCCTGTCTTGCCCCTGGAGGTCCCTAGAACTTGCCCCTTTTTTTCTTTCCTCTGCCCTCCCCATTCTCCAAAGAGTGTATCTTCCTTCCTTTATAGCTTCTCCCCCAGAAGTTGCCTTTGGAAGATGCCCCTCCAGTCATGCTCCTCACTCACTGTCTTTGCACTAGTAGGGGGACTCTCTTTGGGGCAGAAATCTTAGGTGGACCTTGTTCCACCACTAGATTGTCTCTTCTCTCTTCCATCCCGTTTCCCCAGACTGCCCTGGCTTTCCACAGTCTTGAGGTGGAAACATGAGAAGTGGCTTGCAGAGATTTGGTGTTTCTTTTCCTACTCACACATAGTTTAAAGTTGGGCATCCCGTGCCTTTCAGCTGTGCTGCGCACCGGGCTGCCTGCCACTGCGTGCTCTTCCCGTTGTTCTAACAGATTTTCGGAGGACGCGTCGGGAGCTCCGTACCAATGCAGCTGCTGCTGTTTCAACCACTCGGAATTCTTGATATGTTTTGGATGAACATAAAAGGAAAAAATTTACCTGTTTTTTTTTTAATTCAAAAGCCTACCAGCAAAATTCAATGCACTGTAATTCTTTACAGTGTTTGGAGGTTCTAGAAGGTGCCTTCAGTTTTAATATAACTATGTGCTATAGGACTGGCCTCTCATGAACAGGTCTTTAAAGCTCTGTTTACACTAAATTTTTTAAATTGTAACTCAAAAATTAACGGCCACAGAGCGACACTTTATACCTCCTAAAAAGAGACCTAGACCCTTGGTTTTATACCGCCATCTGCTGATGGGACCACAATGGTTGAGATCCGCTGATTTGTTAACATGGGGGAGAGGGTATGTGTCTGTTCTCTCACCCACAGGCCCGCTATAGATTCCTGCTAAGGCTGTTAAACCTTATGTGGAACCCCAAACCAGACGAAGAATTGAACCTGATTCCAAAATCTCAATGCTTCACTATCACACCTCAATCCATCTCACCGGGGATGGTACACATCAGACCAGCAGTAATGAAAATAATGACAACAAGCTCCAAATTGACCTGCAGTAAATTAAAAAACTTCAGCAGTCAAATAGCTTTCAGTAGCTTAGCTCTTAAGCTCAGTAACATTTGAAAAACAGAAACTAGCCTAAAATCTACCTGTTTAACTAGACGGTCTCAAACTGGTTGTCTTAAACAGACTTCTAAATTCTCTTCTAGTCTCATCTATGTATTTCTTCACAAAATCCTATGGTAGAATTCTATGGTGTTTTCTTAAAAGGAAAGTCTAGTCTGCATCTTCGTGAAAAGGCTTGCATACTTTGCTTTACAATGTAAATTTGTTATCTTGCTTTCTTTAAGCCAGGGTGAGGCCTCACCAATAAGTCTTTGAAGTAAAAAAAAAAAAAAAAAACCACAATCTAAACCTGACTGTCCTTTTTACTAGTGAGCTTTTTTTATATCTTGAACAAAGCCAATAAGATCCTTGTTTGTTCTTGTTGTTTATGTCTGCATATATGTGTGTGTTAGCTGTATGTTATGTCTATATGTTCATGTATGTATGTGTAATTGTGTTATGTGCAAGGTACCAGATTGGCTTATAATTAATGCACACTCATTTAATAAGTAAGTATACTTTTCAAGTTCACGTGACTTAAATTTTCTAAAGTTTTGATAAATATATTTTCAAAATTTAATTTATACCTTTTACCTAAATTTGTCTTTAGGTCAACATGTCTCCTTGTTATCTCAGCTCTGCCTCCTGGCCATGCTGGGGGAAACAATATCTTTTAGACATTGTCTTTGTAAATACTGCCCTCTGTCTTAAGCTCCACATGGCTACAAATGCCACGTGGAAACCTGGGACCCAAAATGGCTAGTGAAAAGAAACCTATGCCCAATATCACATAGGCCCTAGTTAACATTAACTGATAAGGGTATAGATCTAATACACCAAGTTTTTGGCTGGGAAACCATAAATATGTATTTGGTAAAAATAGCTGAAACCCAAACTGGGCTTTGTATGGTTTCCTCTGATGAATGGATGCCTTTTTGCTAACCTGAATGTATAAAAATGTTCTTATCAGCACACATCATTGCCTGGGTTTACTAATCAAACAGGATTACTAGAGGTCTTTTCACTTGACTGCTCTTAATACAAAATTGTAAAAGCTTTTCTTTGTCCCTTAGATAACTGGTTTAAGAAAACTAATTTCATGATAACTTCCTTTATTTTTTTTTTTCATTTTTTGATAAGAACTTTATTGAGATATAATTCACATACCTGCTCTCTGCCTTTAAAACCCTTTGTCACTTTGGTTTTATTTTTGTAATAATTTGTGATTTTATTCAGCTAAGTGTTTTAAGCCTTTTGTTACTTAGCAAAGCTTTCCAAAATTAAAAGCCCAACCTTTTTGGTTTAAAATAACTTTGAGGAATTCCAGGGGCTCTTGAGTTTCTCAAAGAATATATATAAAATGTATCAAAACTAATTGGCTTATTTAATAAATTGGACTATATGGGAAAGCATTGTGAGTACTGAAGGTGTTATGGATATGTGTCCCAAAATCTTGTAAGTTTCTTAAATATCTGTGTCTTGATATAAATGCTACCAGTCATAATCTTGGTTTAATTATAATTTTAAAATGTTTTCACATATTTCATGAAAAAACTCTGATAGGTACAGTCTTCTGACAAACTTTGAGTTCATAGATTTAAACTAAAGTTCCAAAATTCTAATGAAGAAACTGATGGGTTTGTGAAATTGTTCACAAAGATCAAAACAACAAAAGTTAATTAGTGAACTAACTAAAAAGAATTATGGGTTTTTACAATTTCCTTATTCTGAAACACTGCTGGCTCTCTTAATGTTTTGTTTTCCAAATTTAAGAAAACTCTCTCTCTTTTCAGCTATCTATAACTAACAACAGTTTGGTAAAATGTCATTTACAACAGAAGTATTTGTTTTCTCCCTATTTGATCCCCCCCCCAAGATTTAATAACGTTAAGTATCCTTATGATTATTATGGCAGTATGGCTATTTTTATAAGTTCAATGAAAATTAACCCTCTCTCTTTATAACAGGATATAATTTAAAACTTTGGATATAAGATAACGTGTCACTTCTAAGTTGCTGATCCCTCTTTCATGTTGCCTTAATTTGGCCTAACTGCTGCTTCATCCTGCTGTTATCTTTCCCCCCAACGTAGGACAGAAGATCACCACCTGGGAAAGGACTAACTAGTGATGTGGGACTTATTTTTTTAAAAAAAGAAAGAAAAAGTAAAACCTTTTCAATCAAGATATTGATCATCAGTGCTTTTATGAGGAATGCTTTGATCATAAAGGGGGAAATAACGTCTTCTCCACAAAAGCAGTTCTCTAAGTTTTCCTGGACTTAAAGAGGGTGTTTGTAACTTGAATGAGACATCCTGTTCTTAAACAAAAGACTTGTAATTGATCAAAAATTTTACAAAAGACTAGACACTCTGAATGCAATAATGTCCTGGACAGTTTAACATTAACAAACTCTCTGGACTCAGAATCAACTATTATATGGAGCAGAATCCCTTTCCAGAGTTTCAACAATTGGTAATTACACCTAATTTACAGCACCTGGAATGATGCTGCTGCAGCTGCCTTGAGAGACGATGACATCAGTCCTCATCTGAAGTAAATTAAAAGTACTTGCCATGCTAAATGATACCAACTTTGCTTTAAATGCTTTTGTCTTAACTGTGAAAACCTGATCTATAGCTTTTGGTTTTGCTTTTAAATAAATAAAACGGAGGGAGATGTAGAGTATAAATAAAGCAAATGTACTTCACAGGGACTGGTTTTCCAAACCTTCCAGTTTCAAATATTGACCTTACAAAAACAGGAAATTTTCCCCAGGCTATTGAGTCTCTGTTGTAAGATCAAGAGTTGTAACACAGCAAGTCTGCTGGCTCAAAGACAGACAGGTTACTGATTGATATGTAAAGATACTGGGAAATTGCTGTAAGAAGAGAATGTTTGCTAAAATCAAGCTTTTGTTAGTGGATCAACTGAATTGCATGTTACCGGCTTCTATTGTTAAACTTGTTAAACAGTACTTAGAAAGAACCCCACGTATGTCTCTTCCTGTAACTTCCTGGGCTGGAAAATAAATGCAGGAAGAGAACCCCAATTCGTGGTTAATTTCCCAAATGGAAGGAATGCCTTGCTTATGAGGGTTTGGGGAGATTAACCCCTTTTTGGGGCTCCTCACTGCTCAGAAGAGATGGGCTTTGTGTAATCTTTGGCAGTTCTGTCACCCAGGGGAAAAGGGGTGACAAATCCGTGGGAGGCAAAGCAACAATGTGCAATTTGATAAAAACTTTCAAAATGTGATGTTGTTGGAGGAAACAACCACACACGTGTCCCTGATGTTGTTGATATCAGGGGCCTCTGGAGTGAACTTTTCTGACTGTGAAATCCCATGACTGTGATCACAGCCATAGAGAAGCTGATGGAGGATGTTGTAGGCCCTCAGCCAAGGAGGGTAAATGCAGCCCTCAGAAGACCTCCCTCCCCACGTGCAGCCTCCACTCACTGCTCATTACTGCCCTTCTTGGGTGTTTGGCCATGGGGTTTCCTCTCACATAGTCAACAACCTGTAATTCACCCACATCCTGGCATTCATCTCAATCAAAGAAAAGGAAAAGGCTGAGTCTGTGACTGAGTAGAGTCACACACTGTGTGGCTTCTTTGCCTCTTTTTCTCCACACCCCTGATAGCCATCCTTTCTACCAGAGAGACAAACAGACAAAATACACACACAGCGACACACACACACACAAATGCACACCAAGCTCGAGCTGTGCCTGTGCCTAGTGAGGCCTGCTTTACCCTCCCTTCACATGCAGGGGACACCAGTAGATCTGAGTGTCCTTGACCAAGGAGTGACTGGCGACTGATAACCCACTTCCACCCCAGCTCGAGGTGCCCAGGCCTGGTGCCACCAGCACTACTCAGGGGTTCTGGGAATCACCGTCTGTCAGACACCATTGGTACTCACGAAGGCGCCAAGAGCTGACAGATGGAAGGCAAGCTGGAATATTTGGTGCGGTTTCCAGAACAGAAGTGGTGACCGTAAGGTGCAGAGCGTGGAGGGTGTCGCAGTGAGGGGCAACCTCTCTTCCTTTGTCCTCTGCCTGTGGAGCTGGCCTCATCCTGCAAAAGGTAGGATTCTCTAAAAGAGGGAACAGAGAAAACTGCAATATGGAAGATCTTTCCTCTTGCCTGTGCAGTTTTTCTGCAGCTCTGAAGATTTCTTTTGTGCAAAAACAAAAAGAAAAAAAAAAGTCTTTCATCTGCCAAGATTTGTGCTTATCACATATGAAAGGTATCGTCGTCTACAGATTTTAAAATGCCTTAAAAACGAGCATCAAAGAGTCCAAGGCCCATTAATCTAAATTGCTTTAACACTTAGAGAAGAGTAAAAGACACTTTCTGAAATCTGCAAATGAGAGTAACCTACAAAATTGCAGATTACATGCTGGGGAGAAAAAGAAAACCTTAGGTGCTCGCTTGAAATAAGTATCTCTAAGGGGTAAGAAATATTATTTCAATATTTTAAAATCATGTTTTGAAATAGATGAAAGAAAGATAGATATATACTTGGACCCAGTGGAAAGAGACAAGGAAAAAAATTCTAGTTCAGCTAAGACTAGTCACCATTAAGTTTCATCCAGTAAAACTTCCCAACGAGGGATTGGCTCCATAAGACAGGCTATTTTTACCACCTTTGCAGAAACCTGTATGCATGAATCTAAATTTCAGTCATTTTCCCCCTTGGAAAAAGCTACACAGTTCTCAAAATTTAAAGCTGAATTCTCAATGGTTACAACTGGTAAGAAAGAGGTCTTCTTACTTTTCAGTTTCTCCCATTTAAATTTATTACCCAGTACTTGTATAGTGAAAATAGAACGTCAGGCCTGTAATATTTAATAGTCTTGATTTTGCAGCCCCAGCCAGGATGGGAAAGCCATAGCAATCTGATAACACCTTAAATTTACATCCTACATATCTCTAAGGAACTGATAGGATTTTACCAGGCAGTTTTAAAATCTGATTAGTCCCATCATCATCCCTGACAGGTAGGTACTGAGAAGGTGTGGTCTTTGCACAGACACACTCTGCTCACCAGCATGATGAGGTGTTGCAGAGAGACCACATTTCCAGCACCAACGGCTTCCTGCAGACCTCTCCTCTCCCCAGCTGAACTCCCTGCTGGAGGAGCAGGTTCTCTCCTGGAGGTCATGTTTGATTTTTCCCTATATTATAGAAGTAATACAAGCTCATATGAAAAAACAGTATTTGGGTAAACAATAAACTACTAGGGGAAATGATCCAAAGCACCACAACCAAGACGCACTGTTACCATTTTGGTACACATCCATCCAACCAGGCTGCTTTTCCCACACACAGACATGCAAATAGATGAAAGTCCTTCTCTATCTGTATAGAGAGAGATATAATATATAAAACACACATGTATTTATGCACACACACCTTTACCAACATATATACATCAATGCTTGTTAATGGCTTCAGAGATTTTCATTTTTTTCGAGTACCAAACCCCTTTAGCTGAACAATAATTTTCAAGTGTTTGCCATTATAATGTGTTAACCATAAAATATATATATACTTTATGATCTTTTAAAGTTATTTTCTTTTAAAATATTGATTAAATTTTGATTTTAATTGTCTCAAATTTTTTCTTTATCTTCCTCCTCCACATTTGCTCTCCCCCATACCTCCAATGTAGCCAAAATTATTGGCCTGATTCCTGTCTCTCTACATACTTCTCTGTGCAGAGAAACAGATATACACACATAAAGTGAAGGCCACATTTTAAGAGGATTAATAATTGAATTGGGTAGGATGTGTTTAGCCAAAAACGACAGAAAGCCTAATGTGCAGCTGGTTAAGGGAATTTATTTTTGTGATTAACAGGAAGACGAAGCAGGAGCTCTGGTGTGGGCTCAGCCACTCTCCCTATCTCTCTTGACTCTTCCACCCTTCGCTCTCTTTTCAAGCTCATGCGTGTTGCCTCATGGTCATGGGTTCTGTGGCCTCAGGCACATGCAAGGCTGGAGGAAGGGAGGTGGGAGCTGTCCCTTCAGGAGGAAACCGGACCTTCACATCCCCAAATTCCTCTTTCATCTCATTGACCGGTGCTGGGTCACATGGCTACTCCCAGCTGCAAAAGGGCCTGAGAAGTCAGGGACTAGAACTCTCTGCCTTCGATGAGCAAAGCGGCAGAGGGAAAAGGGATAGAAAATGGCCCTGGTGTTAGGTAAACACAGTTTCTGACAGAACAATAAACTAGAGTGTCCAAAATGGAGTTTAAAAAAAGCAGTCTCTCTCTTTGGGGATGACATTGGCCCAGGGACCAAAAAGGGACCCTTCCCTATTCCTGGATTCCAGAGAGACTGTACGATTGACTGAACTCTTTAGACCTTCTTTGGGTGTCCAAAGAATCCAAAGTCATTTTGTGTAAGGCCTTTGGGACTTGAAATGAAATGTGTCCTTAATGAAAATGCTCCTCACAGCTGATGTGGTCATTTGCCTCTGGGATGTCTTGTGACCCAGTTCCTCTGGTCTGTCTGCAATTGAGACTTCTGTTGCCCAGGTGAAATTTGGCCACGTGTCCGATGATAAGTTGGGATGAACTTTTGGTCTTTCAATTGTGAACCCTGCAAAATCTCTCCCACCAGCTGGTGTGGGCGGACATGCAGTTGCCGCCGTCACACAGGGCTGTGCTGTTAGGCTTAGCCCCACTTTCCTTCCTTAACACCCATTTGCCATGGGTTTCTGTGGACCAGAACTCTCTGGATTTACCTTGACGTGCATGAATTTGGGCTCACCCTCCCAGGACAGGGGTCAGCCTGATGTCCCAACCATGGCTCTCTGCTTTTCATGAAAGGCCACAACAACACCTCTACACAGAACTTAAACGCTCTTCAAAGATGGCAGTTTCAATTACTTGGTGATCTACATATCTTTACCTTTGCTTTTGTCACTCTGTTTTGATACATATGTGATTGTGTGTTACACTTAGTGATATTCTTTCGTGAGGGAGAATTATATACAATGATTCAAAATAATTATAACTGTCAGTCAGAAACTTGACAATGTATGAAACACAAATAGGACACCCCTCTCTAGACTGTGTTGAAAATGTTGAGATAAAGAACAACACCACTAACTACAAGAAAAACTTCTTTTGCTAAAAACAATTATCACCAAAATATTGTTTTCTTTGCCCTGAATGCTTGTTCATGCAGAGATGCAAACCTACAGAAATCCTATCCAGCTATGGTTCAGCCATTAAGAGGGTTCAAAGTTCACTTTTATTAGTTTGCTCAAATGTTTTTTATTTCATTGAAAGTTGCTTTCTGTAAAGAAAGAAATATGCGTGCAGTGGCCAAAAGAAGCAGCGCACTTACCCTACCCCTTCCCATTAAGTGTCTCTGTTTTGTGTCATGTAAAGTTTGGACTCTGCGCATGAATGGATGGCTCTGGCGTCTTTTCTGCGCTCGGGCTTGCATCTCACGCTCAAGGCAGCTTTGTGAGCAAGTTTGTGGAGGGATGCTTTCCCCCATGGCCTTCTGACGTGATCATCCGCACGTCAGCCTGACATCATTTTGGGGAGGAAGCAGGAACTAAGCAAACACTCAGGAGGCCTCCCCCCGCTTCTCTCACACTGGAGTCCAGCAGACCCCCAGCTGCCCCTCGACTTGTGGGCAGAAGACTAATGAGGCTGCTGCTGAAAGGATATTACTTGGGATGATGATTATAAACAGCATGGCAATTCATTTAGAAGCTACATTTATAGAACGAAACATATTCCTGCCAATATTTTCACCAATGTTAGATCCGTGCCATGGCCTCAGAAGCATGCCTCTCAGACTGAGGTATGACAGCAGCAGGGTTTGGAACACTGACTGTCATGTCTGTTTATTCCTAATGCTCTCTAATGCCAGGAAGAAGCTCTGATATTGAGTTCCTCTCCTAGTATACTGTCATTTAGACCTGATGGCCCATGACTTCTCCATTTTTCCAGTCATTACTCCAAGTAGATTCTCTTCAGCCAGCACCCCAACCCCGTCCTCCTTGTCCTTCTCAGGCTCAAAGCAGACACCTGCGTGTGTCTTGGTATTACAACTGCCTCTTCCTCAAGAGAGATGTGGGCTGGTGCCAGCTCTGAGGCCACAGGCAACAGCTGAGAGGAGGGAGGGGATGGAGGTGACCAGACACACTGTCTGAAGATCTAGCTTTAGAACGAAACAGCAACTAGATAATAAACATGTGTGGCGGGAAATTAAAATGAGCGTCTGTGTCAGTAACTGTCTCATTCCAAAAGACGGCAAGGGAGAACCCGCAGCTGTGCAGCCCTTGGCTCAGTACCCACTAGCTATGGTTTGAGTGTTTGTCCCTTGAAGGCTCATGTGGAAGCTTAATCCCCAAATGTGGCAGTGTTGAGAGGTGGGGCTTTTAGGAGGTGATTGGACCATAAGGGCTCTGCCTTCATGAATGGATTAGTCCACTCATGGATTATTGTATGAATGGATTCATAGATTAATGGGTTATCACAGGAATGGATCTGGTGGCTACATAAGAAGAGGAAGAGAGCACGTGGTCATGCTCAGACTCCGTGACTACGTGATGTCCTGTGCCACCCCGGGACTCTGCAGAGAGTCCCCACCAGCAAGAAGGCCCTCACCAGATGCACTCCCTTGACCAGGGACTTCCCAGCCTCCAGAATTGTAAGAAATAAATTATATTTCTTTATAAATTACCCAGAATGGAGTTTTCCATTATAAGTGACAGAAAACTGACTAAGACATCTCTTCAAGGGTAAATGTTGTTGAAATGTAAAGATTACAGAAAAGGATTCCAATAGAAAGATTCCTGGCATTGGGGGAGAAAGGAGGTACTTTTCTCTCTCAAGTTTAGTGAGAGGTTTCACGAACCTGCAGAGAGCTTACTCCTAGGGGATGCTTTGTAGAGTTGTACAGGTTGGTGCTGTATAAGAACACCTGGCCAACTGGTAAGTGGGCTGAGATCAAGCCCTTCCCCCTTCTCAGGCCCTGCACACCCTCCCTGCACAGTCCCCTCCAGGGGCTGTGTCACTGGAAAGAAAGACATCTTTTTCTAATTTCTGCACATGCTGGTGCACTCACACAAAATTTACGAGATTATTGGAGGCCCTGCTGACACTCACCTGAACTACAAAGTCCTCGGGTAAGAGGTGGGCTGCAGTGACCAGATAGCGAGAGCAGGCTGGGATGGAGAAGCAGTCACCTTTGACCAGGGCCGGGTCTGGATGTAGGCCTGGTTCAGGCCAGCAGTGGCCTAGGGTTGGCTGGGACAGCCCAAGGACATTCTCTGGAGTGGTGAGGAGATGTGCAGAAAAAGGTTGGAGAAGGCCAATGGGTGTCCAGGGTAGAGGGATGTTTTCAGGAGCAGACATGGGAAAAAGTCAAGTTGCCTTTGGATGGATGGCTCTTCCTAGTCCCATTCCTCCAATGATGGGCTACACAAGTGAACAAACTTTCATCACCACATGAAGAAACACGAAAGCAGTTCATCACCACATGAAGAAACACGAAAGCAGCAACAGCATACTAGTTTTCATCACATTGGCAAATATTCCCAAAATAGTAGTGCTCAAAGCTGGCGAGGATAAGGGGAGACAGGCACCCTGATGTGCAAGTGAGAGTCTCAACTGTCTAAAACTTTCTGAAAAGCAAATTGGCAATAGATAACAAAAGCCTTCCAAATATTAAAACCATTTAGCTCAGTAATTACTGTAATTACACTTGTAGGACTCTATCCAAAGGAAATAAGAAATGAATATAAAGATATTCCTTGCGTGTGTAGAAAGAAAAATTTGAAGTGATCCACACGTCTAATATTAGAACAAAAAAGGTTTATTAATTTCTGCTATTTTAGTTGAGTATTTATAGGCATTAAAATTACATTTATGAAGCGCTTTTAAAGCCCAAAACAATAAGTGGGGAAAAAAAGTGGAATTCTAACAATGCATTAAAAAAAAAGTAGGAAGAAATATACCAAAATGTAAATAGTAGTTCTCTTTAGGTGGTGGGATTTGGTGAGAGTATTCTTTTCTTCTTTACACTTTTATTTCCCACAATAGGCATATATTACTTTTATATTACTCTTCTAATGAAATACAAAGGAAAAATATCAGAGTGAAAGCCTTGGTGGTTAGTTAGCTGAATGGCAGTGCTGATGGGGGCTATGGCAGGTGGGGCAGGTGGCCCAGCATGCAGGTGGCCCTCTTGCATCTGGTTGTGCTTGGCAGGGATGCTCAGTTCTGAGCAGTGTGGGAGCTGGCAGCAGTGTGGCACCATCTCGGCAGACATGGTACAGCAGCCCCTCAGGTTTAAGGCATGCCCCACCTTAAATGCTCCAGGTTGTCATCTGGAACAGTCCTCTAGGTCAGTACTTCTCAGACTTTAATGTGCAGACCAATCACCTGGGGATCTTGCTAAAATACAGACTCTAATTCAGAATGTCTGGGGTAGAGCCTGAGATTCTGCATTCCTATCAAGCTTCTAAGTGACAGAGTCACTGCCCACCTGAGGACCACATTCTGAGTGGCTCTAGAGCAATTTCTCAAACTTTATCATATGTGAGTTGTCCCCTGCATGGTTTGCTAGGCACAGCTTCCTGGGCCCCACACCCAGAGATTCCCATTGCATAGGTCTGGTCAGGGTTCCATAATTTGCATTCTAGCCAGCTCCCAGGTGATCTGATACTGATGATGAGCGGACCACACTCTGAATAGCGCCCTGTAGCCCTCACGTCTCTAGCACCTTGCTCCTTGAAGAGTGGTCCAAGAAGCAGCAGCAGCAGCAGCATCACCTGGAAGCCTGTCAGAAATGCAAATGATCAGACCCCACCCCAGACCAGAATCAGAGTCTGAATTTTAACAAGAATCCCCAGATGATTTTATGCACATTAGAGTTGGGGATACTCTGATTTGGAAGAGACTAACAAAGATCCGAGTGAGAGCATTTCCCAAATGACCAATAGGTGCCCTGTCCCTCCCAACCCTCGGTCACTGAATCCATGAGTACTCCTCCTGGATGAGCTGAGCTGTTTCTGTGTTCTCCCTATCACAGTCAGGGTCATGGTCAGGTGGCTTGTTACCTGTTCTCAGTTCAGTTCCTTGAGTGGTGCTGATCATGTTCTTCAGGAGAAAAACATCTCAGTCGCCATGGACAAACTTGGAATTCTTATATCAGTTCCTTAAATCAGAACTCCTTGGCTAGACAAGTGGAGGTGACTGGCGGAAACTATTATTCAGGTAAGGGAGACGGTTCATGGTTGCAGCAGGAAATTGCGGGAGCAGCTAGAAGCGTAACATGTCAATGCCAGGAGAAATGAGGTATTGCTTGAGACTCCTGGCTTAGGACTTTAGAAATGGGAGCAGGGATGGGGAGTATTCTAGATCACCTCAAAGCAGCACTGCTGTGAAGAATTGAGTGTCATCTCACTGGAACGATTTCCCTTTAAAAACATCCCGTCCTTATTTCTTTTTAATATACTGTAACTGTAGGGGAAAATTCTACTTCCAAAGATGGTAGAGTGTTGGAAAAGAAAGAAAAAAATCCTCTGTTTATGGAAGACCTTTATTCGCTAATGTATTTTCCTTAGCCCTAGGCAGAATGAAATACACAGGGTTTCTCTTTGCTTTCATTTAAATGCAGAGCATGTCATGTTTCCTGCTAGTTGAAGGTGATTTTTTTTTTTTTTAATTTGACAGGAGCGTGAGGAAGAAGGCTATTCATCAATGGCTATTTGAAGTTTAGTGATGGTCTAGAAAGGAAGAAAAAAAACCAACCCCAGTGTTATTTTTCAGCAGTGAATATTTTTCACTCTGCTAAGAAATTACTGCAACTTGATACATGAAATCCAAGGCATATATAAGTGTGATCTTGAAAAATTGTCTTTTGTTAGCTTGATGGTAACCAAAAAAAAAAAAAAAAATCATGTCAATGCTATAGGCATTTTCCCATGATTAGCAGGAAATTAGCCCATGCGGCAGGGAACTGCCCAGTATGTGCTCTGCGTTGTTGGAAGGGAAAACTGAAGCTGACACTGAAAGTGATGGGGCGCCCATTCTGCCCACGGGGCAAGGCAAACTAGGGTTGTCACTTCTTAAAAGAAAATAATTCCAAATTTAAGTTACACATTCTGACATGTAAAATTCTGCCTCTTTATAAAAGGTATGCAGTTACCCAATTTATGGGTTTTTTTGTTTTTGAGAAGAGCCCATTTGTCTTCTATGTCATATTTAACAAGTTTGAATAACCATATTTTTCTTAAAAGTTTTCATTTACCAATAAAAATACTGGATACAAATCTCTGAACATAACTTCAGCTTTTGAAAACTTCATACAAATTACTCTCTTTCAGGGTCTCTGTATAATCTGTCATCTCCAGGGGGGACATCATAATGTCACTGACCTCATACCCTCCAACCTTAGAGCAGGCGTGAGTGACAGCGAGAAGCTCTGGGGTGGCCGATATACTTCTTGGGTATGAAGGTCAAGTACACAGTGTTCCCTCTTGGCTTTCAAGATACTTACGGAGTATGAGCATGTGGATGAGTGGAAGCAAGAACAATTTTTGTGTAGTTTTGCCAGGTGGAGTCCTGAGAGGAAGACACCCATGGTGCCAGCTGGACCTTGGCTCATGGGAGAGCCAGTAACAAACAGTCACCATCCACAGCCACGGGCCCGAGCGGCCACTCCTCAGTATCACCAGCTCCCAGCAGGGTGCCCTGAACTCTCAGCGGTGCCTGGGCATGAAAATGTCTCACGAATGCTTGTCTCTCCTGTGTCACACGACCAGCTCTGTGCCTTCTGGAGGCGATGCTAACTGAGACAGTCTTAAGCGTTTCCATTCCAAATTAGAGATAACTAGTAGATGCTGCTATGCTGCTAGAGAAGCTGACTTTAGAAAGCCTCCTCACTACAGTAAAGACACAGCCGGGGACACACGTATTATTAGCAATGGAACCTGGTTGTGGGCTTATGGTGGGGGCATTTGTTTTGTTTTTGAGACAGAAAGAGGAATGAAAATATTCCATTCACCTTTTGTAACTTAAGAGTATTTAAAATAAACAAAATGAAAAGTTTAAATGAATTTTGTATCCACACTGTGATCAGTTAAGAGTGACAGAGAAGAGAGCAGTAATGGAAGGGAGAGATGAAGAGAGAAGGACAGAGAGAAAGAGTGGACAGACAAAGAGGACACTCGGCACGGGCTGAAGGAGAGGAAGCCAAACACACACATAGTGGGATTGTCGGAATTTACTGTTTAAAAAAACAAAAACTGGTTCAATTTAGGTCTGATTCTCAAAGCACAGAGGTTGCAAAAGCCTTCTCTCTCCAGCGTTGAAACATAGAAATGATTCTAACCAGCCTTGGGAGCTGCAGCATCACTGGTACAAAACTCCCAAAGCCGTGCCTTTCTGCAGCACCCAGCATGAGTGTTGCCAGCTTGAGAAATTCTCAGATGGTCTGGAATCAAGGGAGGAGCTGTGCCAACTGCAGGATGGTTGGTGTCAGAATGTACAAGGTGCTCAAATAACATTTGAACAAATGACCAGAAGGATGCTTTTAATGACTTTTTGTTAATAAAAAGTTAGAATGCTTAGCCTTTGGCACAGTACCACTGTCAAGAGACAAAATTACAACAAATTTAATCTAAAGATCTTAATTGGCTTTTATCTGCTATTCTGTTTTATAGAATGAGTGTTCCGATGAGCCCAGCAGACGAGGCTAGCTTTATGGGCAGAAAAGGACTGAGGAAAGCAGAAACAGAACAGAAAGCAGATCAGTTGTTTCAGAGTTACTTTTCTCGTAAAGGTTAAAGATGAGGGTGCTTCCTCGTCATGCTGCCTAAAACTGGCCCGTTTGGGGGTTTGGCTGTTATCTCTCTCTCTCCCCCAACTTCTCAGGATGTCAGGTAAAGATCTTAGTTTTGACTTGGTGACTCCATTTCAGTTTGGTCTGTTGGGCCCAGTGCAGGAGCTCAGTCCACACCAGTGGCCTCCTGTAAATGTTATTCAACACTACTAAATAGTACTAGCAAATAGATGTAAAGAAATTTCTGTGGGTGAAAGTAAGATCTTTTCTTTTTTCAAGTGGCCTCTACCTTATTTTTAAAGCTCCTCCAGAGGCTCCAACTCCTGCACATAGATCAGGAAGCCACACGTTGCTTGACTCTCCCAGAGGTCAAGCAAAATGTCAGGCCCGGGTTCCCTGGAAACAAGGACCAAACACCATCATTCATCTACGCAAAGAGTGTTTTTAGATCCTGGAAAAGCATTTCTAGGATCAGGTTTGGTCTGGGTATGAGATTTCAGGAAGGTGGGAGACTCCTGGAATGTTCCCTGGTGCTGACATCCCTCTGGTCCTGCCTCTTGACCAGCCCAAGTGTTCAGTCTGAATTCCATGTTCAAACTAGAACACCTGCCCTTCCCTTTTCCACAACACCCTCTCCCCTACTGAGGTCCGGAATCATCTAGTTCTTTAGTGTAAGACCTGGACAGATAGTAGAGTATCACTGTCAGCTCCTGGTGAGGGAAACTGAGCACAGGCTTTGCAGAGGAGCTGGAGAGAGCGGGTGGAGGGCACCGGCGGCAGGTCTCCCACAAGCACATTTTGCCTGCTCCCCTTTCCACTGCAGCTCTGCAGTTCAGCCCAGCCTTTGCAGGGAACAGAGACAGAGCGACTGTGTTTCCAAGCAGGACCACAAGCAATCAGAACAGCGTGCCTCCTGTGTCCGTCCCCTGGACTCTATCCTTGCCACCACCTTTTAAGACCCGTCCACAGTAATATAAAAAGGCATATGGAACAGGCAGAGGTCTGGACAGCGGATCAGAAGCAGCAGCTCTGTAGGTTTGGGAGTCAGGCGGGACTAGGGAGAGGGTGAGAGACAGCAGGGAGTGGCTCAGGAGCTTTAAGGAGGACCCAGGAAGAAGGAAGATCAGGGTAAGCCAGCAGGGGAGACTGCCCCGGATGTGGAGATGCAGCTGGAATGTAGGATTTGGAGGAAACACATCTGCTTCTATTATTGCCTCCCGCCTGCCGGCTGGTGGGGGATGCAACTAACGTCTCGGCATCTCAGCCCTGTAAAATGGGGATAATGATCCAGCCACTTAGCCAGCTCACCAAGCCACTGATGGTCACACAGTCCTTTAAAATTGCCAAGGGCAATGTTGTACCAACCAGGATGTTTCTCTGGTGGTAATAGCTCCAAGAGAGCAGCGGGTTTGCAGATGAAGTATGCTGTTTCCTATCTGATAGAGGGATGTTTCGAGTTACACTGCAAAAAATAGAAGGGTTGGAAGGGGGAGAGGGCATCGCTGCGGAAGGCCAGGCAGCGCTGGATACCTGGTGGGTTGTGTCTGTCTCTCTGCACTTATTTCCTGATTAGCATTCTAATGCGCCTCTGCTAGTGGTGGCCCAGGGGGTCAGATTAATCAAAGTGGAAAGCATTTCTTTTTCAACTGCAATTACAACCATTATTTACGTTATTGCAATTAATCAGATTTTAGATGTTTTATTTTCCATGCTGTGGAAGACCTTCCTTAATCTTCATTTTGGGTCCTCATTGCAAAGAAGAATTATTGAAAAGGTTGTGATACTGCAACTCAGAAGAAAGGAACAGAGCTGAGTAATCGAGAAAATGCCACCTCTTGAAATGGATATAGCGCCGGGAATAGAAGCTACAGAAAGGTTTAAAAATTGTATAACAAGGGAGTTTAACAAACTATCCACAGTGACAGAGAAGGGATGGGCAGACAGCTCAGGAAGTATGAGGAGGGGTGAGAGAGTTAACAGAAAGTACACACTGGATTGTCCATGAAAATGAATTACTGAAGTAAATGCAAAACAAGAGAAAGTCTCACAGAATGCGGAGAAAAAGGGAAGAGAAATCAAGATAAGAGAAGAGGAGAAAAAAGAAAGACCTAGCAGACCGGTCCAGGAGATGCCATCTACGCCTAACAGGAATATATGAAACAGAGGACAGGGCAAATGGAGCTGAAGCAGTCATTAAGGAGCTGATTGAAGAAAAGGTTCTGGAGTTGAAGAACAAACTAGACCTACAAATGGGAAAAGCACATGGGGCACCTTTAAATTTTGATGAAATGCAACACCTAGACATATTCTGGTGACATTTTTAAATTTCAAGGATAAAGAAAATAGTCTACAAGTATCCAGACAGAGAAAGCGAGTTACCTGCAAAGGGGTAAAAGTCAGGCTGACCTCAGACTTTTCTCTTGCAACTCTAAGTGCTAGAACACAATGGGACAATATCTATAGGGAAAATAATTTTGAACCAGGAGTGATATACCTTGCAAAGTTATCATTTCTATACAAAGGCAACTGGAAGACATTCTCAAAGATGTAGAGGCTAAGAAAATATGTCAACCAGGAACCTTCCCTGAAAAGTTTGCTTAATGATTTACTGCAGCAAACAGAACATGAACTAAACTAACTCAAGAGTAGGGAGGTGATTGTATGGAAGAACTAATGTTTCTAGTTAGCATGGAGTTGCGAAGTTGCTATGAGACACATACTGTCCAGATCCCAAGAAACCAAAGAAGACATCAATAAAGCTATGCTGATTCCACCCTGAAGCATGTCAAAATCCAGTGGGACTCTAAGATAGTAAGGACAGGAACAGAAACCAGACAGGGTCTCGGTGAGACCTCGCGCTTGGCTCCTTGCACGGACCCCCCCCACAGCTCATGTCCCCCTCCCTTCTGCTTTTCACTTCCTGTGTTCCATTTCCTCAACCCCCTCTTTAAAAGCCCCTCAGTAAATCTGAGCCTTGGAGGTGGCTTTAGTCTGGACACTTCAGGTTTACTGGGGAGATGGGTTTGCCTAACTTCTCTCCTCAGGTCACTGGTATTCCTGAATAAAAGCTGACTTCCTCTTTCATCAACCAAAAAAGAAAAAAAAATTACTAAATTGCTATTGACTGCCTTTATTATTTTTATATCACTTTGGGTAACGAGACAGACAAATCTCCGTCCCCCCAGAGTGGGCAGCCACATGCTGGTGGGTAGAAATGTTCTGCTCACCGAGTAATGGAAGAAGTCAGCAGGGTCATGTGGTTGATACTACATTTTTAACATTCAATTTCTTTGTAAAGCTAGATGTGATTTATGATCTTACATTTTCTTGGCGAAGAGATGACACTTTTTCATAGACCTGTGTCTCAGACACAGTTCACCTACATCAGCACTGCATTTTGGGGTGTCAGTGGGGTACTACTTGCTAGGATGGCATGACCATTCTGCTTACTAGGCATGTTAGAACTTTGAGAAAGACCGTTGTTTTCAATCCAACCATGTAGTTGTCTGTAGGTAAGTTAGAGAAGCACCCTTACTGTTCTCTTGCTAGTTTGAATGTATAGCACTTTTCTTTAGCTCAACAGAAAACACGCACATTTAATAATATGGTTAAAAATCATACCCACACATTGAGCAAGACGGGGAGTTTTGAAAACCTTTCAAGGCATAAGGCTTTCTAAACGCATGGGTGTATTTGCTTCTAGCATCTCCTTTCATTCTCATTGCATCAAGAGCTGGGCCAAGCAGCCGTTATTAAGAAGCTGCGTGATACAGTAAAAAGAGCAGGGGTCTGGGCATCAGAAAAGTCCGCTTTGTAATGAGAATTTGGGAAGTGGAGAGGTAGGTTGGCCAACTCATCTCAATGCAGAGGCTTTCCTGGTTTTAGCACCGAAGTTTCCTTGTCCAGGCAACACCCTCAGGCCAGGAGAAGCCTGGTGACCCTACAAGCTGTGGAGTGGGGAGGGGACTCCTGGGAGAGCCCTGGATGAGAACCCTACAGACTGTGTTCATCTCCAGCCCTCCAGGATGGGGAGATCTGGGGGAGAACAGGGCGGTGGCAGGTGATGCTGCAGAGGGGGGACAGATTGTGAAGGGCTCTGAAAGATGGGCCAGGCTGTGCTTTCACAGTGGGCAAAGGGCAGTCGCAGACAGTGTGTATGCTGGCACCTCCCCAGCAGAGTTTGCTGGACTCACAGGGAGGCCAGGCTGTGAAGTGGCAGGTAAGTTGGGGTGGCCACACCTTAGATGAAGCTCTGGCAGGCTCAGCAGGAGAGAGATGATTTCCCTTAGGATACTTTGGGGGCAAGAAACAAAAATCTCACCAAATCAATTTAAACAACAACTGGGATCTACTGGCCCACATCACACAGCAGGGAAACACGTGGCTGGTCTAGGCTCTGGCTTCGTTCCACTCTCGTGGTTCCCTTGGCTGTGCCCCTACATGGCCTCACCTGTGTCCAGCTGGGCCCTTCAGGCCTTACGTCCCTACAGTGTGTCCCCAGGGAAGATGAAAATCCATTCCGGTGGCTCGCTCTTCTTTTTGTTTCTTTTTCTTTCCTTTTTTTATACTTGCACACACACGAAAAAGACCCTGCACACATATTTAACGTGTACAATTTGATGTGTTTGGACATAGTCATGCACCCATAAAACCATCACCACAATCAAGGGATTAAACAGATCTGTTACCTCCAAAAGTTTCCTTGTGCCCCTTTATTTTTTTTATTTTTTATTGTGTGTGTGTGTATGTGTGTGTGTTAACACTTAACATGATATCTATCTTCCTAACAAATTTTTTAAATGTACAATACAGTATTGTTAACTGTAGGCACAGCAGATTTCTTGTCTGTATTGACATTGCATAACTGAAACTTTATACCCATTGAACAACACCCCATTTCTCCTCCTCTGTCCTCTGGCAACCACCATTCTACTCTCTGCCTCTGGGACTTTGACTATTTTTAAATATCACATATAAGTGGAGTCGTGGTATTTGTACTTCTGTCACTGGCTTATTTCACTTAGCATAGAACTACCATATAATCCAGCAATCCTGCTTCCAAGTGTTTATCTAAAAGAATAAGAATCTCAAAGAGATATCACCACTCCCATGTTCACAGCAGCGTTATTCACATTAGCCAGCCTAAATGTCCATGGACATGTGCATGGATAAAGAAAATATGGAATATACATACAATGGAATGTTAGTCTGCCTCTAAAGACAAGGAAATCCTGGCGTGTGTGACAAGATGGATGAGCCCATGGCTCACTCTTAAGAGCAAAGATAATTCTTTCCCTGAAGTGCCCAGAAAACTTTCCCTTGAGTCTTACTGACCATCCCTGTGGCTGGGGATGCCATTTCCCAATGAGCTTAGGCCTACATTCCTGACTGATCGTGGTCAAGAAGCACAGCTGACCCTGCTGAAGGAGGCCAGCTTTCCCCAAAGCACGCAGCCTGCCAGCCGGGGAGTTAAACCTCAACAAGACTCAGTATACTCTGGGAAGGAGCATCCGGGCACCAGCATGACCATCTCCCGGACAAAAAGCAGTACAAGAGGGAGAATGGAGGACACCCATCGTCAGTGGACTGGGGGACTGAGGGAAAGGGATACATAGAGAAGCCTGACAGTCGAGATGTGCTTTGCAGCCATGGCAGCAAGTCCGGCCTGGACCCGGCCCTTTCCCTAGGCCCTCCAGCAGTGAAGTTTGCATCCTGGGAACTGTCTCTGTGGGAAACCTGTCCCAAGGAAACCCATTCTACTTGATCACTGAGGCCTGCATGTTCTGTAGAAGCTCAAAGGCAAGCTCTTTCTAAAGTGTTGCATGGGTCCCTTCTGGTTTTAAAGTGTTCATGTGTATCCCCAAGATTGGAAGCACTAACCAGAAGCAAGACAGGCTCATTGGAGCAGAGTGGGCATCTCATCTCGATGTGTTGTTTTTTCCCACTGCTCGTGAAAGTTCCTGTCCCTCCCTGCAGTTTTCTCCAGAACTCTCTCTCCCAGCCCCAGGCCCCAGAGGCCTTGTGCCCAGCCCCACACAGCTGGGCATATGTGGGCTGCTGAGTCTCTCTGCCATCAGTGGGAGAGGTGGCTAGAATAGTGCTGGCCAGACCACTCCAGAGAATGACCTTCCCAGCCTGTGATCGTGAATCCTTGTGGATAAAGACCAAGGCTCAGTTTAGGCCTCACTTTCCCCAGGGGCTCTCCTTCCCAGACCAGACTAAGGGCTGATGGAGCCCTCTGTGTACACCACCATCGTAACTCTCAACATATTGAAATGATGGGCTTTAATGTCTGTCTGCCCTTCTCCCTCCTCCCTCATAAAGCTCAAGGATGCATGTCGGGCCTAGTACAGTGGCAGGGATTCAGTAGATTCTCAGTGTTAAGTTGGGCTGAGGGATTCATAGAGATCAGTTACTCTGTCTGTGAGCACTAAGCCTGAGTGTTGTCTACCCGTTTGCTTCCTGAGCTTTCTTCCAATTAAGAAAACGAGTGATCCACCGAAAAGTGAATAAATGGCAGGATCGATAACAGCCTGTGCAGCCATTTACCCCTTATCCATCCATGCACACCTAGACACCGCATGTCAATGTCTTAGTCTCAGGCCCAGTTTGTTAAGTTTACCGACAAAAAGAGTTTTTGGCTCTCAAATCCTATTTGACTTTTAAAGCCCCCACTAGAATTCATAGCACAGCAAAATACATTTTCTGCTTGTTCCTGCAGTGTGTTATGTTTTGCCGTTAAGCCAAGAGAAGAGCTTCCTTGAGATCGTTGGTGATCAAAGGCAGACACACGGAAGCATTTTTCAGCTCCCCTTTAGAACAAAGGAGTGAGATCCAAAACTTCTGAGCTAGATAAACCCTCTCCCATCCCTGCATTAGCCCTGCTTTGCAACACCACAGTTCACAGAACACCATCGTCTCTCTGAAATCCAGTGCCTCTCGCTTTGCAATTGCCAGCGATTCTGCCCTGATTGCTGTAACCTAGATGACCACACATTTTGCTGTACAGGGAGAAACTAATGAGACGGAGCACTTCCTCGGATGCGAAGCCGCTTGTCTGCTGCCTAATGCACTGTGCCGGGGCCCCTGGGAGCCCACCTCCTGGATTGCCGACGTGCCTGGTTGCAGCAGAACGTGCTGATGTGTCTATCGATTGCGATAGGATGTAAGTGGGCTGTAAAATAGAACAGCGGGTGAGAGCAGACCCAGCAGGAAAGCGACTAAGCGGTTCCTCCCAGGACACTGGGTATTAGCATTATCGCTGGAATAGCCTCTTCTCAGTAACAGGGCAGTTATCTGCCCAGAGCGAACATTAGCAGCACAGGGCATGGAGCCGGGGAGAACCACAATCACCCGTCTGGCATGGAGCAGCTTTCCATTCGAGAAGCTTCAGGCCTGGAAATCTGTGGCAGGGAGCAGAGTTTGTTGCATTCTTAGCAATAATGAGTCTTGCCACAGCTGGTCAGTACCGTCATTAATGTCATTAAGGTGAGTCCAGATTGACGGGAGCACTGGTGATGTGTTCTCCACTGAACTTGTTCTTTTAAGTTAAAAAGGGAGACATGACATCAACTGGAAATAAGACACTGGTGACGTGTTTCTCTGGGAGATCCAAATTCTGACTGAAGGAAAAGTGCAGGAACAAGAGCTTAAAACAACATGGGAGTCTCCAGAAAGGACTAGAAGCTTTCAGAAGCGAACAAGCACCTGGCCATCCGTTGTACCCTGTCAGCTTCCCTGACAGGCAAGCAGGATGCTGGCGTGGGCAGAGGGTCATTCTCATGATGAGTGACTAAATCACTGCTGTGTCTTCCTTCATGCCTGACTTGGCATGGCTTCTAATCCAGCCTAGCCAGAGAAGTGCTGGGGAGGGAAGGCACTGCCGATGCTGTGGAAGTCTCCCTGGAAGCACTGGCACTCGTACTGGCAATGGAGTCCACTTGGCATGTGGGCTGAACTGGCTTTCCCCAAGTCACAGTGTCTCATGGAGAGACCAGCCTTCGGCTTCAAGGTGCTCAGCTCTGCACCTTTGGCCACCGCTCTGGATGCTGTCATCTGAGCAGAAGAAAAGTGGTCTTCTGTGTAAGACAAGATAGGAAACAGATCAACCCACAATACGCAACCACCCTGGGCTCTGCTGCAGAAACTGAGGCACATTAAGGCTTGAGTCAGTGTTGGGGTTTGTGATTCCACCAGCCCTTCCTGTCTTCTGAACCAGCTGCAGAGGCCTCTGTGATTGCTACGGCAACCAGCTGCAGGCACTTGTGTGTTTACGGCAGCCTCCCACTGCGACACCAAGCTTGTTAGACCTAGTGGTTGGCAGAGAGTCTAGACACCTCTCTTTTTCCCTAGCCTGTTTAGTCCTCATTGTACTAGCCTTCTTCCAAGTTCCAGGATACTGCTTCCTGCTTCTGCAGTTAAGAATACTTTGATTCTAATCTGGTGACAGACTATTGCTATGCTGAGTAGTTCCTAGGGAAGGACATCTGAGCCCTGGGGCCAGTGTGGGTAGGGGACTTGCAAACACTGGTAAAGACACCTCTACCCAAGCTCTTTTATGGCCGGGATTGTCTCTGTATGCTGCAATCCACCTCTAATTACAACGAAGAGGGGGTTCTCTGTGCATAATGTGTCTGAACTGAAAAATTGAGACCACCACAAAACCATCTGGGGCACCTTTGAAACTGGAAGTATTGTTAAGTATATGCGTGTTGAATACATGTCCTCTGATGGGTCCATAAATATTTTCTGAGGGCCGGGCCCGTGGCTCACTGGGGAGAGTGTGGTGCTGGTAGTGCCGAGGCCGAGGGTTCAGATCCTATATAGGGATGGCTGGCGCGCTCACTGGCTGAGCGTGGTGCGGACACCACCATGCCGAGGGTTGCGATCCCCTTACCAGTCAGAAAAAAAAAAAAATTTCTGAGCCTGTTCTTTGTGCAAGTTGCTCAGAGGGTTGATTCTCTGAGTCCTGTCAAGGAATATGTGATCAGCCTTAGACACTGGGCGATGACACAGGGTGAGGCGGGAAAGAGCATGTGGATGGCAGGAGGGAGGGTGGTGAAGGTACCAAAAGTGGGGAGGGGCATCTTAGTGGGTCTTCACTGTTCCCCTGCACTTGACAGCCACCAGCACTGTTGTATGTGGCTGTGAATGCTGTCTGTGTCATTGTAAAATATAAGTGTCTTCCACAAGACAAAATCCTCTCAAAGGAAATACAGTCCTGTCGGCCTTGGTTATCAGATGAGTCTGCAGGAACAGAATAAATATTTGTCATATGAATTAGACAATCTCTAAGCCTTCCTTCACACATCCAGTGGGGAGCTTCTCCACGTACTTGGCCTGGTCCTCACTGAACGCACGTGTGTCTGTGCGAGGACAGCACGTGGTCCAGGGACTATTCAGAAGAGCCTTCATACCCCAACCAGGGCTGCCCCTGAGCTGGCTCCATCAGCTTGGAGAGCCGATGACTAAATATGCAAGAATTTTGTGGACCAGTGTTAAGCTGTTGGTACCTTGAAACTAGCACGGAAGGGAGCATTACACCATGGAAATCCACAAATGTTGCACATCAGGGTTATCTTATTTTATTCTGTGTGTGCCAGTTTACCAGCACATCACTGGTTCAGCCCCTTAACTTTTCAAAGCCTCAGTTTCCACATCTGTGAATCTAGATGATGATAGCAGTTTCACGGTTGGTCAGGAGGGTTGGGTGAGAAAATGCACATCAAAGGTGTAGGATGATGGCCAGCAATGGGAAGGCTGTGCTGAGTGGGAGGCCCGTTAGTCTAAGAAGAGTGAGACAGAGCATAATGATTTTTGAAAACCCCATTCTCTCCAGAAGAAGAATTACCACTATTCTAGTGGATCCCCACCACCTTTCAAGACTGGCCGAGCTTGGGAAGTCTTTGTGTGTCTGAAGCAACCACATGGATAATTCCCGTGACGGGGCTGGCAACTGGACTGTTCCCACCAGCAGAACCGAAGGGTTCAGTGAGTCACTGCTCTCCTGAAGGCTTATTAGGAAGCTGAGTCACTGCTGACAGCCTTACAGCACAGCAGGAAAACCCCCGATTTGTCCCCTGTTGAGAACGCGGCCTGGCCTCTGCTCAGCTGGCCCCCTCCCTGACACCGTGCCCACCGCTCTCCCACCAGCGACTGGGCAGCCTTTCCCAGCACGGAAACCTGCACGTTCCTTCAGATACTGCTAGTGGACCAAGCATGTGAGCTGATGGTAAGATTCTCAGGGGACCTGCATGCTTCTTACTGAAGTAGTGTGTCCTGGTCTGTCCTGATGCATCAAGAAGTCTTCTACTCAGGTTTTTTTATATTAAAATTTACCTTTTTTCTAATTACATAAGCCATACACTTCTTCACAAAAAATTGGGAAATTGGCCGTTTTAGAATAGATGGTATTTGTACTTCAAGCTTGTTCGAATATGGCTATGTAGGTCTACTTCAGTAGTGGAATAAGTAGGAAAGAAAGAGGCCAGTGCCCCTTACCTGCTGTTCAGGGACCTTTCTGGAAGGGGCCGGAATAAGACGGCAAATTTCAGGGCACTTATTTTGAGGATAAGGCTATTGACTGAATTTTTTCTAGAGCCTTTGATGACAAAAACGATGTGAGGCCATTTAAACCTCTTCTCTTCATTTGTGAACTCATCAGTCGGGCTCAGCTTTTCTGCGCGGGTGCCCAGCTTCCAGGAGGTCATGAAAACCTGACAGTCCTTCACACTCAGGAACACGTTTTCCTTCAGAGTCATCAGAAGCCTAGATTCATTAAGCTAATCAGAAACTGGAGGCTGTGATATCTTCAAATATGCGAGTTATTCACTGGCAGCCTGGTTTTGATTATCTTCAACCTCACCATCATCATCTTGGAAAACCAGGTTGAGTCCTTTGAGGGCAAGCGTCATGGCAGCAGGAAACACACCAAAGGTCCCAGGAAAAGCATATGTATCTGGAGTTATCCAGAACAGCCAATGAGTTTGAATTTTTTCAATTTTCTCCTAGCTGACTCCTGTGAGGCAGAATTCAGGAATGTCACCAGAATGAAGCATAAACAGATGAACAGGGATCGCCCCTCTGGACTGACCCTCAAGCCCGGATAGTGAGTTCATTGCTGGCGAATGTTGCTAATGACAGCGCAGCCCTGTCCTGCCCCAGCCTCCCCTCATGGGGCCCACCTAATGCGGCCAGGTTCTGGCTGGTCTGGGATGCAGTTCCAGCCCCCACGCCAAGCGGCACATCTTGTACACTCCCCTGTTGCTTTCGCTTCCTGTGTCTTTATGCCATGTACCTGTCACTCTGTTCCATACACTCCCACCTGCTGTCTTTCTTTCCTAATCAACGAGGCTGGCCTCGATGAGTTGAGAAGGAAGCCAAGATCATCATCAGTGTTCCCCACAAATGCTAAGGAGTTAGAAACCATGTGTGGTTTTTTAGTTGTATATTGATGATTCAAAAGAGGAGTCGGCAGGCTTAGTCACACCTAAGAACACCTCAGAGGTGGGTACTGGTGGTGGTGAGCCCTCTGGCTTCTCTAATCCTAGGGGAACAAAGATGAGCCATCACTGTGGAGTGCTGGGGTGTGGTCCACCCTCCCGGAGAAGACAATAGAACTTGATGTATCCTGATAGATTTGTCCTGTTGAGCAAAGAGAATCTTCAGTGATTTCAGTACTACCTGCCTAAACTCTAACAGGCAAGGTCTGTTGAAAGACAGTCTAGCAAATCTAAAAGAAAAAAATTTTTTTTTACTCTTTGTTGTTGGACAGGGATGTTTTTAGCCTGAAAAATCGTTCACAAAGTGATTATTGTATAAAATAAAATAACTTCCATGTACCTTCATCTCTGATCTGTTTTATAGCTGAGCCCTGTGTGATTACTTGTTACAATTTGCTTCAATATTTGACTCGGTTTCCATTTAGTTTTATCATTGTTTATTGTATTTTAGAGTTCTCCTGGCATCTGTGAAAGCCAGTGGGAAAAAGAGTTAAAAATGTATTTTTTAAATTCAATGAGAAGCATAGTTAGGGGCTTATAGGGCTGACTCATGATAATATGATAAAGCTTTATTCTTATATAATACCCTTCAAAAATCTTTAAAACATTTCATTCTTGTGGTGTCTCTATAAAAGAAGCATTATAATCCTTGATTTATAAATGAATGAGGAATCTAGATTTAAGGTAGTTAAAGAACAGGCCATACTTTTACACACTCATGCTCAAGTTTCCAGTACTGAAAAGCCCAGAATGCAAACGGTGTCATTTACACACACGTGCACACGCATGCACGTGCACACATGCACATGCACATTCTCACACATATACGCACGCACGCGCACGCACACACACACACACACACCCCAAAACAGCATTGGGAAGAAGAAATGGAATTTTCTGCTTTTCTTTATTAAACAAAGAACACCCCATTTTCCCAAAGTTCACCTCATCCTCTCTCTCTAGTCCCTCCCCTCTCTCCTCTTGTACCTTCCCTGTAACCACTCCATACTCATAGAATCCGCATTACACCCTGTCAACAATAATACTTACCCAGCGACAGCCACAAGTTAATCACTTGACAAAGACTCACTCATTTTAAATCACCATCCTGTCTTATGGATACAGAAATGAACCAAGGTCACTCAACCATGGGGTGTAGAGCCAGGGTTACGCACTCCTCTCATCTGGCCTCAGGCCCCTTAAGCGGAGTCTAAACACTGTGAGAGCAAATGGGCACTGGGTGTGGATCCCCAAGGACGAGATTGCAGGAACTTGCAACCTCTATGGGGATGGGGGTTACAATGCAATGTAAGCAACTCACAGCACAGTGCTTTGAGTGATAAGCTAGATCCATGCACCTTGGTGGTGCTAGAATGCAGGGGCACCTAACCCAGCCAGGACCGGGGCCAGGGTGGCTTCCTAGAGGGAGTCATGGCAAGCTGAGTCTTCAGGCCACCTGCAGGAGGCTGGGCAGGGCAAACCCCAGGGGCACAGCACACAGGCTCCAAGAGTGCTGCCTATGGTGAACCCCAGGGGTGCCTCCTTGCTGGGGCATGAAGGCACCTGTGGGGTAGCTGGAGTTGAGGCCACACAGCTACTCAGATGGCAAGTTATGGAGAGCCTCAGACCCAATTCTGCACTGACATGGGTGGTGAGCATCCCTGAAGCAATTCGTGTCTTGTTTTTGTCTTGTCAGGGTGCGGGTGGTGGCAAGAGATGGCTAGTTCACTTCAGACTCTGGCTAAGGGGCTTCTGGGACCCCAGCCAGAGCTGTACAAGCAGCAGGATGGGAGTGCTCTCTGGGAAGTGAGATTTGAGCCCCTGTCTTGGTATCAGGCAATGGGAGAGGTGGAGCTTGTGTAGGGAAACGGAGGAGTGGCTGGAGAGGCCGCAGCCACCTAAGGGTGCACCTGCTTGTAGAACAGGAGGCTTCCGAGGGGTCTGGGAAGGAGTGGTCAGCAGTCTTCAAGAGGAAAATCAGAAGAGAAAATGCACTGAGTGCACTATTTCAAGAAAATGGGTTTGGAGATATGGCTGTACTGGAATTGTAGATATATAATGGTAAAAGAACACTGAATCAAGAAAAGTGCCCACCACCCAAAGAGGCCTGAGAGCCATCGGGCCCAAACGTGCTGAGTTAGCCATGCCAGAACAGACAGATGCCATGGGACCTCCAGCCCAGGTCAGTCCCAGCTACCTAGAGAGGCCCAAGAGACACTGGGCCCACACGCGCCAAGTCAGCTGTGCCTGAACAGACAGGAGCTACGGGACCTCCAGCCCAGGTCAGTCCCTGCCACCTAGAGAGACCTGAGAGCCACCAGGCCCACATGCCACGAGTCAGCCATGCTGGAACAGGCAGGCACCATGGGACCCCCAGCCCAGGCCAGTGCACACCACCAGAGAGGCCCAAGAGCTGCTGGGCCCACATGCCCTGAGTCAGCTGCATCAGGAAAGGTAGGCACCATGGGACCCCCGGCTCAGTCCAGTCCCCACCTCCCAGAGAGGCCTGAGAGCCACCGGGCCCACATGCCCCAAGCCAGCCATGCTGGAATAGGCAGGCACCACAGGACCCCATCCCAGGCTAGTCCCTGCTGCCCAGAATTGTCAGTCCCTTCAGGATCCAGGCCAGACATCAGGGTGGAATGAGTGGGCTGTGATACCCCCTGCCACAATGACTAAACACCAAAGGAAACGTACCAAAAATATGAAAAATCAAGAAAGTTCATCACCACCAAAGGAAAATAATAACTCTCAAGCTCTGGGTCCTATAGAATAGGAAGTCCTTGAAATGACTGACAAGGAATTTTGGGCAACAATTCTAAGGAAACTAAATGAGATACAACAAAATCCAGACAACAAAATGAAATGTGAAAAAATATACAGGACCTGAAAGAAGAAATGTACAAAGAAATCAATGCCATGAAAAAGAATGTAGCAGAGCTTATGGAGCTGAAGGATTCATTCAACAAAATGAAAAACACAACAGAGAGTCTAACCAGCAGTATAGAACAAGCAGAAGAGAGAATTTCTGACCTTGAAGACAGGGTATTTGAATCAACACAGGCAGACCAGAAAAAAGAAAAAAGAATTTTTTAAATCGAAGATAATCTAAGAGGGACAACAGACAACCTCAAGTGCTCAAATATCCTAATTATGGATATCCCAGAAGGGGAGAGAAAAGGAAATGGCATTGAAAACATGTATAATGAAATCATAGCTGAAAACTTCCCAGATATAGGGAGAATCACAGATCTTCAGGTTCAGGAGGCCCAAAGATCCCCAAACATATTCAACCCAAAAAGGTCCTCTCCAAGACATGTGATAGTCAAACTGGCAAAACTCAAAGACACAGAGAGAATCTTAAAATCTGCAAGAGAGAAGGGGCAAGTCACCTACAAGGGAGCCCCAGTCAGACTAACATCAGATTGTTCATCAGAAACCCTAAAAGCCAGAAAAGAATGGGATGATATATTCAAAATACTAAAGCACAAAAATTCCCAGCAAAGAATACTTTACCAAGCAAGGCTATCCTTCTGAAACGAAGAACAAAGAGTATATTTCTCAGACAAACAAAAACTGTGAGAGTTCACTACCACATGTCCAGCCTTACAAGAACTTCTCGAGGGAGTACTGGATTTGGTACCTGAAAAACAACCATGACTGCCATTAATACTCAAGAAAGAACTAAGCCTACACAGAGTGAAAGGATGGAAAAAAATATAGCATGCAAATAGAAATGAAAAACGAGCTAGAGTAGCTATTCTTATATCAGATAAAATAGACTTTAAACCAAAAACCATAAAAAGAGACAAAGAAGGCCACTATATGATGATAAAAGGATGTATCCATCAAGAAGACATAACAATAATCAATATATGTGCAACCAACATCAGAGCAGCCAGATTTATAAAACAAACACTATTAGACCTAAAGAATGAGATAGACACTAATATAATAGTAGGAGACCTGAACACCCACTACCAATATTGGACAGATCATCTAGGCAAAGAATCAACAGAGAAACACAAGATCTAAACAACACTTTAGACCAATTGGACTTAGCAGATATCTACAGAACATTCCATCCAACAACTTCAGCATATTCATTCTTCTCATCAGCATGTGGAATATTCTCCAGGATAGACCACATGTTAGGTCACAAATCAAGTCTCAACAAATTCAAAAAAATTGGAATTGTCCCATGTATTTTTTCCAATCACAATGGGTTGAAATTAGAAATCAATACCAAATGAAACTCAGGAAACTATACAAACACATGGAAATTAAAAAACATTCTACTTAATGACATATGGGTGCAAGAAGAAATTAAACAGGAAATCCAAAAATTTCTTGAAACTAATGAAAATAATGACACATCATAACAAAACCAGTGGGATACTGCAAAAGCAGTACTATGGGTGATATTTATCACGTTAAATGCTTACTTCAGAAAAATAGAAAGATGGCAAATAAACAACCTAACACTTCACCTTAAAGAATTGGAAAAAAAAAGAACAATCCAAACTGAAAGTTAGTAGATGGAAAGAAATAATTAAGATCAGAGCAGAACTACATGAAATAGACACCTGAAAAATGATACAAAAGATCAATGAAACAGAAAGTTGGTTTTTGAAAAGATAAATAAAATTGACAAACCTTTTAACAAGGCTAAGAAAGGAAGAGAGAAGATCCAAATAATAAAAATTAGAAATGAAAAAGATATTACAACTGATACCTCAGAAATATGAGGAATCATAAGATACTACTATAAACAACTATATGACAACAAGTTTGAAAATCTGGAGGAAATGGATAAATTTCTGGACACATGCAAACTACCAAAACTGAGCCAAGAAGATATAGAAAATCTGAACAGACCAATAACAATAAAAGAGATTGAAGCTGTTATCAGAAGGCTCCCAACAAGGAAAAACCCAGGACCAGATGGATTCACTGCAGAGTTCTACCAAACCTTCAAAGAGGAACTGATACCAATTCTCTACAAACTATTCCAAAAGATTGAAACAGAGGCCATTCTCCCAAACTCATCCTATGAGGGAAACATCACCCTGATAACAAAACCAGACAAAGATGCATCAAAAAAAGAAAACTACAGGCCAATATCCTTGATGAATACAGATGCAGAAATCCTCAATGAAATACTAGCTAACAGAATACAGCAACACATACACAAAATTGTCCACCATGCTCAAGTGGGATTCATCCCAGGGTTGCAAGTTTAGTCCAAAATATGCAAATCAATAAATTTGATACACCACATTAATAAAAGCAAAGACAAAAACCATATGATCATCTCTATAAATGCTGAAAAAGCATTGGACAGAATTCAACATTCATTTATGATAAAGACTGTCTACAAGTTAGGTATAGATGGAAAATATCTCAACACAATTAAAGCCATATATGATAAGCCCACTGCCAATATCATCTCAGATAATAAGAACAGGAACTAGACAAGGATACACACTCTCACCACTCCTATTCAACATGGTGTTGGAAGTACTAGCCAAAGTAAAAAGGGAAAAGAAAGAAATAAAGGGCATACAGATTGGAAAAGATGAAGTCAAACTGTCCCTGTTTGCAGATGATATGATCCTATCTATTGAACAGCCTAAAGCCTCTACAAAAAAACAGAGTTGATAAATGATTTCAGCAAAGTTGCAGGACACAAAATCAACACACACAAATCAGTAGCATTTCTATATTCCAACAGTGAACATGCAGAAAAATAAATTTTAAAAGCGAGCCCATTTACAATAGTCACCAATAAAATAAAATACCTAGGGATAAAGCTAACCAAGGATGTGAAAAATCTCTACAAAAAGAACTACAAACCACTGTTGAGAGAAATTAAAGAGGACACAAGAAGGTGGGAAAATATCCCATGCTCTTGGATTGGAAGAATTAACATTGTGAAAATGTCCATATTACCCAAAGTGATCTACAGATACAATGCAGTGCCCATCAAAATTCCAATGACATTTTTCTCAGAAATGGGAAAAACTATCCAGACATTTATATGGAATAACAAAATACCATGCATAGCCAAAGCAATCCTGAGCAAAAAAAATAAAGCTGGAGGCATAATACTACCTGACTTTAAACTATACTACAAAGCTATAATAACCAAAACAACATGGTACTGGCATAAAAACAGACATACAGATCAATGGGAATAGAAGAAAAATCCCAGAAATCAACCCATACACTTATAGCCATCTGATCTTTGACAAAGGCACCAAGTGTACACACTGGGGAAGAGACTGCTTCTTCAGCAAATGGTGCTGGGAAAACTGTATATTCATATGTAGGAGAATGAAACTAGACCCATACCTCTCACCATATACCAAAATCAACTCAAAATGGATTAAAGAATTAAATATATATTCTGAAACAACAAAACTCCTCAAAGAAAACAGGGGTAACACTCTAGGAAGTAGGAGTGGGTACAGACTTCATGAATATGACCCCCAAAGCACAGGCAACTAAAGGAAAAATAAACAAATGGGATTATATCAATCTAAAAAGCTTCTGCACAGCAAATGAAACAATCAACAGACAACCAACAGAGTGGGAGAAAATATTTGCAAAATATGCATCTGACAAAGGATTAATATGCAGAATATAGAAGGAACTCAATCGACTTTTCAGCAAAAAACCAAATAACCCAACTAGAATATGGGCAAAGTTGCTGAATAGGCATTTCTTAAAGGAAGATATACGAATGGCCAACAGACACATGAAAAATGCTCAACGTCACTCAGCATTTGGGAAATGCAAAGCAAAACCACTTTGATATACCATCTCACTCCAGTTAGGATAGCTAATATCCAAAAGACCTGAGAATGATAAATGCTGACAAGGTTGCAGAGAAAAAGGAACCCTCATACACTGTTGGCAGGACTGCAAAATGGTGCAGCCTTATGGAAGATGGTATGGAGGTTCCTCAAACAGTTACAGATAGATCTACCATATGACCCAGCTATTCTACTGCTGGCATTATACCCAGAGGAAGGGAAATCATCATTCCGAAGGTGTACCTGTACTCGCATGTTTATTGCAGTTCTATTTACAATAGCCAAGAGTTGGAACCAGCCCAAATGTCTATCATTTGATGAGTGGATAAGGAAACTGTGGTATATCTACACAATGGGATACTACTCTGCTATAGAAAAGAATGAAATACTACCATTCACAGCAACATGGATGGATTTAGAGAAAACTATATTAAGTGAAACAAGTCAGGCACAGAAAGAGAAATACCACATGTTCTCACTTATTTGCAGGAGTTAAGTATGCAGGGGGGGAATAAGATGCAATAATCACAACAAGTCCTTGGACTTGTTAAAACAAGTGAACGGATATGATGTAGTGGGGGGAGGGGAAAAAGGAACGGGTAAAGGGACACAAAAATCAATTACTATGTACATTGAGAAGTTAAAATTAAGTTTAAAAAATTGGGTTTGGTCAAAACAGTGTCAAGTGCTGTGTACTCGATGAGCACCGAGTTTAGCTACAAGGAGGCCAGTGGTGGCCTGGGGAGAGCAATTTCAGCGGAACGGCTGGAGCTGCAGCAGCATGCACATGGAGGGAAGGGAGGGCAAGTGCAGACAGCAGGTGCACAGGTGGGCCAGGAGGGGAGGCGGGGGCATCCTATGGGAGGGGCTGTGTATTAAGTTTTTTCCTAAGAAGGAAAATCCTTAAATATGCATATTATATTACATGATATCATATTGTATATTAATATATATTCATGCTCTGGAGAAAGAGCCTGCAGAAGGGAGAGGATGAAGATGCATCTGGGTGAAGGGATGACAGACAGAGCTTTGTCCCTGAGGAAGTGACAGGGGATGGGGTCCAGGGCACAGAGTGTCCCCTTAGAGGGGTCCCAGGAAATGTGATTTCTGGTGGGGTCTGGGGAAGGTAATTAATCACACCCGTGTTCCTTCCCTCCATCTTTGGAACCAGAGATTTAGCAACGAGATTTACGATGAAAGAGCCCATGAGAGACCCAGGTTTATCCATGGGACCAGGGTCTCTCCTCTCACTCCCCCCACCACACTCCCCTGACTCCAGCACTAAACTCTCCCACCAGGTGCAGGACAAGCTGCAGATCACAGCATCCTGTGCAAGAGAAAACCACTCGCCGTGTGCAGCCATGGAGGGGCTGTTGAGCTTCCCCGGAGAGAATGGGAGAAACCGCCCCCACGCCCAGTCCTCCTCCCAGACCCGCCCCCTGGTGGGAGTGAGGGAGGAGGTGGAGAGGCCAACAGAGGAGGCTCTTCTAGCCTCTGGATTTCTCCAGGAGGGTAAGGTCGCATGCTTAGTAGGTCTCAACAGGAATGAGGAGAAGAGAAATATTTCTCCTGACACTTACATAAACACTTGGAGGTGGGCAAGCAGGAAGACCAGGGTTGGTGGCTACTTGTGCAGTTGGTAGTGGAAACACCCACTGAGAGTACGCGACACACGCCATAGCAATAACAGGACTGTCAGAGGACAGACTCTGCTAGACAGGAGCGATAAGTTCAAGAGACCTCCTGGACAAAGTGGTGACCATAGTTAATAACAATGTATTGTATGCTTGCAAATTGCTAAGAGAGTAAATTTCACGCGTTCTCACCACAAGACAATAAGTATGTGAGGTGGTGCATGTGTTGGTTAGCTTGATTTAGTCATTCCACAGTGTATGCATATTCCAAAACATGATGATGTCCATCACAGACACATACAATTTTTGTCAATTAAAAAACAAAATAATAACAAAAAATCAAAACAGTGACAAGTTCCTGTATGCCTGGCACCATGCTGGGCTCTTGACCCAGGCGACTATCCCATCCTCACAACACCCTCTGCTGGCGTTACTGTTGCCTCTGACAGATAGGATGACTGAGGCCCAGAGGTCCTGTTACCTGGTGGAGTGAGTCTGATGGCCAGGCCTGTGACTGTGGTGCCTGCCTGTCAATGGGCTGTTGAGCAGCAGCCAGTACCCATCAGAGATTGCAAATGGCTCTTGTAATGGTCCAGATCTTCGTGATTGTGTGTGCTCAGCAGCCCAGGTTGAGCAGCGGAAACAGCAAAAAGTTGGATTGATCTGGGATTGCAGGTGTGCTTAGCAGGGCAAGGATGTGTAAGGCAATGGTCAGAGACAGAGATGAGGTGCAGATCCTTAGAGCAGTAGATCTCCATCCTGGCTCTGCGTCTCTGGAGATTCTGATTTAATGAGCCCATGAAGGAGCTGGGACTTGGCTGGCTTCTAAAGCTCCCCCGGTGACTTGAACAAGCAGCCAGGGCTGAGCTCCTCTTGAAGCAGTGCCCCTGAAGTGTGGCTCCCCGCAGCAGCAGCAGCGTCTCTGGGTATTTCCTAGAAATGCAAAATCATGGGCCCTACTCCAGACCTGCTGAATCAGAACCTTTTGGCGTGGTGGAGTGGCAAGCTGTGTTTTGTACCCTGAAGTTTGAGAGCCACAGGCTTAAAGGATCTGAGAGGGAACAGTGGAGTTTATGGTACTCAGAGCTGGAGTCACCTGAGTGTTAGAAAGGACCAGGAGGATGTGGGATGGGAGCCCAAGTCAGTGGAGGTCAGGGCGTGGTAAGCTGTGAGCTGGCTCAGGACTTGCATGGGCAGAAAGGATGGAGCCCAGGACACATGTCTTCCGTGGATGTGTGGGAGGGAGGGGGGCTGGCAATGGACAGTGAGAACCGAATGGCAGATGCTGGGAGCAGAGGGCTTGAAGGAGGGTAGGGGGTAGTTCCTCAAAGCAGGTTTGGGGAGCAGGAGAATGCCATCCCTGTACCAACCAGGCCCTGTGGTCCTGGCAGCAGCTCTTCTTAGAGGCCCTGGGGAGAGTGCAGTTCCAGGGACCGCTGCAGGCAGAGAAGCAGAAAGTCTCCCAGAGGATGCAGAGTGTGTGCCCAAATCCAAAGGGCTAGAGTGCAAGCAAAAGGCTTCAGAGAGAGGGGATCATGACCTTGTCCTGGCTCTACCCTTGCTGTGAGCAAGAGTCACTTAACATCTCTGAGTCCTGTTTCTTCACCTGTAAAGTAGGGGTGATGATTAAGGTCCGTGGTGGGGCTTGCTGGTCTCCAGGACTAAGTTGCTTCCACGGTGGCACAGCCTGAGGTGGGGGGTTGCTGGAGCTTGGAGCCCTTTCCCGGTGCCAGTCTTGGTTGTTCCCAGACTGTTTTGCCAGGCCTCCTCCTCATCCCTTCATCCAGGGCTTGCTGTCTATGGTGTAAAGTCCTCACCTTTTTACTAATTTCCTGTGTGACTCTGGGCAAAGCAGATAACCACTATGACACTCAGTATCTTCCTCTGGAATGAATGGGGCCATACTCGCCGTGCAGGAGAGTGGTGAGATTAGATGAAGCAGCATCAGTGCAGATGCCTGCATGTTGCAGAGCCTGACTTTTGCCTTCCTTTCCATCTCTTCTTTGTACCACATTCAGTGCTGGCTGGAGTTCAATGCTCCATACAGAAATTACCTTGCTCTATTACCACTGTTAAAATCCTCATCCTCTCCGTGCCTTTCAGAGGGTGTAAGATGCTATAGGACAATTTGTCAAGTAATTCCCCAAGGTGCTAAGCGTGAGGGTGGGGTTTGGGGTAACAGGTACCTCTTACTCTCTCACCTTCTCTCCTGCTAGTTCACCAAGCCAGCTGTTCTTTATTTACCCTGTTTACACACCATAATCTCCTGGGGGAGTTTTCAAACATATCACTGTCCATCTCCAGCCCATCCATAAAGCTGTAAATCAGAGTGGCTTTCTGTGACTCTGATGAGCTCCTGGCTCCCTGCAGAGGAGGGGGAGCCAGGCAGGGCGGTGGGGGAGGTAGTTGGGGGCCTTGCAGAACCTCTCGTGACTACCCACCCACCCCCATCCCGGAAGCTTCCTGGAGGCTGCTTCATGCTCTGCTGACTGCTGGCTTTCCCCAGGGCCGAGTGAATGCATGTTAGACCTCACTGTTGCCACAGGGGAGACAGCATCTCTGCCAAGAACAACGCAGAAAATGTGCACACCAACACAACTGCTTATGCTACCACAGCACCATGCTGTTTGTTCAGAAGAACAGTGATGTCCATGAGTGAAAATAGAGAGCACCCTGAACCCCCATAAATTACCTCCACCCTTGAGACCCTGAATTAAGTGCTTTTCAACGGAATCAGGCTGTCAGGAACAATGTGCTTCTGCCCTGTTAATAGCAGAACCCAACCCATGTTGAAAAGTGCCATGAGAAATGTCTTCTTGGGGATTTACAGGACAAAAATTGTTTTGTGATTTTAAGCACAGCCCGCCCCCCCCCCCAGCCCCATTTAAACAAAGTTTACAAGAAAAAAAGTGACAGTGCCTGGAACAGCCGTGTAAAAAATGTTTGCAGATGCACTTTTCTATAGTGTTGGCATCCTGTTTGTTATCACATTAAAGTCACCTAGTAGCAAATTAAGAAACCATTGAAGCAAAAGAAGACAGCACATCTGCCTCTAGAACATAACTAAGAAGGGGGCCATGATCATCTCTATCCACAGCGCCACACGCAGGCCTGGGAGAGTCTTTGCCTCCAGTTGAAGATCCCCTCCCAGGGACGGCGACGGGATGTCGCAGCTTTTGCTGTGGCTACAGCGCCATCTTGTGGCGCTCCGGTGTTAGTTACAAGGAACGGGACTGCTGGGAGCCTATCGCAGTGCATCAGCACTCCTGGAACGCGGCTGGGGACAAGTGCTTGTTTGTAATCAGTGAAATCTATTCCTTCACATTGCACTGAGAGAGTGTTTTCAGAACTCTTCCAAGAAGTGGGGATGTGAATAATAAAGAACAGGTAAAGAGGAGGGCAGGTTTAAGAACTAACAAGAACTTGAGCTCTGGGAAATCTCTATAGCTCAAGGAATAACATGTTCACGTACCCAGGGTCCTACACAACCAATTTACTGGCTAGGCCAGGAGGAAAAGCCATCTAGCCTTTTCTATGTGACAAGGAGGCAGTAACAATAGATATGAGACCTTTCAGGATTTTCAGCAACTCTCCATTCTTGAAGCCTGGCTATCTCTGGGAAAAGACATTTCAGTAGGATGTGTCAGATCTCTCTGTGTTGTAATGTTTCTGTCAGAGAGTGGAGGACGATGTCAGTGTTCTAGAATGTAATATTTATAGGCCTCCCTCTTGCCCGATGCTATCTGGCTTTCAGGGAGGCATGCATAGCACTGTCTGCAAACACGCTCTGTGGCCTTTTGATTTGATGTTAGAAGGGACTTACAATCAAGGGATATCTTTGAAGAGGCTGTGTGTTACTAACCTGACTTCAATTATACAGATCTGTTGATGCTATAAGAGGTTTCTTTATTATACTTTCCATTAAAGAGTAATACATGTTCATTATATAAATTTGGAACAGTATAAACATAAAAAGAAGATAAATGAATCCGTATTCCTATTGCTGTTAATATTTCGTGTATTGCTTTCAGTTTTCTTGTCATG
Organism: Cynocephalus volans; assembly: GCF_027409185.1. Taxonomy (NCBI): domain Eukaryota; kingdom Metazoa; phylum Chordata; class Mammalia; order Dermoptera; family Cynocephalidae; genus Cynocephalus; species Cynocephalus volans. Next base: position 4,475,526 of record NC_084472.1, read on the forward strand.
TAATTTTTAAAATATAGGTTGTGATCATAATAGATACATTGTTTCATTTCCCCACTAACATCATAACATAGTGTCCCCATGTTGCTGAATTCTTTATAAACATCATTTTAATAACAGCCCAACGATTCTAATATAGACAAAAAGTTATGCACAGACATATATTTATGTTGTTATTAATAACACCCCCCAAAAGAGAAGCAAACATGTAAACTAGAATTGTTTCTTATTATTTGCCTTTATAAGTAACACTGCAGTTCAAGTCTTTGTGCAAAAATCTGTCTAGATTTAGAATTATTGTTTTAGGCTACTGTCCCCAAAGTGAAATGACTACATCAAGGTGTGCACACATTTTCACAGGACTCTGTTGCTGTATTGCTTTCTGCAGGGAGGTACCCCTTGACACTTCTACCAACAATTTCTGTGAATACTTACCTTACCTTTTCATAAGATGCATGATGCTAAGAAAGGACTCCAAATTATCCCCTGGCCAGATGATCACCACCCTGCCCTCAGTGAGTAAGCGAACTCTCTGACGGGGTTCACTTTTGAAGCTGGTGTGCTCGGCTTAAATTCCCAGACCTTTCGTGACAGGCACGTACCACCCCCGAAACAATCAGCACACGGACGCAGTTTCCTCCTCTACTCCTGTCTGCACTCTGTTCCTCTTCCCTGACCAGGTTCCAGGTCCTTCCTTCCCAAAGCCTCCCAAGCTGCAGACCCATTTTCCAACATTCATCCCCTATATGCCAGGCTCTGCGGGAGCGTGCAGAGATCTGGAAGTTAACAAAGCAACCCTTACTGGGTTGTTCTCTCACCTTCTGGAATAACTTCCCTTCTTTCCTTCAGCTAGACAACTTCTTCCCCTTCTCCCACTTGTTGCTGGCAAGGTGCTGGGTAGTCTCCTCAGATTATACGGTTCCCACACATATCCCCCATCTACCCATTACAGGGCCTGATTCATTTCTTTAGGTTAAAATGTAAATGGCATTTCTGGCCACCTTTTAAAATGTGAGCGCTCTTGGGAAAGATAATTCATTAAACTGTTACGTATCGTAATTACCTTAATATGAACTAACTGTCAGGTCCCTCCTCTTCCTCCTTTCTCTTTCTTCCTCTCCCCCCTTTCATGCAATTTTATATTTATAAGCTCTTTAAACAGTCAAATAGCTTTATAAAGCTTCTAAGAAAAGCAAGAGAAGTCCCTCTCCCTCCAGTTCTGATGCCTTTGAAGGCAACAGCTCTTGTAGCTTTTCCTTCTGGTTTTTGCCTCCATATTTCCAAATGAAATGTGGATGCTGCTATTCCTTGATTTTTTTCACACTTTCATATAGTACTTACTGCTTTCTGTCATAGAAGATGAAGCTACAGAGCTTTATTCTTTTTAACCCAACCCACATAAACACACACACACACACACACACCACGGCTTACAGTATTATAAGTAAATTTTATTCACAGCCGAGTCATTTATGGTACAGTAGTTACGTTTCTCCTCTCATAGCTTTTTTTGGTCTTAGTTTTCTTTGTATTTATTATTAACTTATCCTCAAATTCTCCACCATTTGTGTTATCTCCTCTCAATCTGTCCACACGCCTCAGATAACTTGGTCAATTTCCTCTTCCTCCTTACGACCTTCTCCTCGGAGGCCCATCCTGTCCTTACCTTGACCCTTCCCTGGCACCTAACATCCCTGCTCCTCTGTCTCCAGCCAGACCCCAGGTCTTCCACCTCTTGGCTTCCTCCTTTGCTCTGGAGAACGACATCTTCCAGCAGCTTTCTTAGAAAGAGTATGTGGAGAGCACAATTTGCGAACTTATACATCCAGCATCCCTTGACCCTACGCTTATTCTTGATTGATGATTTGACTAGATGTTGTATTCATTTGGGCAGCTATAACAAAATACCGTCAACTGGGCGGCTTATAAACAACAGAAATGAATACATTTTTCACAGTTCTGGAGGCTGGAAGTCCAAGACCACGGTGCCCACCTGGTGTCTGGTGAGGGCCCACGTCCTGGTTCACAGATGGCACCTTCTCCCTGTGTCCTCACCTGGTAGAGGGGGCGAGGGCACTCTCCGGGGACTCTTTTATAAGGACACTAATCCCACTGTGAGGGCTCTAACGCCTTAATCACCTCCCAAAAGTCCCCACCTCCTAACAATACTGCCTTGGAAGTTAGGATGAATTTGAGGGGGACACAAGATTCAGACCACAGCACTAAATAGTAGAATTCTAGGGCAGGAAGTATTTCCTCTCTGAACATTAAAGGCTCTGCTCTGTTGCTTTTCTAACATCCGGTGTCGCTTTTGTGAAGTCTCTTGCCATTTTGACTCCTGATACTTTTTCTATTACCTGTTTTTCTATTTAGAAGATTTAAGAATCTACTCTTTTTCCTAGAGTTCTCAAAGTTAATGCTACTGGGCCTTGCTAGGGCTCTTTTCATGAATCGTGCTGAATACTCAGAGCCCTTCAAACTGGAAACTAATCTTTCAATTCTGATAAATCTTAAATTGTTTGATCATTGATCATTTTCTCCCTGTATTTTCTCTATTCCACATTTCTGAAATGTCTGTTATTTGTTTGTTGGAACTCCTGGAATGACTGTTGAGTTTTTTTATTATTTTTAATCTATGTGATGTCTTTTGTTATTCTGCATTCTGGGAGATTTATCATCACTTTCTCGCCTAACGCTTCTATTCGGTTTTTCGTTTCTGCTATCAGAGTTTTAACATCTCCTCAGGAGGGATCAACCCTCTGTTCTTGTTTCATGACACGCTGAAGATATAAATTATAATTTTTAGAAACATGTATTCTGTTCCCTGTGTTGTCACTGTCTCCTCTGATTCCCTCATTCTATTGGTTTTGGTTTCTGTCTTCCGTAGTAAGGCAGGTTTCCTCAGGTGCCTGGTGATCCTTGGCTGCCTTCTTTAAGGGTGGGGCACTAAGAAAGTTCACTAGAAGCTCGGAGGGCAGGGCCGGGGGGATGTTATTTACTGGCTGTCGGGCTTCACAGTGCAGCGAGTTAGGTTGGCCACTTCATTTGAATGACCCCCCCAACCCCCTCCGTTTCCAACCTCTTTAGGTCTTTTCTCTTGATTATGGATCAGGTTTTCCTAGAGGGAATCCTAGAAAGTGTACTTCTGGCTGGAATGGCCTTGAAGTCACATGGGGGACAGAGCCCTGGGTTCTCATCAGTTGGTATGCAGTCTATCCTCTGAGCACCCTCTTTTCAGGGCTGTAATCCTGATTTCAGCTGTGCCCAGTGTCCCCAAGTCCAGATTTCCTCCGGGTCACCTTCTCTGCAAGTGAGCTCTGGCCTTCCACTGTGGATGAGGGAAGAAGCCACCGCTGCGAGGAGCAGGGAGGGCATGTGGGTCTGTTGTTCCCTGCTCAGAAGTTCAAGCAGCCCTGTCGTCAGCTCCATGTGCACCTCCGTTCTGCACGGGCCCTGGCACTTATGCCCCCAGAGATAGCAGTTTTCTCTTTCTCTAGCCTGCTGAGTCGGCCACACGTGTCCCTCTGTTTTGCAGCTTCTAAATCTTTGTGGTTGTCATGTCCACTCCTGATTTCATTTTCCTTGTAGACACCTGCTGCGTCTGTGGGGACGGGGATTTGATGCTTGTTTGTTTGTGTGTACTGCACAATTGTGACGGGGACAGTCAGTCAGGTCCTGCTCCATGACAAAGAGACAGAAGGCTTTAGTGGACAGGAGGAGAGGAGACGTTTCCAATGTCTGTTCTTATTCCTATCAGGTGTGGGGAGTAGTGTCAAATCAGGGTGGTCCTTGGCAGCCAGCAGCAGCTGAACACCCCAGCGTCACTGAGGACAGAGGCTGCCAGGAGGGAAGAGAAAGGCGGAGAAGGAAGGGGAGAGAGTGTTTGAGAAAAACCGTTCCTTCAGATGCAGCACTGGGCAGTCAGGGCTTCAGTATAACTAGATGACATTAACTCACAGATGTCCTAGAAAAGGCCCTGGATATGAGGAACAGCAAGACACAGCCAGAGTCTTGTCTAGAGTCACAGAATGACAGAGGGACAGAGCTGGAAGGGACCACAGTGATCATCCATCCAACCCCTTCATGTCCAGGTCCAGCGCTTCAGGGCTTCAGGACTATGTCTCATGTCAGAGAACTAATGAGTGGCACAGTGCTGGCTGCAGTGCTGGGCACTGGTCCCACCTGTGGAGGGACAGTACCTACTGCCACACTCTCTTCTGGCACCACATAGCTTTGTGCACAGGGCGCTGCCCAGCTCCCTCAGCAGTAACTCTGCCTGTCAGCTCCTCACTGTCCGCCCTCCAGCCACCCTGGGCCCCTTTCTCTGCACATTCGCCATCACCTCTGCTGCCCTGAGCCTTTGAGGAGCTGTCCTCTTAGAGCCTCCTGGGTTCCGAGTTATGTTTTGGGAAGGTCACTTTTGCAGCTATTTGGTGAATGGGTTGGAACAAGGCAAGACTGAAAGGAGGCTGTGCTGGTGGTCCCAGCATCGATGATGGTGGTCTGGAGAGGAGGAGATGGTGGCCATAGAGAGAAGTGGACAAACTCAAGACTTACTTTAGAAGGAGAACCGATAGGACTTGCTGATGGGTTAGTAATGAAAGTGAGGAATCAAGAATGATTCCTAGTTTCTGGATTAAGTGGGGGAATCATGGTGCCATCCACTGTCAGAAGAACACTGGGGAGTGGAGAGCTGGTTTGGAGGGAAATCAAGAGATTTTTCTGACATGTCCATTTTGCAGTGTTTCGGACAAATATAAAAGGAAGTTGTCTGAAAATGCCAAGTGGACATAATCCTGAACCCTTGCGGGGCTCAGGTTACTCTTCTGTGAATGAAAAGTTGAAAGAAATAATCTCAACCCACCCCCCTCCCTGCCCCATGAGCCTTCAGTTTGACACTCTGGTCTGGGATGGTGTCTCTCTGCAGAATTTGGACCTGTAGATTTATATCGCAGAGGTGAGATCTAGGGTAAAAATGTGCTTTTGGGAGACAGCAGCACAAAGATGGTACTTAAATTTAAAGGAGCTTATGTGATCAACTGGGAAGAAATCATAGAAGAAAAAGAGACAGCTATTCAAAAAGCAACAACAGCCAAGCTGGGGCCGCTAGAGCTCAGGGGGAGAGGAAGAGAGACCTACGGAGTTCATGGAGGCAGGAGAAGCCATGATGAAAGAAAGAAAGGACCGCTCCGACCGTTTCGAGTCCCAGCTGCTTCATGATTGGCCCTGGTGGGCACACAGAGCAGGAGCTGGCAAAAGCTACAGCTGTGTCCTTTGTGTGAAGTTGCTTGCAGACTGCAGGGGAGAAGAGGGCCTTGGTGACCCCCAGACCAGCAAGACCACTGATAGGGTTCCCATGGACCCACATAGGAGTGAGGGGCCACTGACAACTGAAAAAAGGAGCCACTCAAAGACCCATGAGTCATCACAAGGGACTGGTGTGGGGGGTTGGGGGAGACAGGCCCACCCAGGGAATATTGGGGCATAGCATGGACAGCTGATCTGCCCTCCAATCTGTGCAGAAACATTCAGTGGAGACTGAGTGGGGGGAGCCTCTGCCATGCTCCCCTGATTTCCACATCCAGCCCAGCAGAGACCACCAGGCCACCTCCAGAAGTGCCCTGGGCTCCTGAGCCAGGGTGAGGGGAGCCCGAGGGCCTCAGCCACGCCCCCTCCAATGTCTGCATCCAGCCTGGGTGACGACTGACCTGCTGCTGGGAGACCCCTGGCCTCCAAGCTGGGGTGGGCGACCAAGGGCCTCAGCCATGCCCCCCTGACATTCACATTCAGCACAGCAACAACCGAGCCACTGCCAGAAACCCCCAGGCTCCCAAGCCAGAGTGCAGGGAGCCCAGGGGCCTCAGCCACGCCCCCCTGCCCTCCACAATAAGGCCAGCAAAGGAGTGGGCCATGAGCCAGCCCTGCCACCCCATCTGCACCTCTGTCCCTCTCCCCTCTCCCCCCTCCCCCTGCCCCTCCCACTGCTCCACGACAACATCTTTGAATGTAAAAAATAACAGCAATAATAAATAAATAAATAATTTGAAAATCTTCCATCCTAAAAAAAAAAAAAAAAGAGGAAAAATATTAAAAAAAGAAAGAGAGAAGATGGTTCTGGACCACCTGAGCCTTGAGGAGCCCCAACATTGAGTGGTTGGGTAAAGAAGAAAAACCCTGATAATGTTTGTTCTTTTAGCACTCCTCAAGGAAGGTGGACCAAACAATAACAATAGGAAACCTGTTAAAAGATAAGTGACTCAAGTTGTCCAGCTGGCTGGGGAGCTGTCTGGTAAGGACAAAGACCACAACTGTTTGCTAAAACCCTGCCTGAAGGCAACCATGAAATTATTCTCTCTGAGAAGTGATTCCAGACCCCAGGGAAAGGCTTTTCTGAAGAAAGACCCTTTTTGTTGAAACCACGGGGAGCTGAAGATATGATTTCTAATAGTTCGACAGTTGATTCCATGCTAGAATGTGCTCACAAATCATAAGGAGACATTTGATGAAAACATAACCATTTCTGAAGGGAAATTAGAAAAGGTTACTTGTGGCTCAATAATCCTTCAGGAGGTACCAAAACAAGCTCATGGCAAGTTTGCCCACACAGTGAGAAGTGGAGAAACCCAAACAACAGAGAGTGCAGGTCCCAATTAAGTAATCCATACAGTAAGCGATTTGCTGTCGTTTTTTAATGTAAAATTGGGCAGCTACCCCAGCTTTTCTTTTTCTCATCAAGATAAGTAAGTTTTCTGCCCCAGTGGGTATCAGGCTAATTTCCAGCTTCTTTGTTATTAAAAGTAAATTTAGAAACAACAGTAGGATTAAAAAGAAGACATGGTGCTTACTCATACACTCTCATCTTGAACAATGTAATTTTTAAAACTGCTACCTAAACAAAAATGAACAAGATCATTTTAATTTTCAAATTACATGTTTCTAGAAAACACAACCTAGTAGCTTCTAGCTCAGGAAAGTCTTACTATGAGTCTCAACTAATCACTTATGGCTGTGAAAAATGAAGCTTTAAAATTGATATTTTTTTTCAGATTCTGCTAAGTGCTGCTGCTGTTCTTTGTTCAAAAATAACCTCAGCTATATTATGCCCATCAGAATAACACATAATGTCCCTCTCCAGAATGAGGATGATGAGACCTTCCAACAGTCTATCAGAAGGCCGTATAAATGAGTGTACTTTTCATGCAAATAATTGACATATTCTTTTTGAAAAATTAGTATCTTACATCTGTTTCATAGCAATTGTCTAGCATTATTTTAGTTTGTTGCAAACTAGAATATCATCAGTTACACAAAAGTCACTAATACAATAGAAAATACTTTGTGTCTTAGCACGTTTTCTGCTGCTGTAACAGAATATCACAGACTGGGTAATTTATAAAGAATAGAAGTTTATTTGGCTCACAGTTTAGGAGGCTGGGAAGTCCAAGAACATGGTGACAGCATCTTGCAAGGGCCTTCATGCTTTGTCATCCCATAATGGAAGGGGAAAGGGCAAGAGAGCACATGTGAGAGAGAAAGCACTAGGGGCCAGCTCACTTTTATAGCAACCGCTCTCATGATAACTGACCCTCTCTTGTGACAACTACATTAATCCGTTTATGAGGACTCTGCCCTAATGACCTGATCACCTCTTATTAGGCTCCACCTTTCAACACTGTTGTATTGGGGATTAAGTTTGCAACATGTGAATTTTGGGAGACACATTCAAACCATAGCAGTTTATTGGATAGCCTTATTGATTGGGGAAAAGGATATTACATGCTCATTGTAAAATAAAATTTAAACAATACAGAAAAGTACAAAAAGAAATTAAGGTCATTTGCAATTGTATTACCTAAAGACAGCCATGGTTAACATTTCATGTGCATGCTTACAGACTTTTTCTCTGTGGGTGCTGTGCCCTTCATCCCATACACACAAAATTGAGATCATGTTGTTAATACTGCTCTGTGATATTTTTTTCCTTAATATATCATGAGCAACTTATTTTGTGATTTAATAGTCTGCTCATGATGATTAATTCTACACAATAGTCCATCATATGGCCATACCAACATTTACTTAACAGTCCCTGATTATTGAACACTTGGTGTATATTTTTCCAGTTATAAATAATGTTTCAGTGAGTCATCAATATATATAAAGCTTTCTTTACATCTCTGATGACTTCCAGGATAAATTTCTAGAAGTAGAATGAGTGTATCAGACAGCATGCTACACACATTTTTAAAAATCTTTTTTATTAAAAGACTAATTTTGAGAGCAGTTTTAGGTTCACAGCAAAGTTGAGTGGAAGGTACAGAGATTTCCCATATATCTCCTGCCCCACACTTGCACAACCCCCCATTTTCACTATTTCCCACCATAGTGGTATATCATTACAATCAACGAGCCTGCACTGCTACATCATTATCACCCAAAGTCAGTCATCTGTGTTAGAGTTCACTCTCGGTGCTATACATTCTATGGGTTTGGAGAAATGTACATTGAAATGTATCCACTATTATAGTATCATAGAGAAGAGTTTCACTGACCTAAAAATCCTTAGTTACACACAGTTAAAGGCAAGTTAAATAATACGTAACAGTGGCCCAATTCATACTTTACTAGTGTGTATGAAAGTTTCCGTATCCTTGAGTTCTGTAACACTAAGAATTATGAGAAAAAAAATCCTTGCCTTTTTGACAGATAAATGATGATATCTCATTTTTATTTTTTAGTGAGCTTTAGTGAGTCATATAGTTATTGGTTATTTGAATTCTATACAATATCTGTTCATGCCTTTGCACATTTAAAAATTGAATGTTTATCATTTTTATTATTGATTTATAAAAAATATTTATATTACCCATTTTCATATATGTTGCAATGATTTTTTTCAGGTATCTTATCCACGTTCATGTATGTTACAAATCTTTTCTTCTTTGTTTAGAGATGGCCTTTTATTTTCTGTATTTAATGGTGGTATTTTATTGTTTTTTAACATATAGAGGTTTTAATTCTTATATAGCTAAATCTATGGAAAATTAGTTGGTCTTGATGATTTGAAATTGGAATTCCTAAGTGGTGATTTAAAATAGGAAATACAAATTGCCAACACACATGAAAAATGCATACCCTCACAGCTAAGGAAATCCAAACATAACACAATAATATATCTGAGTTGAAGAAACAAACTCAATTTCTCCCACTACACTCTCACAACACAATTCTGACACCAGATGTGTGGGGGTTTCTCCCCACCGGGAAGCAGTTTCTCAGTGGGTGTTCTCTGATTCAATTCAATTCCAATACTATCTACCTGGAGATAGCTCAGATCCCACAGGCTGAGGGCTCAGTCCCACAAGACTGTCCCCTACTTCTGATGCCAGTCACAAGGCCCAGGTTATTTTGCCCATTCTTCTGACTGAAGCTATAAATCCAGGAGTTTACACAACCCCCTCTGGATTTGATTAATTTGCTGGAGTGACTCAAAGAACTCGGGAAAACACTTACTTATGTTTACCTGTTTATTATAAAGGATATTACAAAGGATCATATGAAGAGATGTATAGGGCTAGGAATAGGGGAAGAGGCGCAGAGCTCCCTGGGTGCGCCACCCTCCAGGACCCCCCACATGCTCAGCTATCTGGAAGCTCTCTGAACCCTGTCCTCTCGGGCCCTTTATGGAGACCCTTGGATAGGAATGATTGAAGCATGGACAACCGTGGAGAAATGTAATTGGACAAAAAGGGAATAACCTAACACTAACAGACTGAGCGGGGAAACCCAGCGGGGTCTGTCTGTTCAGATTCTTCTTGGCCTGTTTGTGCAGTGTTCCCTCCTCCCGGGCCTGGGGCAGGACCCTTTCTGGAACGGAGGTCGTATGACCTACAATCAGACAAGCTAGGTCAGAGAATTTCTTTATGGCCAGCTCCAAGACTGAAAGGCAGGAGATTAGAAGATATTTTTAGTTTCTATGGCCTGCCCTGGGGAGAAAAAGGAGCAGGTGAAAGGAGGGCAGGAGAAGGTCAGAGAGAGAGACTCTGTCTTTTGAGGCCGCGTCTGAGGCCAACAGCACCCCAACATTATAATGGAAGACTGTCTTTCACCTCATCCCACTGAAGCTGTTCCAAAGCTGCTTCAGGAACCGAAGACAAAAGACAGAATACTTCAAGAAAACACATGCTTATTGTTTTAGTCACTTAGGAAATAATAAAAGCTATGGGAGTTAGGAGCCAGAAATGGTGGACGAAAACGTGTGTGTGTGTGTGTGTAAAATCATATCACAATACTCTTTTTTAATCTATCTTATTAGCAAAGATTAAAAGGCTTGATAATGTGACTTGTTAATGAAAGGGTATGAGAAAAAAACACTGTTCATGGATGTGTAAATTCAGCAGATTTGGAGAGGAACTTGTCAATACCCATTCTTATTCACAATACATGCACCCTTTGACCAGCAATTCCTCTTCTAGTCATTTAACCTGTATTTACTCTGGTAAGTGTGCAAAGATGTGTGTACATGAGGTATATGGCAGCATTACTTGTAATAGAAGAAAGGTAGAAACCAGCCTGTATTTTATTTACATATTCAACAGACACTGATGTCCTGCTTACTATGAGCTGAGCATCATTCTAGCATTTTATAAATATAAACTGACTAAATCCTCCTAACAACCCTGAATCGGTTAAGACACACACATTTCAGAAACTGTAATCCTGACCAGCTTAGTGACACAGGAGAGTCAGTCTCCCATACCCCTGCAGGGCCAGAGGTTAGGATCCCAGATGTGCTGCGAGAAGCAGCTCAGAGCTGTCCTGCAGGAGCCAGCCCTTCCATCACCCAGCCCTGCCATTTCCAGCCGAGCCTCCTCATGGTTGCAAGGTGGCTACTCTTTCCTTGTGCCCATACAGAGGGGAGAAGATGACAGAAGGCAGAATGCAGTGCTTCCCCCCAGGCACGAGCTCTAAGCCCTGATCTTCAAATTGATTGATCAGCTTAGGTTATGTATACATTCCCAGGCCCACAACTGTCACCAAGGTAAAGCCAAGTTCTGATGGGCTCAGGTTAATCCATATCCCCTTCAGGAGCTAGAGGAGGGGATGAATAATGGAGCAGATTTGGGATTAAGTTAGGATGGAAGGAGGGGGAAAATGATGTTAGGAAGGCCACCGACAGTGCCCACCACACAACCTAAATATCCAGCAATAAGGGATTGATAAAATATATTCACGATGTATCCCAGAAATGGAATCTTGTATTCCATAAAAAAAAATGAGGTAATCTATATGTAGTGACATTGAAAAATCCCTGAGATATATTAAATTTTTTTTTAAGTGAAAGAGTGAGTATCACATGCTATCATGGTAGAAATAGATAAGTAAATGGATCATGCTTAAAAATGCATAGGAAATTACTGGAATAATACTTCTAATGAGTGAGAATAAAATTGAAAAGAAGTAGGAAAATGTTGATAGGTAAATTTTGATTTAAGAAAGAATTTTGCATTTCAAAAAAATTTTTCTTGGAGGATGTGGTTGGCAGAATAATGATCTCCTAAGACATCCATGTCCTAAGCCTAGAACCTGTGAATATATTACCTTCCATGGCAAAAGGGATTTTGCAAATGTGATTAAATTAATGATTTTGAGATGAGGAGATTATCCTGGATAATACAGGTGGGCCCAGTGCAATCCTAAGGGTCCTTCCAAGAGGAGAGCAAGATGATCGGAGTGAGAGACAGCACAAGGCAGGCAGACGTCTGAGACAGAGTGAGACTGGAAGATGCCATGTCGCTGGCTTTGAAGATGGAGGAAGGAACACGAGACCACGAAGGCTGGCGGGCTCCAAAAACTGGGGAAGGGGAGGAAGAGGGTCCTTCCCCAGAGCATACAGCAAGAACACACCCTGCCAACACCTTGATTTTAGTCCAAGGAGACCCTCTGGGGCTAAAATTAAAACTGTAAAATCAAAACTGTAAGATAATAAATTTTTGATTTTTTTAAAACCACTAAATTTGTGGTAATCTGTTACAGCAGTAATAGGAAACTGATACAGAAGGGAAATACTCATTCTTACTCTGCTGAATTAATTTTAAGTTGAAAATATAGGGCTTGAGAAAATGTATTACTTGCTTCTGAATTTCTGCTATCAAATACACATAAAACACATTCAATAGTCACCTAGAGCAAATTAACTAAGTGCAGCTCTGTCTCACATATGTGCAGTAATGGTTTTTGGAAAATATGGGCTCTGCAGTTAGACAGACCTGGCTTCTCATTCCGCCTTCAGCACTTAGTATCTCTGTGGCCCAGGGTGGTTTACTTGTCCTCTCATTTATTAAAACGGACATGATAATCTTTCCTTCACAGGACTGCCCAGAGAATTCAATGAATTAATGTATTGTTTCAAAATGTACCTGGGATTTGGGTTTTATTCAGTTATGGTGAGGCCAACAGATCAGGAGATGACTATCATTGTAAGAACAGTTTATTACTCACAGTTTCAGGAGGCAGGGGCATACCACACCAAAGGCAGCCACGTGGGGAAGCCGCAGGACCAGTCAGGAGGCAGAGAAAGAGCAAGGGTGACTGCCAGAAAGCCCCCCTGAGGGTTTCCAAGGGAGAGTGGGCGAGGCAGGGTACAGCGGCTGACCGGGTTAGGATTGGCTCGTTTAAGTAATTTTAGCAGGCTCTAGGGTGTAGGGGCTGCTCCTAGGTGTCTGATGCCTGGCCCTTTACGGCAGGGGTGGGGGTCTCACAAGTGTAAGAGCCAGAGCAAGCAGCTGGGTGAGGGCTGTGGACTGATTGGTTTATGTATCAAAAGTGTGCTCCTGGGCAAGCTTTTCTGTAGTCTCCAGGAATTGGCTAGCCTGGGAGGGACAGTTTCTCCCAAGTCAGCAAGACCCCAGATGTCAAAACATTGAATACAAAAATGAGAAAACATGGTTAATACACGTACGGAAACGTGCCTGGTACATTGCTATTTACTACACAGAGTAAATATGATTTCCCTGCCTCTGCTTCATATCAACCAATTACATTTTGGCACATATAAAATAATGTTCACATTCTATCTGTAAAATTTGTGGTATGTGATATGAGTATTTAACATATAATAATAAAGCCCTATTTATTGAGTGCCTGCTATTTGTAAAGCACTATATTAAGGTGTGAAGGGGATACGGAGATATAAGGGAAATTAAAACCACCCCTGGGGCCGAGCCCGTGGCGCACTCGGTAGAGTGCTGCGCTGGGAGCGCGGCGACGCTCCCGCCACGGGTTCGGATCCTACATAGGAATGACCGGTGCACTCACTGGCTGAGTGCCAGTCACAAAAAAGACAAAAAAAATAAAATAAAACCACCCCTGCCCTTCCAAAATGTAAAAATACAGTAGAACTACAGAGGCATGTTTTAAAATTATGACAGTAAAAATGTGTGACAAATGCCACAAACTGCAAGGGGAAAGAGGAGGTAAAAGACAAGGCAGAGCTGGCCGTGAGGGTGGCTGGCTGGGCGGTTCGGGATAAGTGGGCTCCGAGCTGAGCCTCAGGCGTGTGAGGTTCTGTGACTGGAGCACAGTCACTGCTGTCTGAGCAGAGGTGACCACCCGATCAAGGTGGAGTAGGATAGCTTGATCTGTGCCTACTACACACAATGATCTGGTTGTTGCCACCACTCAGGTATGAAGTAACAGGGGTGGGGTGGGCATAGAAAAGAAAGAATGGAGGAATGGAGCTTTGCAAGTGAAGGAGCTGAGGAATTTGACTGGCTGGGAGAGAAGAATCAAGGATGAACGCACTGCACTGAGCCTGAAAGAAGCCAGCAGGAGCAGGATGGGAAGCAGGACAGTATGCGCTGTGCTGACTAGACCGCATGGGAGAAGCCAGCAGGCGATCAGGTCCGCACGGCCAGGGGCAGTCACTAGAGCAGGACTGGAACTTGGGAGGGGTCCAGGCCAGAGAGGAAGGCCGTCACCTAGTGGCCAGCACCCACACTTAAAAGGAAAAGGAGGAGGAGGCATTGCCTTGGGTTGGATGCTCTGCAATTTATTGAGAGAGCATTCTTAGAATAGTGCAGGGGGGCAGGGGGGCCATGCAAGAGCGGGGTGTCAGATGGAGTCTCACTTTGGCCTGACCCTGGGGAGCTCTGGAGTGTGAGGTCCAGCACACAGCCTCGGGCAGATGAGTGGCATATTTACACCCCCACCCCTTTAGTCCCCGGCCACAGCCACGGGCTGCTGGGGGCAGAAGTGTGAGCAGTATGCCTCCCAGCCACCCAGAGAGGTGGCTGTGGTTGCTCAGGGGCAAGTCTCAGGAGAAGGTCGCAGGTGCAAACCATTAGTCACAGCACCCAAAGCAGCTGGGAGATGGGCACACCAGCCAAGCTGGTAACAAGGACCCCAGGGCACCTGACAGAGAGTGACAGCGTCTCTACAAGCCACCCCTGCACTGTTCAGATCCTCTGCCTCTCACCTCAGATGCCCTCCATGCTGCCACCTCCAGGGCTGGTACAAGATGTGAGTTAAGGGGCGACCCACTGTCCCCGCTGGTACAGTTGATCCCAAGGCTGTCCCTGATACTCATGATGTGCCTCTTCTTCTGCCCATTCTGGACTCCCCACCCCTATCGCCCTGCTTGTGTCAGAGCAGTTCTCAAACAGCCCTTCCCACCGCCAGCCCTGCCCGCAGAGGAAAGACCTCCCCGAGCCCCTCCCAGGGCCAACTTCCTCCTCCCCACACTGCCTGAGTGTTCTGTTGCTGCATAATAAAGGACCACAGGCTTAAGAGCTCAAACAACATGTTCCTGTTGTCTCGGTTTCAGTGCGGTGCTTCGGAAGTCTGAGCACAGCGTGGCCAGATTCTCTGCTCAGGGTCTTCCCAGGATACAATCAATGTGTCAGCCGGGATGAATTCTCGTCTGGGACTTGGGATCCTCTTCCAAGCCCCCTGCATGTTGGCAGAATTAGGCCCTTGTGCTTGTAGGACTGGGGCCCTATTTTCCTGCTGGCTGTCTGCTGCTACCGGGATTGTGGTGCTGGGAAGGGGAGCGCTGCTGTAAGAATGCCTGAAATGTGGATGTGCCTGTGGAATGGGGCAATAGGTAGAGACTGGAAGAATTTTGAAGAACATGCTAGAAGTACATGCCTTGATTGCCTTATAGAGGCTGTTGGTAGAAAGAGGGATGTTAAAGGTGCTTCTGGTGAGGACGCAGACAGAAATGAGGAACACCGCTCCCCAGGCTTCCACACACAAACCAGTACCACAAGGCCGGCTGCTCCGCCTCCCGCCAGCGATGGGTCCTCGCTGCTAGCTAGCTTGTGGGTGACCCAAAGCAGGAGTCCCACCTCTGGAGTTCACCTTCTAGCACCACTTCTGACCCCAACTGTTTTAAGTCAGGTGCCCTAGAAGCAGAGCCCAGGAGAGGGATTTTTAAACATGAGAATACCCACTATTGGCAAGCATGAAACTTGCACTGCAGACCTGCTGATGGCTCAGATTGCTTTGGAAACAAGTTAACAATGCCTATGAGCATCCGTAAGTTTAACTCAATAATTCCACTTCCAGGACTATATCCTATGGTAATAATAGAAAATTTACACAAATGTGTTCAACTCAGTGGTTACTTATTATGAAAAACTGAAGACAACTGACGTGTTCAGTAATCAAATGTTCAGTGGTCACAGATTTTATTATTTATACCTTGTTTCATTCCAAAAAATGCTTAAATAAGTTCTAGTCTCATATTGATAAATTAAATGATACGGCATAACAAGTGCACTCACGTTGTAACTGCAGAGGAGTGAACCAATCTGCAAACTTGCGGGGGCTACGGGGTGTTCAGAAATGTCCATTCCTTGATTTTTTTTTTTTTGTCAATATACAATGTGGTTGATTATTGTGGCCAATTACGAAACCTCCCTCCCGCCTCCCTCCCAACAATGTCCTTTCTGTTTGCTTATTGTATCAATTTCAAGGAATTGCAATTGTTGTGTCTTCTCCCCCCACCACCCCGGTGGGTTTTGTGTGTGTGTGTGTGTGTGTGTGTGTGTGTGTGTGTGTGTCTGTGTGTGTGTGTGTCTGTGTGTGTCTGTGTGTGTGTGTGTGTGTGTGTGTGTGAATTTATTTATTTATTTTTAGCTCCCACCAATAAATGAGAACATGTGATATTTCTCTTTCTGTGCCTGACTTGTTTCACTTACTATAATTCTCTCCAGGTCCATCCATGTCGTTGCAAATGGCAGTATTTCATTCGTTTTTATAGCTGAGTAGTATTCCATTGTGTAGATGTACCACATTTTCCGTATCCACTCATCTGATGATGGACATTTTGGCTGGTTCCACCTCTTGGCTATTGTAAATAGTGCTGCGATGAACACTGGGGAAAAGGTGTATACCTTCGACTTGATGATTTCCATTCCTCTGGGTATATTCCCAGCAATGGGATAGCTGAGTCACATGGTAGGTCTATCTGCAATTGTTTGAGGAAACTCCATCCCATTTTCCATAGAGGCTGCACCGTTTTGCAGTCCCACCAACAATGTATGAGAGTTCTTTTTCCTCTGCAACCTCGCCAGCATTTATCATTCAGAGTCTTTTGGATTTTAGCCATCCTAACTGGGGTGAGACGGTATCTCAGTGTGGTTTTGATTTGCATTTCCCGAATGCTGAGTGATGTTGAGCATTTTTTCATGTCTGTTGGCCATTCGTATATCTTCCTTAGACAAATGCCTGTTTAGCTCTTTTGCCCATTTTTAAATTGGGTTGCTTGTTTTTTCCTTGTAAAGTTGTTTGAGTTCCTTGTATGTTCTGGATATTAATCATTTGTCAGATGTATATTTTGCAAATATTTTCTCCCACTGTGTTGGTTGTCTTTTAACTCTGTTAATTGTTTCTTTTGCTGTGCAGAAGCTTTTTAGTTTGATATAATCCCATTTGTTTATTTTTCCTTTGGTTGCCCGTGGTTTTAGGGTCATATTCATGAAGTCTGTGTCCAGTCCTACTTCCTGAAGTGTTTCTCCTATGTTTTCTTTAAGAAGTTTTATTGTTTAAGGCTGTATATTTAATACTTTAATCCATTTTGAGATGACTTTAGTGTATGGTGAAAGGTATGGGTCTAGTTTCATTCTCCTGCATATGGATATCCAGTTCTCCCAGCACCATTTGCTGAAGACACAGTCTCTTCCCCAGTGTACAGGCTTGGTGCCTTTGTCAAAGATCAGATAGCAGTAGGTGTGTGGGTTGATTTCTCTATTCTCTATTCTATTCCATTGATCACTGTGTCTGTTTTTATGCCAGTACCATGCTGTTTCAGTTATTATAGCTTTGTAGTATAGTTTGAAGTCAGGTATTGTTGTGCCTCCAGCTTTTTTTTTTTTTTTTGCTCAGCGTTGCTTTGGCTATGCATGGTCTTTTGTTATTCCGTATAAATGTCTGGATAGTTCTTTCCATTTCTGAGAAAAATGTCATTGGAATTTTGATGGGGATTGCATTAAATTTGTATATCACTTTGGGTAGTATGGACATTTTCACTATGTTAATTCTTCCAATCCAAGAGCATGGGATATCTTTCCATCTTCTTGTATCCTCTCTAATTTCTCTCAGCAGTGGTTTGTAGTTCTCATTATAGAGATTTTTCACATCCTTGGTAAACTTAATTCCTAAGTATTTTATTTTTTTGGTGGCTATTGTAAATGGGCAAGCTTTATTGATTTCCCTTTCTGCATGTTCACTGTTGGAGAATAGAAATGCTACTGATTTTTGCGTGTTGATTTTGTATCCTGCTACTTTCCTGAAATCATTTATCAACTCTAAGAGTTTTTTTGTAGAGGCTTTAGGCTGTTTGATATATAGGATCATGTCATCTGCAAAGAGGAACAGTTTGACTTCATCTTTTCCAATCTGGATGCCCATTATTACCTTCTCTTCTCTGATCACTCTGGATAGTACTTCCAACACTATGTTGAATAGGAATGGTCAGAGTGGGCATCCTTGTCTAGTTCCTGTTCTTAAAAGGAAAGCTTTCAGCTTTTCCCCTTTCAGGATGATATTGGCAGTGGGTTTATCATATATGGTTTTAATTATGTTGAGATACTTTCCATCTATACCTAACTTATAGAGGGTCAATGTCGTGAATGACTGTTGAATTTTATCAAATTCTTTTTCAGCATCTATAGAGATGATCATATGGTCCTTGTGTTTGACTTTATTAATATGGTGTATCACATTTATTGATTTGTGTATGTTGAACCAACCTTGCATCCCTGGGATGAATCCCACTTGATTGTGGTGAATAATTTTACGTATGTGTTGCTGTATTCTGTTTGCTTGTATTTTAGTGAGGATTTTTGCATCTATATTCATCAGGGATATTGGCCTGTAGTTTTCTTTTTTGGTTGTATCTTTACTTGGTTTTTGTATCAGGATGATGTTTGCTTCATAGAATGAGTTTGGGAGATTTGCGTCTGTTTCAATTTTTGGAATAGTTTGTAAAGGATTGTTGTCAATTCCTCTTTGAATGTTTGGTAAAATTCTGCTGTGAATCCATCTGGTCCTGGGCTTTTCTTTGCTGGAAGCCTTCTGATAACAGCTTCAATCTCCTTTATTGTTATTGGTCTGTTCAGATTTTCTACATCTTCATTGCTCATTGTTGGGAGCTAGTGTGTGTCCAGAAATTTACCTGTTTCCTCCAGATTTTCAAATTTGTTGGCATTTAGTTGTTTATAGTAGTCTCGAATGATTCCTTGTATTTCAGATGAATCAGTTGTAATATCACATTTTTCATTTCTAATTTTTGTTATTTGAATCTTTTCTCTTCTTTTTTTTTTTGTTAGCCATGCTAATGGCTATAAATAAAATGTCAATTTTATTTATCTTTTCAAAAAATCAACTTTTTGACTCATTGATCTTTTGTATTGTTTTTTGGTTTTCAATTTCATTCAGTTCTACTCTGATCTTAATGATTTCTTTCCATCTGCTAACTTTAGGTTTGGATTGTTCTTGTTTTACTAGATCTTCAAGGTGAAGTGTTAGGTTGTTCACTTGCCATCTTTTCATTCTTCTGAAGTGAGCATTTAATGCGATAAATTTCCCCCTTAGTACTGCTTTTGCAGTATCCCACAGGTTTTGGTATGATGTATCATTATTTTCATTAGTTTCAATAAATTTTTTGATTTCCTGCTTGGTTTCTTCTTGGACCCATATGTCATTAAGTAGAATGCTGTTTAATTTCCATGTGTTTGTATAGTTTCCAGAGTTTCGTTTGTTATTAATTTCTAGTTTTAATCCATTGTGGTCTGAGAAGATACATGGGATAATTCCAATTTTTTTGAATTTGTTGAGACTTGATTTGTGACCTAATATGTGATCTATCCTGGAGAATGATCCATGTGCTGAGGAGAAGAATGAATATTCTGAGGTTGTTGGATGGAATGTTCTGTAGATATCTGCCAATTCCAATTGGTCTAGAGTATTATTTAGATCTTGTGTTTCTCTGCTGATTCTTTGCCTAGATGATCTGTCCAATATTGATATTGGGGTGTTCAGGTCTCTGCTATTATGGTATTAGTGTCTATTTCCTTCTTTAGGTCTAATAGAGTTTGTTCTATAAACCTGGCTGCTCCAACATTGGGTGCATATATATTTATGATTGTTATGTCTTCTTCATGGATCAGTCCTTTTACCATTATGTAGTGTCCCTCATTGTCTCTTTTTATGGTTTTTAGTTTAAAGTCTATTTTATTGGATATAAGAATAGCTACTCCAGCTCATTTTTCATTTCTGTTTTCATGGAAAATCTTTTTCCAACCTTTCACTCTTAGTCTATGTGGGTCTTTATAGATGAGGTGGGTCTCTTGAAGGAAGCATATAGTTTGGTCCTCCTTTTTAATCCAGTCATCCAGTCTGTGTCTTTTGATTGGGGAATTTAAGCCTTTTACATTAAGAATTGTTATCGAAAAGTGTTGATTTATTCCTAGCATTTTATTGATTATTGTTTGGTTGTCTTAGGTGTCTTTTGTTCCTTGCTTTCTGATTTACTGTTTGTTTTCTGTATTTGCTGGTTCCTTGGGTTGTAGATAGCTTTTTTGTTTGTTTGTTTTCTCTTCATGAATGCCATTTTTATTATACTAGTGGGTTTTGATTTTTCTTGGGTTTTTATGGCAGTGGTAGTTATTTGTCAGGAACCAAACCCAGTACTCCCTTGAGAATTTCTTGTAAGGGTGGTCATGTGGTGGTGAACTCCCGCAGTTTTTGTTTGTCTGAGAAATATACTATTTGCCCTTAATTTCGGAAGGATAGCCTTGCCAGGGAGAGTATTCTTGGCTGGCAATCTCCATCTTTTAGTATTTTGAATATATCATCCCATTCCTTTCTGGCTTTTAGGGTTTGTGATGAAAAGTCTGATGTTAGCCTGATTGGGGCTCCCTTATAGGTGATTTGACGCTTTTCTCTTGCAGCTTTTAAGATTCTCTCTTTGTCTTTGAGTTTTGCCCATTTGACTATAACATGCCTTGGAGAAGACCTTTTTGGGTTGAATACGTTTGGGGATCTTTGAGCTTCCTGAATCTGAAGATCTGTGATTTTTCCTATACCTGGGAAGTTTTCTTCCACTATTTTGTTGAATATGTTTTCAATGCAATCTCCTTTTTCCTCCCCTCCTGGAATACCCATGACTCAGATATTTGAGCACTTAATGTTGTCTGATATCTCTCTCAGATTTTCTTCAATGCCTTTGATTCTTTTTTCTTTCTTTCTTTCTTTTTTTGTCTGCCTGTGTTATTTCAAACAGCCCTTCTTCTAGTTCAGAGGTTCTCCCTTCAACTTCCGCAAGCCTGCTGTTTAAACTCTCCATTGTGTTCTTTATTTCACTGAATGCATTCCTCAGTTTGGCAAGCTCTGCTACATTTTTCTTCAGGGCATTGATTTCCTTGTACATTTCTTCTTTCAGGTCCTGTATACTTTTCCTTGTTTCATCATGTTGTCTAGCTGAGTTTTCTTGTATCTCATTCAGGTTCCTTAGAATTATCACTCAAAATTCCTTGTCAGACATGTCAAGGGCTTCTTGTTCTGTAGGATCTAGAGCTTGAGAGTTATTACCCTTTGGTGGTGTACTTTCTTGATTTTTCATATTTCTGGTATCTTTTCTTTGATGTTTATTCATTATGGCAGGGGGTTTCACAGTCCACAGGCTTGACACTATTGTCTGACTAAGATGTTGCTGGGTTGCCAATTTGGTATGGCTACCTCAGTGACTGCTCAGTTGGCCACTAGTGCCTTGCATGTGTAGTTGCCTCAGGTCTTGGGCCTCTCCAGGGAGCCACCTCTCTGATCAGCTTGGACTCGGCCGGGCTGCTGGGTCATGGGGCAGTACTGCAGGATGTATGGTCTCTGAAGAGCTTCCCCTTCCCCTGCTGGACGTCTCCCTGCTCTGTGCGTGCTGGGCCTGGCTTGGGATGGAGCCGGGTGGCAGTGGTGAAGCCTACTTGCTGCTGGATTGCATGGCGGTGGCCCCCCCACAGGGTGTGTGGTCTCTACGGAGCTTCCGCCTCCCCTGCTGGACGTCTTTCTGCTCCGTATGCACTGGGCCAGGCTGGTGGATCATGCAGCAGTGGTGTGGTCTCTGCAGAGCTTCTGCCTCCCCCGCTGGACATCTCCCCGCTCCACGCACACTGGGCTGGACTGCTGGATTGCACAGCAGCCTGTAGTGGAGATTTTAACGTATCATTTGCAGCAACATGGATGGAACTGGAAACCATCATGTTAAGTGAAGTAAGTCAGACACAGAAAGACGAATACTGCAAGAGCTCACTCATATGTGGAATCTGTCTCTGGGGCGGAAGGGTGGGTCTGATCAGAGCCAGAAGTAGAACACAGCTACTTCTGCTGCCTTAGCCGCTGCCCTGCCCTTGATGTTCTAAAATGAAATTAAATCCAAATCCAGCCTTCATCTCCCAAGACTAGTAGGAAACGCCATCCCAGGCATGATCTATTCCTCCCCCAGCTGTCCCAGCTCAGTACATTACGTCCCCAACACATAGCTGCTTCACTCTAAACTCAAGCTGTATTCTTGATTCCTGTCTCTTCCTCACCCTCCCATGGCACATCTGGGATCAGCAGGTGCAGGTCCCCAAGCCCAACCTGACTCCTGTTCTCTTCTGCAACCCCACCTTCCCCATCACCATCATCACCCAGAGTCACTGCCCCTAGTTGGCCTCCCTGAAGCCCCTTTTTCTTCATGCACCCCCCAAAGCCTCCACAGAGCATCTAGAATGATCTTTTAAAAGAATAAGTTGGGTCATGTAATATTCCTGCTAAAATCCCCTCATGATCTCCTATTACTCATGGGATAACACTGATCTCTTACCCCAGCTGATGAAACCCCCCATGGCTCTGTCCCTCCTCTCTCTTCCCTCCCCATAGGGGCCTCCCCTCTGTTCTTCAAGTGCCCTAAGCTGGGCAAGACTTAGCCTTGGCCCCAGCTGTTCCTCTGCCAAGGATGGCTTCCTCTGAGAGTCACTTCCACCAGGTCACTCCTGCCAATTCACCAATTTCCATTCTGGGCAGAGCACTCACCACCTAAATTTCTTTTTCATGTACTTATTCCTGTCTCTCCTGCTAGACTGTGAGCTCAATGAGGAGAGGGAGCCTGCCTACCCTGCTTATCACAGAATTCCCAGCACCTGGAGGGGTCCCTGGCACATAGTGCCAGGAAATATTTCTTGAATAAATATTCTCCAATATGCTCAGGAGCCCAGCCTGCTCAGTTCCTCTGTGCAATGTTTGGGCTCAGGAGGCCCCTTGTTAGCCTTCAGCCTCCCCATGTGCCCTGGACATGCAGACTTATGCCCAAGGTACCATCCTCTCTCCAGGAACTGCTCCTGAGTACCGCCACCCCACCCACCCTGACCCTTCTGGCTGGGCAAGTCTTGGTTATCCTTGCCATGGCCCTGGGCCCCACCTCTTCCTTTGCATTGGAAGAGCTCAGCAGAAGGTCATCAGAGTTTGGGGGTGGGATGGAATTTTTGTTTGTTTTAAATATCCATAGTGTTTAAGCAGCCTCTCATTTTTCCTCTGGGAAAATCCATGTGGTTGAGGATTGGAATACACAAAGAATGAAGAAACATACTGAGCAAACATGAATTATCCTGCCACATAATGTAAAGTGAAAACTACTAAAAACAAAATTGCATTAAGTGGTTCATTATAATACTTTTTTAACACAGACAAAACACTGGAAGAAAGTAAAATATAATATTATCACTAGTTGTTTTAGAAGAACAGCCCCCACCAGCAGCCAGCAAGAGCACAGAAACCTCAGGAGCTGAGGGCAACCCCTTTGCCACAGATGCCACCACAATATGGATGGTCCACCACAGCCACAGCACATCCACTACCACTGCAAAGGTGGCCTGCTGCCACAGCATCAGCCACCATTGCCATGCAGTTGGTCCAGTGACCACTGGACTGCATTGACACAAGGAGGGTCATCAGTGGAGCCTGGGGAAAGAAGTGAGTGAGAACAGACCCATGACCCAGTGGCCCAACCCACTGAGGGAATTATGCTGCACCCCACAGTAGCACACCTGGGGATGAGAGGTACATGTGTAGCCCACATTCCTGACTTGATCCTGGAATAGACAGAGGTGGAAGCCCTGGAGAGTGCAGAAACCCAGGATAGCCAAATAGAGTAAGAAAATTTCCAGCCACTGCCAACCCATCCCCTAACTGGAGGAGGCAAGGACCCAGGAGGAGCCTGCCTGGAGGAAAGAGAAACTCCACCCAGGTTCACCCACTCAATCTGAAGAGACCCAATATACCCTAGTGGACTCACCAGGGTCATGGGACACTAGCCAAGGTGCCAACAAGCCCACACAGGGTCATCCACCCCAGCCAAAGAGTGACAGCGCACCCAGGCACTTCCCCCCAAAACTCAAGAGCTTGCCCACATCTTCATGACCCAAGACAGTCTCACTAAACTCATCAAGGACCCACTAAGTGCCCCAATGCCTAGGCCACAGAGTTACTCATACACAACTCTGATATTGAACACAGCTGAAGTACCCACACAGAGACTACACTACTGCATCTACATGGAATAAACACTAAAACATCCTACTTAACAGTAATATCAAACACATCTACAGGAGGAAGTCTCTCTCCACAAAACCCACTCCAGAGTAATAGAAGAAGCAACTGCTCTACCAGATGACCAGATATCAATGTAGAGATATTAGAAATATGAAAAAACAAGAAAATATGACACCACCAAAGGAATAAAATAATTTTCTAGTACCAGACTCCATAGAGTAAGAAATGCATGATATGACTGAAAAGGAATTCCAAGTAACAATCTTAAGGAAATTCAATGAGATAAAAGAAGACTTAGTTACACAACACATTGAAATGATTAAAACTATCTCGAATGTGAAGGAGAAAATTTACAAAGAGATTAACACATTAAAAAAGAATATAGGAGAACTTATGGAACTGAAGGATTTATTCAGCAAAATAAAAAACACAACTGAGAGCGTAAGCAGAAGGTGAGAGCAATCAGAAGAAACAATTTCTGATCTTGAAGAATGTCTTTTCAAAACAGGCAGACAATAGAAAAAAGATTTTAAAAAATGAAGAAAATCTAAGAGAGCTAGCAAACAATCTTAAGCACACAAACATCCAAGTCATGGTGTTCTGGAAGGGGAGGAGAAAGGAAGAGGCATTGAAAACATATTCAAAGAAATAATAATGGAAAACCCCCCAGGTATTGAGAAAGACACAGAACTTCAGATCCAGGAGGCTCAGAGATCCCCAAATGGATTCAAATCACAAAGGTCCTCTCTGAGACATGTTGTGGTCAAACTGGCAAAACTAAAAGACAAAGAGCAAATCCTAAAGATAGCAAGAGAAAAGCATCAAATCACCTATATGGGAGTTCCCATCAGATTAACAGCAGACTTCCCAAGAGAAACTCTACAGGCCAGAAGAGAATAGAATGATATATTCAAAATACTAAAAGGAAAAAAAAGGGGAAAAAAACTGCCAGCAAAGAAAACTATACCCAGCAAGACTATCCTTCAGAAATGAAGGAGAAATATTGTATTTCCCAGACAAACAAAAACTGCATGGATTCACCAACATAAGACCAGCCCTACAAGAAATCCTCAAGGGAGTCCTGCATCTGGAATCTGAAAAATGATAATCACTACCATGAATACACAAGAAAGAAGAAAACCCACTGGTAGAACAAAAATGCAAATGAAAAAGAGAAAGAAATTATATCTTACTACCTCAAAAACCAACAAATACCAAAGACAAATAATAAAAAGGGAAGAAAGGAAGAAAATATATTTAAAACATCTAAATGAAAATTGATAAAATGTCAGCAGTAAGACAATACCTTTCAATAACAACCCTAAATGTAAATGGATTAAATTCCCCACTTAAAAGACACAGACTGACTGATTGGATTAAAAAGCTAGACTCTACTATATGTTGTCTAAAAGAGATTCACATCACCTGTAAAGACAGACACAGACTAATAGTGAAGTAATGAAAAAATATATACCACACAAATGGAAACAAAAATGAGTAATAGTAGCTATTCTTATATCAGATAAAATAGACTTTGGACTAAAAACCATAAAAAGAGAAAAAGAAAGCCATTAAATAATGATAAAGGGATCTATCCAGCAAGAAGACATAAAAATCATAAATATATATGCACGCGACACTGCAGCACCAAGATTTATGATGCAAATACTATTAGACCAAAAGAAAGAGATAGACCCCAATATGATAAGAGTTGGACACCCCTCTCTCAGCATTGGACAGATCATCTAGGCAACAAATAAATAGAGAAACACAGAATTTAAACTAAACTTTAGACCAAGTGGAGTAGACAGACATCTACAGAACATTTCAATGGACAATTGCCGAATATACATTCTTCACATCAGCACATGGAACTTTCTCCAGCATAGACCAAATGTTAGGTCACAAATCAAGTCTCAACAAATTTTTAAAAACTGAAATCATTTTAAGTATCTTTTCAGGCCACAACAGATTAAAACTAGAAATGAGTAACAAGCCAAATTCTGGAAACTATACAAATACATGGAAATTAAACAACATGTTCCTGAACCACCTATGGGTCCAAGAAGAAATTAAACAGGAAATCAAAAAATTTATTGAAACTTTATGTTAATGAAAATAATGACACATCATACCAAAACCTGTGGGATACTTCAAAAGCAGTACTAAGAGGGGAGTTTACTACAATAAATGCTTACCTCAAAGGATAGAAAGATTTCAAATAAACAACCCAATGCTACACCTCAAAAAACTAGAAAAACAAGAACAATCCAATCCCAAAATTAATAGATGGAAAGAAATAAGGTAGAAGAACTAAATGAGATAGATACTCAAGAAATGATACAAAAGATCAATGAAACAAATATTTGGTTTTTTGAGAAGACAAACAAAATAGACAAACCATTATCTAGGCTAATTTAAAAACAGAAGAGAGAAGACCCAAATAATAAAAATAAGAAATGAAAAAGGAGGCATTACAACTGATACCACAGAAATACAAAGAATCATTAGAGACTATTATAAACAATTATATGCCAACAAATTTGAAAACCTGGAGGAAATGGATAAATTATGGAACACATACAGACTACCAAGACTGAACCAAGAAGAAAAAGAAAGTCTGAACAGACCAATAACAAGCAATGAGATTGAAGCAGTAATTAGCAGTCTCCCAACAAAGAAAATGCTGGGACTGGATGGATTTACTGCTGAATTCTTCCAAACCTTTAAAGAGAAATTAATATCAATTTTCTTCAGACTATTTCAAAAATTTGAAACAGAGGCCATTTCTCCCAAGCTCATTCTATGAGGCCAGCATCACCCTGATAGCAAAACCAGACAAAGATACAACAAAAAAAGAAAACTATAGGCCAATATCTTTGAGGAACACAGAAGCAAAAATTCTCAATAAAATATTAGCAAAGATAATACAGAAACACATCAAAAAAAAAAATTATACACCACTATCAAGTTGGATTCATCTCAGGGATGCATGGATGGTTCAACACACACAAGTCAATAAATGTGATACACCACATCGACAAAATCAAGGACAAAAACCACATGATTATCTCAATAGATGCAGAAAAAGCATTTGACAAAATTGAGCATCCCTTCATGATAAAGGCTCTCAGCAAATTAGGTATAGAAGGAAAGTATCTGAACACAATAAAAGCCATATACAACCAGCCCATTGCCAATATCATCCTGAATGGGGAAGAGTTTAAGAACAGGAACAAGACAAGGATGCCTACTCCCATCACTCCTATTTAAAATGGTATTGGAAGTACTAGCCAGAGCACTCAGGCAAGAGAAAGAAATAAAGGGCATCCAGATTGGAAAAAACAAAATCAAACTGTCATGGATTGCAGATTACATGATCCTATATGTAGAAAAACCTAAGACTTTACAAAAAAATTTCTTGGAACTGATAAACAATTTTAGTAAAGTTGCAGAGTAGAAAATCAACATGCAAAAATCAGTAGTTTTTATACTTCAATAACAAACTAGCAGGAAAAGAAATCAAGATAGTAAGGCTATTTACAATAGTCACCAAAACAATAAAATACCTAGGAATCAATTTAACCATGGAGATGAAAGATCTCTACAGTGAGAACTAAAAATCACTGCTGAAAGAAATTAAAGAGGACATAAAAAGAAGGAAAGACATTCCATGCTTTTGGATTGGAAGAATTAACATTCTGAAAATGTCTGTACTACCCAAAGTGATCTACGGATTCAAGGTGATCCCCATCAAAATATCAAGGACATTCTTCACAGAAACAGAAAAACCTAACATTCATATGGAACAACAAAAGACCCTGAACTGTCAAAGCAATCCTGAGAAAAATAAATAAATAAATAAAGCTGGAGGCATTACACTACCTGACTTCAAATTATACTACCAAGCTATGTGACCAAAACAGCATCGTACTGGCATAAAATCAGGCACACAGACCAATGGAACAGAATCAAAAGAACCCAGAAATCAAGTCACATACTTCCAGCACCAAGAATATACATTGGGTAAAAGATTGCCTCTTCAATAAATAGTGCTGGCAAAACTAGGAATCCATAAGCAGAAGAACAAAACTAGACCTATACCTTTCACTATATACAAAAAACAACTCAAAATGGATTAAAGACTTAATATAAGACCTTATACTATAAAAAAACTCCTAAAAGAAAACATAGGGGAAACTCTTCAGGAAGTAGGACTGGACAAAGACTTTATGGATTAGATAGACCACAAAAGCACAGCAACAAAAGAAAAATAAACAAATGGGATTATGTCAAACTAAAAATCTGCACAGCAAAGGAAACAATTAACAGTGAAAAGACAACCTACAGAATGGGAGAATATATTTGCAAACTATGCATCCAACAAGGGATTAATATCCAGAATATAAAAGGAATTCAAACAACTTAACATTAAAAAACAAGTAACCCAATTTAAAAATGGGCAAAGGAGCTGAACAGGCATTTCTCTAAGGAAGATATACAAATGGCGAACAGACACATGAAAAAATGCTCAACATCCCTCAGCATTAGAGAACTGTAATCCAAACACATTGAGCTACCATCTCACCCCAGTTAGACTGGCTATTACCAAAAAGACAGATACTAACAAATGCTGGTGAGGATGTGGAGAAAGGGGACCCTCCTGCACTGGTGATGGGACCATAAATTAGTGCAGCCCTTATGGAAAACAGTATGCAGTTTCCTCAAACAACCACAGGTAGAACTGCCATATGACCCAGCAATCCCACTGCTGGGTATATACTCAAAGGAATGGAAATCATTATGTTGAAGGGATGCCTGCTCTCCCATGTTTATCACAGCTCTATTTACAATAGCCAAGAGTTGGAACCTACCTAGATGTCCATCAATGGACAACTGGACAAGGAAAAGGTGGTATATTTACACAATGGAATACTATTGTGCCATAAAAAAGAATGAAATACTGCCATTCACAGCAACAGGAATGAACTTAGAAAAAATTATGTTAAGTGAAATAAGCCAGGCACAAAAAGAGAAATACTGCATGTCCTCACTCATGAGTGGGAGCTAAAGAAAGAAACAAATAATAATCACAATAAGTCATTGAACTTTCCAAAAGGAGAGATCAGAACTGAGGCCACAGAGGTGGGAAAGGGGGAGGGGTGGATTAGCAAGAGAGTGGTAAAGGGCCACAAAAAATGATTATATATTGTGTATTGTTGAATATAGTAATTATCATGATTTGAGCATCACATGTTGCACCAGAGGTACTGATATTCAATGCAGTACTCCACAGATACGTACAATCAATAATGTTTAGTAAAAAAATAAAATAAGGCTAATACTAAATGTAATAATAATAATAATAAAGAACAGGCGTGGGCTTCTCGCTGTGGAAACTTTGCTGCCACTGCCACTCTGGGAGGGCTCTGCAGCATCCAGGGAGGGAGGGACTGCGGAGGGGAAGAGGTGGCTGGTGCCAGGCAGCCTGTGAGCCCTGGGTGTTAGCAGCAGGCAGGGTGGCTGGTGGTCAAAGGGTTGTGGGCCCAGAAGCCAGGCCCCTGCCACCTTCACCCATGCACGCCCTGGTCAGCCCTCTTCCTTCCACTGCCTCTGGAGCAGCACCCTCCTCCTGCCAGTGTCCGACCCAGGCAGTGGGGGAGGCATACCCAGCAGTGCTGCCTAAGGATGCCCTGCCATGCACCCACCCCGCCCTGTGTGGCCAACTGCTGTTGAGGCTGGTGTGGCCTTGAAGCAGTGTTTCCTGTGGAGAGGACAGAAGCTCCACCTCGGGAGATGATGAAGATGGGGAGGAGCAGACTGAAGTACAGAGACTCGCGATTAAGATGGCAGAATTGACGGTCCCCAGAGTCACTCTCTCCCACAATCGACCAATGTACAACTATTAAAAAATGACAAACTGCCAAGCTGAGGCCTCTAGAGCTCAGGGGAAGAGGAAGAGAGGAGTTCATGAAGGCGGGAGAAGTCGTGATGAGAGAAAGAAGGGACCGTTCTGACCGTTTCGAGCCCCGGCTGCTTCAAGGCTGGCTCTGCAGAGCACACAGAGCAGGAGCTGGCAAAAGCCACAGCTGTGCCCTTTGGATGAAGTTGCTTGGAGGCGGCAGGGGAGAAGAGGGCCTTGGTGGACCCCAGGCCAGCAAGACCACTGACAGAGTTTCCATGTACCCACAAAGGGGTGAGGAGCCACAACAACTGAAAAAAGGAGCCACTCAGAGGCCTGTGAGTCACCACACGGGACCAGATCACGGCCCATCCCACAGGAAGCGTTTGGAGTGCAGGTGGTAGGAGAGACGAGCCCACTTGGGGAACACTGGGGCACAGCATGGATGCTGATCTGCCCCCCAATCAGCGGAGGAACACTCAGTATAGACTGGTCAGGAATACAGAACTGCAGGGTGTTCAATTTCCTGAAAAGACTCAGGCCCACCCCAGAGTTTCTACACAACCCGGGTGTACCAGATCTCACAAGAATCAGAAGTGCTTACAAAGTCAACCATTAAAACCTGAGCTGTACAAAAAACCTTCTTCCCCAGAGAATCAGCAGCAAAGCAGCAATTTAGCTCAACCACAGGACTCACGTGCTGGTCTCCACAGAAAGTTCCCCCATTTTAGAAGTAAGCAAAGGATAACAAATTCATTCTAGTGCAGAGTTTAAGTGGTGGGAATAGTGAATAAGCCAAGACAAAACTGCAAGAAAAAAAAAAAAAACTTCACAGATCAGAGACATAGTTGTGATATTAACCAGGAAAGGTCTTGTAGCGCTTGGGCTCTTGTCGGAATTCTGCCAACGTCGCCAGTTGTCGACCTAGGGCTGGGTCTGGAGCTCACAGACCCCTCAAGCCCGTTGTCCAGACTGGGTCACAAACACTTCACACACCAGGCTGGGTCCCCAGACCCCTCACACACCAGGCTGGGTCCCCAGACCCCTCACACACCAAGCTGGGTCCCCAGACCCTTCACACACCAGGCTGGGTCACCAGACCCCTCACACACAGGTCTATGAGTTAGGTAAGTGGCAAACAGGTCCTTAGAAGCGGTAAGTTTGAGAGCATGGCTGTGCGGAGGAGCATCTGCCCAAGGATGTCGCCAGCAAAGCTGCAGCACCGCACATGCGCACTAACTCCACCCACACACAGCCTATTCACAAAGAATGCATGCACCACCCCCAACTGGGCCCAAGGCCAGAGGGCCTAATTAAATCTTTCTATTTTCCCAACAGGTCTAACACCACCAAAGAACACCTATAAAACCTAGAAGGACTGGAAGCCCCTCGGGCTCCCAAGCCAGAGTGGGGAGAGGGTCGAGGGTCTCAGCCACGCCCCCCCAAAGTCCGCATCCAGCCCAGTGATGACCACCAGGTCGCTGCCCAGAAGGGCCCTAGGCTCCTGAGCCAGGGCAGTGGGGAGCTGAGGGCCTCAGGCTCGTCCCCCCAACATCTGCATACAGCCCAGCAACATCCACCAGGTCGCCTCCAGAAGCACCCCAGGTTCTCAAGCTGGGCAGTGGGGGACCAAGGACCTCAGCCATCCCCCCACAATGTCTGTGTCTAATCCAGCAAAGACCACTGAGCCACTGCCAGAAGCACCCCAGGCTCCTGGGTTGTGGGGGACTGAGGTCCTCAGCCATGCACCCCCAAAGTCCATATCCAGCCAAGCCATGACTGAACCACTGCTGGAAGCCCCCTGGGTTCCCCACCCAGAATGAGGGGGATGCCATGCGCCTCAACCATGCCCCCCCTTCCTCTTCTTCCACCCTATACCCCTGCCCCTTTCCCTTCCTCCTCCCGCCAACTGCTCCACAACATCTTAGAATGTAAAAAATAATAATAAAAAATAAATAAATAAAAAGAACAACAAAATCATCTAAATCTAAAAAAACAAACAGTTTCAGGAGGGACATCACTATGGGGAATAGTGACTCTTCAACTTGCATGTATTTTCTACATTTTATGTAATGAGAATGTATTGCTTTTGTAATTTTTTTTTAAATATATTTTTAAAAATATTTTAAAAATCCACATCTATTAATTTACCATTTGAAAATATTCATAACTGTGCATGTAGATTTTGTTACAAAATGTTCATTGAATAATTTTCCATCATAGTGAAAAGGCAAAAAACATACTAAACATCTAAAAATAGGAGTCTACTTATAATAATGAAATATCAACAGATCTTTAAAATCATGGTTGTAGAAGAATACTTCATGTTATAGACAAATGCTCACTATGTAGGTAGATTTAAAAAATTACAAAACAAAATGCGGGCTCATTTTTGTAAATATATGTAAATACTCAGAAAGAAAAACTTCGAAGTATCAAGGCAAAGGTAGTCATATTTATTGCTTAGTGGTGGAACTACAGTTGATATTAATTTTCTTTGAGCTTACCTTTCTCCTTATTTTTTTAAACAATGAACATTAGGTTTTACTTTTCCAATAAGGAAAAAGACAGCCATATATTAACATCTATATCTACCTTTATGTGTTTGTTCGTTTTGTTTTGTTTTTTTTAAATCCTGGGAGGGACCATCTTGGAACCCCTGTCAAAGGCAGGTTGCAGTTGAGGCAGGAGGGTATGAGATGGGCTGGCCCAGGACTAGGAGACCCATATGGCTTCCTGGTACCTAGTGACAGAGAGTTGTGACAGTTGGTGACAGTCACCTATATCTTCCAGTTCATTTGTTTGGATGCTTTTTGAGAGCACAGGACAGTTAATAAGTATTCAATAAGAGGTTACTATGTGCCAAGCACTGCTTCTGGGCTTTATACAGCCGAGGGGCTGAAGAAGCAGTTCCAAGCACAGGATGTAACAAGCCAGCTGGATTGACTGGCCCTCGTGCAGGGCAAGCAGCTGAGTGACAGGGATAAAAGCTAGTATGGAAGCAGAAAGTCGGATGGGCAGTTGTCAAGACAGGCACGAGAATTTTCTGAGGATCTGCATACTTCCATCTTGGGTCAACGTCTTGACAAAGGGAACACATAATGTTGTTTGGCCCTGTGTAGAAGCTGTTCAGAGCACAGGTTTTGCACGCGGAGGCCTGGGTTTGGCTGCACACTCATTAGCTCTGACACTCAGACCCATTGCTTGACATCTGTGCACTCTCAGTTTCTGCTTCCTTAAAAGGAAGCGATGGCACCTACTTTGGAGCTGTTTTGAGGCTTGTATTGAATGAGGCAGCTAGTGTGGTGGCCTAGCAGCTTTGCTGTTCACACAGCACTGCAGGACGATGATGGCACAAGGCCGTCTGGGCATTCTAAGCTCAGGCCGAGGACAGGGCAGGGGCCAGCCCAATGCAGTTGTGGTTCCCAGCCCAGCCACCTCAACCTGTGGTGCGGGCAGACAGGAAGGGCCATTTGGCCTCTGGCCTCCAGATCACCATGAAAGCAGCCTCCTGGAGGGAGGGCAGGTGGGTAACAACCTCCTGCCTCGACAGGGTCCCCGCTGAACTGGCCAAGGGAACAGAGCAGGAAACCCCACCCTTTCCCGGGCTGGGCCAGGCTGCTGCTGGCCTGTTTACACACTGAGGTCAGTCTGTGCTGCTTTCCGTCCTGGGCGTTCTCGGCTCTTCCGTGACTTACAGCCTTCTGAGTTGCTGAGTCCCGGAGATACGGGCCTGCGGTGGCCTCCCAGCCTCACCGTGGAGACGTGCCCCGGCTGCCAGGCCACTGGCTCAGACTTGCCCCACCCTCTCGTGTCTTTCTGTGTCCTCGCCACCGACTCCCTGGGTGATGGGCTGCGTGCGTGTTAATGCTACTCACATATCTCTCCCTGGGATTTTCTGCCAAATTATGCCCTGTTGCTACTACCTTTGGCACCTTGTTTCCCACTGTCTGTGACCTTCTTGGGATGCATTTGACCAGATTTTCAGTGTGTGGTGTCATGGGGAGAACATGGCTCATGGAAAGGCCAAATCTGGAGGTGAAGCCGGGCTCTGCTGTGTAAGCCAAGGTGACAGGCACATGGCTTAACCTCGGCGCCCCACGTTCCCCACCTGCAGAGGAGTGGACTAGACCTGCTACAAGGGCTGGCCAACAGGATTAACCGAGATGATAGAGACACACCTCAGGTAGTAGCCGGCATACGGTGGGTGCTTAATAAATGCTCTGTCCTTCCTAGTGAGCTTGGCAAGATCCTTTAGTAGAAGTCGCTACCCAGGCTTTACCTTGGATCAATCGGTCCATGAGGAAACGCACGGTTTTTCCTAAGAAGAGCTGTAAGGGGCTGGGAGAGAAATGAGCGGCGGCCGGAGAAGCCCGGGGCGCGGAGTGGGAGCGTCGGGGACACAGGCGACACTGACTGCGGGCGCTGGCGCTGGCGGCGCGACGGGCCCCAGCCGGTGGGGCCGGGGCAGGGCTCGCGGCTGGTTACGTGGGTGAAGACGCCGAGCAGTTTCACGACCCAGACAGAGCGATTAAAACGGTCTTAAGACTTCTCCTGATTTCGTTCAGCGTTAGCTGGAGTGTGTGCCACAGAACCAGGGCTGCGGGGTAGGTGAACGCCAGCGTGGGGGGGAGGAAAGGACGCGCGTCCGGTGCCCGCGGGCAATGCGCCAGAGCTGCCCAAGCATGC
Organism: Cynocephalus volans; assembly: GCF_027409185.1. NCBI lineage: Eukaryota > Metazoa > Chordata > Mammalia > Dermoptera > Cynocephalidae > Cynocephalus > Cynocephalus volans. The sequence continues at coordinate 4,510,201 of NC_084472.1, forward strand.
TTGGGCGTGCAAACCCCTTAGAGAGCACGGCACGGTAGTACTAGCATTCTTCCGAAAAACATTTCTAGAAATATTGCTGGTTTTTTACAACTTTATTGTAGCATATTTTACAGGATTCAATGATTTTGAGAAAATTTACCAAGTTGTGCAATATTACCATAAATCAGTTTTAGGGTATTTTCGTCACCCCCATGAAAACCTCCTGCTCATTAACTGTTGACCCCTGTTCCCACCTCCTGCCCTAGGCAACCACTAATCTGTCTACAGATTTGCCTTGAGAAACCTTACTTTTTTTGGTGATAAAATACACATCACAAAACAATTGTCATTTTAGTCATTTAGCGTACAATGTAGTGGGATTAAGTACATCACATTGTCGTGCAACCATCATACCATCTATGTCCAAAACTTTTTTATCATCCCAAACAGAAATTCCCCCTCCCCCAGCCCTTGGGAACCACCATTCTACTTTCTCTCTCTGTGAATTTGACAATTCTAGGTACCTGGTGTAGGTGCAGTCATACAGGATTTGTGCTTTTGTGTCTGACTTATTTCACGTAGCATAACGTCCTTCAGATTGATCCATGTTGTAGCATGTATCAGAATTTCACTCCTTTTTAAGGCCGAATAAGATTCCGTTGCATGCATATACTACATTTTATTTACCCATTTTTCTTTTTCTTTTTTTTTTTTTTAATTTTATTTTGTTGATATACATTGTAGCTGATTAATGCTCCCCATCACCAAAACCTCCCTCCCTTCTCCCTCCCCCCCTCCCCCCCAACAATGTCCTTTCTGTTTGCTTGTTGTATCAACTTCAAATAATTGTGGTTGTTATATCTTCTTCCCTCCCCCCCCCCGATTTGTGTGTGTGTGTGTGTATGTGTGTGTGTGAATTTATATATTAATGTTTAGCTCCCACCAATAAGTGAGAACATGTGGTATTTCTCTTTCTGTGCCTGACTTGTTTCACTTAATATAATTCTCTCGAGGTCCATCCATGTTGTTGCAAATGGCAGTATTTCATTTGTTTTTATAGCTGAGTAGTATTCCATTGTGTAGATGTACCACATTTTCCGTATCCACTCATCTGATGATGGACATTTGGGCTGGTTCCAACTCTTGGCTATTGTAAAGAGTGCTGCGATGAACATTGGGGAACAGGTATACCTTCGACTTGATGATTTCCATTCCTCTGGGTATATTCCCAACAGTGGGATGGCTGGGTCGTATGGTAGATCTATTTGCAATTGTTTAAGGAACCTCCATCCCATTTTCCATGGAGGCTGCACCCTTTTGCAGTCCCACCAACAATGTATGAGAGTTCCTTTTTCTCCGCAGCCTCGCCAGCATTTATCGTTCATAGTCTTTTGGATTTTAGCCATCCTCACTGGGGTGAGATGGTATCTCAATGTGGTTTTGATTTGCATTTCCCGGATGCTGAGTGATGTTGAGCATTTTTTCATATGTCTGTTGGCCATTTGGATATCTTCCTTAGAGAAATGCCTACTTAGCTCTTTTGCCCATTTTTTAATTGGGTTGCTTGTTTTCTTATTTACCCATTTTTCTGTCAATGGATACTTGAGTTGCTTCCATTTTTTGGCTATTGTGAATAATGATGCTGTAAATATTGATGTACAAGTGTCTGAGTCCCTGCTTTAACTATTCAGGGCATATACTTAGAAGTGGAATTGCCAGGTCACATGGAATTCCGTGTTTAACCTTTTGACGAACCATCGTGCTGTTTTCCACAGTGACTTCACCATTTTATATTCCTATCAGCGATGCACAAGGCTTCCGGCTTCTCTACAGCTTCAGCAGTACTTGCTACCTTGTGTTTGTTTGGGGGGTTGTTTGTTAGTTTGTTTATCATAGCCATCCTAATGGGTGGAAAGTGGTATCTCATTGTGGTTTTAACTTGCATTTCCCTAATGTTTAGTGACATTGAGCATATTTTCATGTGTTTATTGGCCATCTGTCTATCTGCTTTGGAGAAATACCTATTCTAATCTGTTGCCCATTTTCTAATCAAGTTGTTTTGTTGATGAGTTTTAGGGTTTCTTTATATATTCTCGATATTAATTCCTTATCCGATATATGATTGAAAAATAGTTTATTCCAATTCTGTGGGTTATCGTTTTACTTTCTTGACAGTGTCCTTTGATGGACAGAAGTTTCTAATTTTGATGAAGCCCAATTTATCTATTTTTTTCTTTTGTTGCCTGTGCTCTTGCTGGGAGAACCATTACTTTTTGCTTTTTAAAAACCAAACAGGAAAAAAAAAAGAATCTACCTGTAAGAATCAAACAGAAAAACAAAGTCTCCTCCTATCATAACAGGTATTATTATTCTTCTAGAAATAGTTTTTCTTTTTAGCAATAACTCCCAAATAGTCAATTGTTTCAACCATGTGACTTGGCGTATGGCTAAGCCGCAGTCGTTGATGTTACTGAATATTGGTTATGCACTGACAGCGTGTCAGATATGATCAGAGAGTGAGATACAAGCAGTTGTCAGTCCTGGGGCTGTCTGTCCAAAGTGAGATGAGAAGCATATTTATTGGTAAAGACTCTTTCAGTTGCAAGTGACAGAAAACTAATTTAAAATGGTTTAGACAGAAAGGGGAGTTCACTGGTTCATGTAACCAAAATGTCAAGAAGGAATATAATGGTTTTAACTAAATCCACAGACTATATCTCAAATATTTCTCTTTGCTACCCCCCTATTCTCCCTCTCTGCTGTGGTCTTAATGTTTGTGTACTCCCCAAAACTCATATGTTGAAACCCTTACCCCCAAGGTGGTGATATTAGAATCAGGCTCCTTTGGGAGGTGATGTCATTAAGGGGGAGTCCTCATGATTGTGATTAGTGCCTTCTAAGAGGCTCCGGAGAGCCCCCTTGCCCCTTCCACCATGTGACATTATAGGGAAAGAGACAGTTCTCTATGAACCAGGAAGCAGGCCTTCACCAGACACCACATCTGTTGGCACCTTGATCTTGGACTTCACAACCTCCAGAACTGTGATAAATAAATTTCTGTTGTTTATAAGCCACCTAGTTTATGGTATTTTTGTTTTAGCAGCCTGAGTAGACTAAGACGTTCCTGTCTGTCTCTTTCATCCTCTCGATTTCTTGGCTCTGCCTTTCAGCTTCCTTTTGTCCATTGGCCTCTCTCCTTCCTACTGTATGTAATTTCTGTTATGCATCTGGGGGGTGGTCATGAGCAGCTGCAGCATAATATGTTGTCTTTAGTGTACAATCCCAGTGATCAAAATACTGCACCCCTGAGAGTACCCTGAAAAGTCCAAGAAACGCACCACTCTGATTGGCTAGCCTAAGTCATATACCCAATGGGCTCAGGGATGGGGGACAGAGACTTTCTAAAGGAGGGATGCATGCAGTGAATCCACACAGTTACACTAACGCATACCTGCCAAATGCTGTGCAAGTATTTACTAGTCACCTGCCTAGTTTCCTTTTAGTGATCTCTCTCTCTCCCAATTTTTCTCATTTGGTGGGATTTTTGTGGATGTAACTGGGAATATTGTGGCTTTATAAAATAGGGTAAGATCCTTTGATCCATGAAAATTTCCCATTGGAAGAAACATTTGAGAGGATCTTTGCATTGGGGGGAGAAATAACTTTACAGAGGGGAAGAAGGCACATGCATGCATGCAGCAGAAGGGTGCGGCACACTAAAATGAGAAATTAAGTCAGAAGGCTGAGTGTCATGACTAATCTTTCGGAAAGCAAGCAGATGGTGGGAGATAATAATAAATGTGGCTATAAGACAGGAGGCTCAGGATTCTCCGGGGTTGCAAGTGATGGAAAACCACTTTGGCCTAACTGGCTCAGGCCCAAGATGGCAGTTTTTGATCCATGTAACTGAAGAGTTCAGGGATAAATTCTAGTTTCAGGTATAGCTTGATCTAGGGCTCAACACCTGCAAAATCCATTTCTGAGCTCCATGTCCACCTTCTCAAGCTTTACAGAGGACCTCCAGCGCAGTTCCAGGCGTGCCCTACAGCGGCCGCCATTCCAAGCCTCCCATTCTCACAACATGGAGCTTGGAAACGAGAGCGTGGTGGTGCTGGGATTCCCAGAACGGGTCTGAGGTTCCCTATGCACAGCCCAGCTGAGCTCATGTGCTCACCCTGCATGAGTCACCTGGCCTGGGGACCTGTTGGGCCCCTCCCTGAGCTATGTCCCAATCTCTTGCTAGGGACAGAATATACACTAACTGGCCCCTGGGCCTGAAGGTGGGGTCAACCCAAACTACATGGCTGAAAATGAAGTAAGGGGTGGTTTAAAATACCAAAAAAGAGAAAAACAAATGAAAACTTGGGATACTGATGTCAAGAAGGAAGGGGACAGGGTTCGGGCAGTTAACAGGTGTTCATTATAGGACAATAAGCTGATCATTGAGGATGACAGGCAACAGAAAATAAAAATGAATGAGCAGGTTCATCTTGACAAAGTGCCACCTGGGGCTAACCACAAGGTCATCTGGTTTCCAATAACTCAAAGGTGTCATTTTGTATTCGCATGTGCTGCAAACTTGTGTGTTCCCCTTGAGGCTAGCCAACTTTTCATGAGCAGCTACTGCATCCTGATTGTGCCAGGAGCTGTCACCCTGCCCTCCAGAGCTCCCAGTGGGCTGGCAGATAAACCCACAGTGGCCCTAGTCACAGGGTGCTGATGTCCCACAGACTCTTTAGGACAACTGCCTGAACACTGCACTCTTCAGACCATGGGTCTGGGTTTAGAAACTGTGATCCAGGAAGATCCCACTGACATGAGCTAGACAGATGTGGAGAAAACCGATGTGCAAGCACAGAGAAGTCTGGCTGCTGGGTGGAGAGAAGTCCTCCCAGCGGGACAGTGCCCATCACGCCTCTGTGGTTTCCAGCAGTCTGAGGAGAGGGCAGAGCGTGTTCCAGGCTGGGCAGGGAGGGACAAAGGTGTGTTCAGCAGTGGACTGCGGGGTGAGGACACGGGGCTGAGGCACTGGGCCTAGTGCAACAGGAAGCCACTGGGGCTTTTTGAGCATGGGGATGGCGGGCAATTTGTGGCCGCCTTTGGGAAGAGGAAGAGACTGAAGGCATGGAGACCTTTGCGTGGCAAAGGGGAGAGACGCTGAGGCCTGACTTAGGGCAGGGGCTGCCGAGTGCAGAAGGGACGATTCTGACGGAGACCCAGTGGGGCCCGGGGGCTGCTTGGGATTCAGCAGGGGAGGGAGAGGTGTCTTTTTTAAAATAGTGACAAACGCGCCCTCACAGACGCGTTCCTGACTCCTGCCCGGAGTCACAGTTCCTGTCCCGCTTCCGTCGGGGTTCTTTGGTTTTCTCCGCAGCGGTTTCCAGCTGCCCGCAGATCCAGCTCCATCGGAAAGCGCGGCCGATTTGGGCCCCTCAGTCCGCGTCGCCCAGGGTCCCACGACGCACGGAAGCCCTTCCTGCTCCCAGAGCCGGGTCCCCATCTCCACGGCGGAGCAGCGCGTGGTGCCCGGAAAAGACAGAACTGTCCTCAGATGCGAGGTCCCCAGGAGGACGCTCCCCCGCACGGGCGGCCGGGCGGGTCCCAGGGGTCACCAGGGCCACCGACTCTGCCCCGTGCGCACCCCGTGAGGCGGACGCCGCCAGCGGCGACGGAACTCGAGACCACGGCGGCGGGTCTTCGTCCCCTCGTGCCAGAGCACTGGGTGGCCATCTAGTTTTGCAGCCCCGCTTCTCGGTGATGGCATCTTTGCCAGATGACAGGGAGCGATTGGGGGCAGTTCCGCGGGCACCGGTGAGAGGACGCCGCCCTCCAGCCGGCTCGGAAGGCGCCCGCGTGGGCTGCGCGTCAGTGGGCTGCGGCCGTCCGGGAGTCGCGCGGACCCCACTCCCAGAAATTGCTCGTCTCTAGCTTCACCCACTGACTCCACATTTCGGTTTAAGAAGAACTAGTAGGTGCCAGAAACATACCCCCAACACGTCACTCTTGAAGAATGTGATTGATTCTATTACTTAAAATATTCAGTCCATCTCATCATCTGTTATATTCGTGTCATCGTATATATTTAAGCACATTCCTTTAGTAGACTTAAAATGCTTTTATTTTATTCCCTTAATAAATATTCACTTCAAGGTGACAGCCAAAAGGGCTATAGGCAGAAAAAAAAAAAAAATAGTTTATCCTTTGAGCAAATTTATTATTGGTGCATTTTCTTATGTGCTGTCCTAAAGACCAGTCTCTCACCACACGTTGGTTTTATGACTTTGTTTGTAGTTCATGTGAGTGCCAAACACCAATTTACTTTTCTGTCTACTCATGGACCGAATCACTTTATTTTCCTTTGCAGAAAAGAAATGTTGTATCATATTAGGCATGAATTTATAGCAGGCTTAAAATTGAGCTTGTTGGGAGCGCTCTTTCAGGAGGCGATGTTTGTGAAAAACTAACTTGGCTTCATGGCAGGTCAAGAGCACTGGTATTTTCAGTCATTGAGTTTCTTGCTTTGTAGAATCCTTGCTTTGATTTACGTTTTTGTTTATTGGCTGTATTTAGACTGACTATAATACACTCATCCCTCGGTGTTTGAGGGGGATTAGTTCCAGAACCCACATGGATACCAAAATCCACAAATGCTCAGGTTCCTTATATAAAATAGCACAGTATTTGCATATAACCTACATGTATCTTCCCACATGCTTTAAATCATCTCTAGATTGCTTATAATAAATATCTAATACAATGTAGACACTCTGTAAATAGTTGTTATACTGTGTTGCTTTTTTATTTGTATTATCTTTTATTTTCTTTTTTTTAATTTTCAATTTTTAAAAATATGACTGATCTGCAGTTGGTTGAATCTGTGCATGCAGGACCTGCAGATACAGAGGGCCAACTGTGCCAAGTACCCTCTAATCCTCACTCCATCATGCCTCAGAGTCTCATGTCCATTTTTCATTTTCATTCTGCTCCACCTTTTAGTAATGATGACAGGTGATGAGTGTACTGAAAGTGAGTCGTCGATGGCAGGCACCACAGTTCAAAGGAGATCCTGGGGTGAGGAATGAATCACCCACCTGTGTACAAGTGCTTCATATGCACTGTTGACTCCAGAAGCATCTCTGAGCAGGGGAATGTGAATCTAAAATTGAATTTCATTTTTCCCCCTCCTAATCTAGTCTTGATTGACAGTTTCTCCTTTTGTTTGTTCTCCAGTTTCAGTTGTTTACATCGTAGGGCTGCAATAATTGACGTTAAGAAGAATGAATAATATTTATTATTAAAAATGTGATGTTAGATTAATGACATTGGCAGGCAAAGCATACTATTTCCCTTGAACCAGATTTTTAAATCTTGTGTTAAATTATTGGCATGATATGAGAGAGGGCCACTTACAGGACAGAGTTGGTTCTCCCAGTATGTCAGCTGAATCTCCTTTGGTCGAAGGCAGCCTCCTGACCCTGCCCACCCTCCTTGGGTCGTTGTTGCTATCAGATTCCTGAAGGAATGAGGCAGGAGCAAAGCCATTCGTCACCCCTCCCCAGCACTCTTCTTCCATACACTGAAATCTCCAACTCACGCTGAGTTTCCTGAGTGTGTGGACAAAGCACAAATGTGGATGAACAGGGTGAGTCAGTCACTGTGTCTGGGAGCTTAAGAGGATTTGGGTCAGGAAGTAAAATGAGAAGGAAAAGACATAAGAAGGGATGGGAAGAGTAGGAACAGAGCCTTTCCTAGGTTGTTCTCTGGGACAGCTTCTGTTTGAGAGAGTTGCTATTCTTCAAATTAAAGATGAGGCTACAAAAGCATAAAGAGCGAGGTCCCCTGTCAGTGGCCAAGGTCTAGGAAGGCTGGGGCACGTGTGGACTTCAGGCAGCGATTCTGTCTGGTGAAGGAGGGATCAAAGTGCTCTGGGTCCCCAGTCAGAGTCGGATGGGGGATATAGTTATGAGAGCCACAGATGGGCTGGGTCACTGGTCCAGGAAGCAGGGAAGACTGTAGCTGGACAGGCAGCTGAAGGCCAGGAATCCAAAGTCCATCAGATGGGAGCCATGGCAGGGCTCAGCCTGCTTGGCCACGTCTACTGGAAAGGCTGCCGTCTCCTCCACTCAGAATCCTCACTCTGGACCCGACTGGATGTGTCTAGAGATTTCTTTCTAGAGGTCCAGTCCTTATCTCTTCTGGGCACAAACAGCCTCTCTAGAGTATTCTGGCTCCTTAGTCCTTTGTCATCTGGAACTGGACGTGGGGCATCTGTTCTAGCTCCCAATATGGCACCTAAAGATGGTTTTAACAGACAATAAGCCTCTGATAATTTTATATTTAAGAAGAACTGTGCATTATATGCCAAAAATATATTCTATGACACATATAAACACAGGAATCCTTTTATTGGAGGGCACTCCTGGAACTGCACCCATACGAGTAAACACTTGAGGATTCAGGGATTTCAGATCTGTGGTGTATATTTCTACACCTTCTGGGGAAAACATTTCAAGTTGAGCAAAAATAGTGCCTTAGTTTTGTAAGCCTGAAACAATTTGCATAACATTCTTAGATCCATGATCTCATTTGATCTTCACAACTACTAGTAAGGTAAGTAAAAAAGCGATTATTCTTCTCATTTAACAGGCTAACTAAATGACTGCTTGGGGCTTCGCAGCTCCATCACTAGACCTCACAGGCCTCACTCCCTCACCCTGGACGTTCTGGTCTCCCAAACTGGTCTTCATTTCACAGTGTATACCTGCTTTTGTTTCAGTGTCTCAACATCTCCATGAATTGAACATGAATTCAATCATGAATTCAGTCTGCAATGGCCCATGTCTGTTTCATAGTTTGCCATATTTGACTTAAGTGAAATTTATGTCTAAGTTGATACTCTTTGAGTTTTATGAAGGAAATTCTCACTTCTCAACTTCTTAACTTTTTAAGAGTTTAAATGACCATGCCCAGATACTCCTAAAACTGTTGTCAGTGGGCACGCTTGATCTGGTGTGGCAAGTGCACAAAAGTCATTTGCAGTGCATGCTCATATATAAAAATTCCTTGAAAAAAGAATGGGGCTTTAATTTCAGTTCTCAGGAATCAGTCAAATGTAGTCAGATTTCCAATATCTTACTTTAGGATAAGTCCTCCTTCCCAATTAAGTTGAGTTCTGAATTGCAGCAGCTGGTTTTGATGTCATTATATCTTTATATGCTCAGGAAGACTGAGTCTGTGTCAGTCTGCATTCTCCAGATGTAAGCCCAGCTAATAGAGAATTATTGCCTCCATTGGCCATAAAAATGACACATACAGTTAAACTTCCTTCTAATCATTCTAAAATTTTATTTTTTTAATGGAATCCCAGAAAGGAGAGATTGAGAGCTGATGGACCAGCTGCTTGCTCATTGTGCTATATGAATGTTCGTTCTCTTCCTCACTTGCTTAAAGCCATTTTCCACTTCGAATTCTTGAGGCTTAAATGACCATATCGAGATCCTCCTAAAACCACGGCATTAGTGGCATGCATTGTAATTTTCACCTTCATGGAGTATCTAAGCAGGAGGAATCTCGGCTACCACGCTCCCACTCTGCTTAGCCCTTGCCCCCTTCTCCGTGTGGTGGTGTAGAAAGAGCAGTCAACTGAGTCCAAAGGCCTGAGCTCTGATCACGCATCTGCTCCTTCCTGTCTCAGCTTCAGGCAAACCACCTAACTCCTCTCTGCAGGCCCCTCCATCTGTCCCCAGCCCACCCTGCACCTTCTGCATCCTGCTTTGGGCCCTGGAAGGCTGAGGCTGACCAGAGAGGGCAATATCCCACCTTCCCTGCTGTCTGGCTTTGGATTAGGTTCAGCCAAGAAAAAGGTTCCCACGGGTCAGAGGGCCATGGGCAGTGAGAGCAGGGTACGTACTCCCAGCCAAATCACTGTGGCTGGCAATGTCCACCTACCAAAAGCTCCTCTCAGGCAGCCCTACGTTCCGCTCACAGCCTCCCTTTTCGCCATCAGACCGAGGGAAGGTAACACTCCCTGATGTTGCTTCTCCCCTGCCCTGCCCGTGCACTTAAAAATAGTCCCTGTATTAACCTCTCCTCAAATTACCCATTTTGAATGTGCCATCTGATTCCTCCAAGAGCTATTTGATCCTTGATTTTCCTAACTATAGAATGGGATGGTATTAATAGCCCCCCCCGACTGCCTCAAGGTAGAAGCGAACATCAGTGACGTCACATAAGCTTGTCAGCACGTGCAGCCTGGTGGTTGTTCAACTAAGAATGCTCGACCTCTCTAGAATGTGTACCCCAGGACCCCAATGTCCTTCATAAAGAATTCCTTCTAAAGATGCTATTTCCAATACTTCCTATTTACCTCTTAGTACTCACTAAGAGAAGATACAGCAAAGGAGGCCTTCTATAGTCCTGTTGCTAGGTTACTTTATTTTAGCCTCTCAAAAAAACAATTACATGTGTAATGAGGAATATACTAATTATCCTGATTTGATCGTCACCTATTGCACACGGGTATTGATACTCAACTCTGTGCTCCACAGATATGTACAATCAGCTATGTTTCAATAAAAAAAAATTATAAATAAATAAATACGAGTTAAATATTAATTCATCAGCTGTGCTTCTTTTCAAACTAACTCGCTTCTTGGAAGACCTCATACTCAGTGTCCCCCTCTTGCTTCCCCAGGTGAAATCCACGTTGCCACCCCTCCAATTTGGGCATATGTGTTGCTGATATTACAGACTTAGGAAGGAGGCCCTGTAAAACCATGACAATGAGACAAACATACAGTACAGAAAAAAGCAAATTCCCACTAAGAATTAAAATAATGAATGTGGTCCTTGTGGAAACAAAACAGGCACGAGCAAGCCCTTTTTGTTTACGTGTGGGCAGATTTCCCGAGGAAAAAGAAGGCAGCATTTTCTCATCCCGGGTACCTATCAGGACACGGTCTTTGGGAGAAGTTGGTATTTTAACCTGGTTTCTGGTGTCGCTGTGGCTATGCAAAGTGGGCAGGTCCGTTTCCTGTTTTCCAGAGACAATACTTCCCAGACAGAGCTGCTTGCATCATTCACAGGCAGCCAGTGCTTCCTTGCTCCAAAGAAGAGTGTGGTTCCTGCTAAAGTCCAAGGTGAGCTACACAGAATTGAGTTCCTAAAGTGCCAGAATATTACCTCCAAAGCCAAAGTCAAGCTTCCCCTATTCACAGGAGCTTCCTGGAACTGGTTGAGGACGCTGGACTGGGGAACCTTGTAGGAGCCGTGTGAAGTCAGAAGACTCCTGTGCCATGGCACATCGATCAGCCCACATCCTTCCGTGGCCAGAGATCCTCTATATGGAACCCAGGATCTGAGAGTTGAAAATGCCATCATTGAATGATGCCTCACAGCCAAGATGGAGCTTTGTCAGAAAACATAAACTCAGATTTTTTGTAAGATATATCCTCCAACTTGTCAGAAGACGTGTTTGCAATGCCAGTTGAGGAGATGAGCTGGGAGGTGACAGTGGCTGAGTGGTGCTCACGGATGAGAGAGGTCGGAAGGGCACCGGCTTGGCTCTCCGGAACACAGAAGAGATAACTGAGGCAGAGTCCCTGACCTCTAATAATTATGTGGTCTTTCCCCATCCTCTGCCATGCCCTCCAAAGCCCAGGAGTTTGTCTGAAAATGGAAAATGTGACCGTTAGCCATGCTTTCTCCCCAGGGAGCAGCATCTGCTCGTGCAGGACCTGCATATTTAGGGTTGCTGGACAATGAACGCCACCCCTGGCCGTGGGAGCCTGGCCTTCAAACAGGATGAAATCAGAGATGTTTGAAAGGACTTTCCTTCTTTCACTTTTATTTATTTATTTTTAAATTTTTATTTATTTATTTTATTTATTGAATCAAAATCGATTATACATATTTTGAGAGTTGAACATTGAGATATGTTGATTAAATCAATATTACTAGCGTATATATTGTTACAAATCATAATTACTTTTTATGCCCCTTGTCAACCTCTCCCCTTCCCCCATTCCCTCCCCCTCCCCCCCAATTGCCCTAGATTTCTTCTCTCCTTCTGAAAGAACAATGGTTACTCTGTTATGTTAACTTGTTGCCTAGATGATCTGTCCAGGGCTGAGAGGTGTGATCAGGTCCCCCAGTATTATCATAGAGCAGATGCTTCTTCTGTCACTCTGAAATGGGTTTTGTGGAAAGAGACATCCTCTTCTTTTCTGTCTCTGCTGGTGACTTTTCTTGTGTGAATGCACTGCAGTGGCTGGTGGACCATCTGCGTGGTGGCTGTGGCGTCTAGCCACTTTTGCAGCAGCCATGTTTATTGTGGTGGCTATGGTGGGCCACCCATGTGGAGGAGCTGTTTTTAGTATGCTCCTTAGCACTGGCAGTATGCCTGGTTGTGCGGTGTGTTTGGTCCCCTTCTCCATGCCTCTGGTCCCTGTGCAGGCCCCAAGGCGCTGGCACCATGTGCCTAGTTGTGGGAGAGATGTCCAGTCCCCTTCTCCATGTCCCGGGTCCCTGAGTGTGCACCAAGGCACTGGTGCCATGTGCCTGGTTGTGGGAGGAGGGTCCAGTCCCCTTCTCCATGCCTCGGGTGCCCAGGTGGGCCCCGAGGTGCTGGCGTTTTGTGCCTGCTGTGGGAGGAGGGTCCAGTCCCTGGCTCCATACCTCAGGTCACTGGGCAGGACCTGAGGCACTGGCTTGGTGTACCTGGTTGTGGGAGAGAGGGCCAGTCCCCTTCTGCATGGTGTCCATGGTTTTGGGAGAGAGGTCCAGTCCCCTTCTCCTTACCTTGGGTCCCTGTGTGGGCCCTGAGGTACTGTCGTAGTGTGCCTTGTTATGGGAGGAGGGTCTGGTTCCTGGCTCTATGCCTTGGGTCACTGAGTGGGGCTCAAGGCGCTGGCTTGGTGTGCCTGGTTGTGGGAGAGAGGTCCAGACCCCTTCTCCATGCCTCAGGTCCCCGAGCAGGGCCTGAGGCACTGGTGTGATGTGCCTGGTTGTGGGAGAGAGGTCCATTCCCCTTCTCCTTGCCCCGGGTCCCTGGGCGGGCTCCAAGTTGCTGGCATGTTGTGCCTTGTTGTGGGAGAGAGGTCCAGACCCCTTGTCCATGCCTCAGGTCCCAGGCAGGGCCTGAGGCACTGGTCTGGTGTGCCTGGTTGTGGGAGAGAGGTCCGGCCACCTTCTCCATGCTCTGGGTCCCTGGGTGGGCTCTGAGGTGCTGGCATGTTGTACCTGACTGTGGGAGAGAGGTCCAGTCCCCTTCTCCATGCCCTGGGTCCCTGGGTGGGCTCCGAGGTGCTGGCATGTTGTACCTGGTTTGGGAAAGTGGTCTGGTCCCCAACTCCATACCCTGGGTCCCTGGGTGAGCCCCAAGGCACTGGCTCAGTGTGTCTGGTTGTGGGATAGATGTCTGGTCCCCTTCTCCCTGCCTCGGGTCCCTGGGCTGGCCCCAAGGTGCTGGCGTGGTGTGCCTGGTTGTGGGAGGGGGGTCCAGTCCCCTTCTCCATGCTTCAGGTCCCCAGGCTGGCCCCGAGGCACTGGTGCAGTTTGCCTGGAAGTGGGAGTGGGGTCCAGTGCTGAGATCCAAGCCTCCAGTTCCTAGGCAGGCCCCAAGGTGCTGGTGGTGTGCCTGGGCCAGAACTAATTTTTTGTCCTTTGCTTCTAACATGGGGGAACTTCCTGTGGGAACCAGTACTTGAGCTCTGTGGTGGAGATAAATTGCTGCTTTGCTTCTGTTTCCCTAGGGAGGGCTTTTTGTGCAGCTCAGGGTTTAATGGTTGACCTTATAGGTACTTCTGGCTCTCCAGATACTAGGTGGATCTGTGTTCCGTAGAATCTCTGATCTGGGCCTGAGTTTTTTCATCAAACTGCACCCCATGCCATTCTGCATTCCTGACCAGTCTCCTCTGAGTGGTCCTGCGCTGATTGGGGGGCAGGTCAGCTGTCCTTGCTGTGTCCCAGTGTTCCCATCTCACTCACTGCCTGTGCTGCAAACACTTCCCATGGGATGGGCCCTGCTCTGGTCCCTTGTGATGACTCACCGGCCTCTGAGTGGCTCCCTTTTTTCAGTTGTTCTGGCTCCTCGCTCCTGCGTGGGTCCATGTGAACCCTATTAGTGGTCTTGCTATCCTGGGGGCCACCAAGGCCCTCTTCTCCCCTGCCAGCTCCAAGCAACTCCATCTGAAGGGCACAGCTGCCGCTCTGCCGGCTCCTGCTCCATGCACTCAGCAGCTCGAGCCTTAAAGCAGCCACGGCCTGAAATGCTCAGAGCAGCTTTTTCTTTCTCTTTTCTCGGTTTCTCCCACCTTCATGAACTCTGTAGGCCTCTCCATCTCTTCCCCTGAGCTCCAGCAGCCCCAGCTTGGCTGATGTTACATTTTTATAGTTGTAAATTGGTTGATTTGTGGGAGACAGTGATGTTGGGGACCATCTATTCTGCCCTCTTGATTGGATCTCCTTCTTTCACTTTATACATTGGCCAAAAGTTGTCTTATGGGACAGATTTTTTCCTTGATGTACATGTAAAGTGGTGCTGTAATGATGTTTCTGACATGGCCACAGTGCTGTACTCTCCTTTCAATTACAGTGAAATGACATTTGTTCAGCAGGAGAATTTACTTGTTCTAGACCCGGGGTCACCAAACACAGTGCTTCCTGCTGTATTCCCCAGACCCAGAATCACACTTTTGCAGTTGCCCTCACTCAAGTCTTTGCTGGCTGAACAGATGAATGCACGTTTGGTCTGCGAACGTGCACATTAGTAGCTCATTTTCCTCCTTCCTCCCAACTCCTCCCCCCTGGGGAAGGCACCATTATCCACTGCTGCTCAGGGCAAGAACCCAGAGAGCAACCTCTGCCCCCTTGCCTTACCACATCCAATCACTCGCTGTGTCCTGCCAGCTCCACCTCTCATATCTCTCTCCTTTCACCTGTTCTCAATCCACAATGCCATTCCCCTGTTCAGGCCACCATCAGGCATGCTGAGAAGTGCTGGAGCATAGAGTAGTAGAGAAACACTTTCCAAGCCAGGAAAGAATGGCCTGGAAAACTGCGACAGCCTTCTCACTGACATCCTTATCTCCAATCCTGCCTCTTTCCAATCCATTTTCCACAGAAACCAGAGAGCTGTCTTAAAACCGAAAGAAAGAAATCCTTATTTTACAAAACCCTTCAAAAGCTCTCTCTAGCCTTCGGATAAAGTCATAGTTTCCAGGGCTCTTCATGAGCTGGTCTAGCTCCTGTCTTCCTGGCTTGTTTCTCTAAGACTATGCTCCAGCCTAACCACACTAATCCCAGCACCTCTCAGCATGGCCTTTGAACTTTAGGACATGCTATAGCCTGGTATGCTCTGCTCCCCCTAGACGTCACTTCCTTCACAATGCCTTCCCTTCTCTGAGCCCCACATCTAGCTCAGTCTCTCTTCTACATGCTACAGACTCATTGTAGCACAAGGGGTGAAAACAGAGGCTAGACAACTCATGACTGGGATCTCCAGGCTGGTGACTTAACCTCCCTGGAGCCTGGGTTTCTTCCCTGTAAAATGTGGACAATATCAATTCCTATCTAATTGTTGAATTAGGTAAGTTGTAAGAATTAAACAGAATGGTCTACTAAGCTCTTAGAACGCTGCCTGCAGTATAAGTAGGACTCAGTAGATGTTGCCCCAGAAGCCTGTCTCAGGCGCTTCTGAGCCACCTTCTCCTTCAGCCTGCGTTGCCAGGGAAAGAAAGCTGGATTAGCTGTCCGAGTTCCCTCTTTGGGGGCTCCTGGCTGTGTCTTCGCTCCTGCTGTTCTGCTAGTGTGAAGCGCTCTGTTCCCCACCCCACCCACGCGGGTCCTGCTCATTCCTCGGGGGCCTGCCCTGTACACTTCTGCTTCTCCCTTGGTGGTGCTGGCCCTCACAGATCCTTCCATGATGAGTTCCTCAAGCATTATTTGTCTATTAGTGACAGTAGTCACCTCCAATCGCTGAGCACCTCCTGTGGACCCCGCACTATAATGCATGATTGCTGTTTGAATCTATGTCATCCTCCACCAGCCCCATAAAGGATAAGCTCTGATGATCTCCAGGTCAGGTGAGGAAATGAGGCTTGGGCATGTTCTCCTCAGCACGACTGCTGGAGCTGAGCTTCGAATCCTTCCCTGGCTCCCGAGGCACACTCTGCTCCCTTTCCTGGTCATCACACTGTACTGCAGTTGTGGGTGAACTCTCTCCCTTCCCCAATAGAATGAAAGCACTCTGGTATGACACAAGGACGGCCTTGTTCACTGAAGTATGCTTGGGAAATAGAATATAAAGCCAAGAGTTTCAGAAGATGGCTCCATGCAACGAGTCCAGCGTACCATACATAGCAAGAGAGTAGGGCAGGCAGCACTGGGGGCCGGGTGCTAGAGTTGCCCTGCTGTAAACTTCCGTGGTCTGTAACGTTGGGGGACAGGGAAATAGAAAATCCAATTTATAGCCAGGGAAGAAGTCTAAGAACAGAACCAGGCTCTGAGAGGGCTTTGAATGCAAGTACGAGGGGTCTTCAAAAAGTTCACAGAGAGATTCGTTTTATCTTTTAATTCTATTTGTCCATGAGCTTTTTTGAAGTACCCTCGTGGCTCATTTGGAAGATGATCTCAGGGGAGCAGGTGAAGCAGGCCCGGAAAGAGAAGGAAGCCAATCCAAGGCACTCTGTGAGCGGATGACTGCTGCAGGCAGCTGGCTCCATCTCACTGGGGACCTCTGGGAGACTGCTTGGACAGGGGTCAGCAAGCCATGGCTGAACCCAACCTATTAGTTGACCATGGCCTGCAAGCCAAGAATGGTCTTTATGTTTTTAAATGGTTGAAAGATAATCAAAGAAGAATAATATTTTGTGATGTGAAAGTTACTGAAGTTCAAATTTCAGCGGCCATAAATAAAGTTTTCTTGTAACAGAGCCACACCTATTTATTTATATATTGTCTATGCTGTGGCTGCCATACCCTACAACTGCAGAGTCGAGTAGTTGTGACAGAGACCATATGGACCTCAAAGACTAAAGTATCTACTACCTGGACCTTTACAGGAAAAGTTTGCTGACCCCTGGTTTAGACGATGCCTCAGCACTGTCCCACCTAAAGGGCAAGGAACACCTCTTTGTCATTGCTGAAGGGCTTTTCCCAAGGGCTTTCCCTTCCCTGGATTTCTAGCCTGCACCTTGGCCCAGCACAGTCTTGCAGGCTGTAAAGAAACTGTCTTATTATAAAGTAACTATTTTCTCTAAAAAAGGAAGAATAGAACCAGTCCCCTGTCCAGATGAGCGTGTTTCATCACTTGCCAGTAAACACGGGAGCTTGTAGCACCGCAGGGAACCAGCTCAGTAGCAAGCTCCATGCAAGCAAGGAAGAGTGTGGGGAAGAGGGCTGGGGAGGGCCAGGACCTGGGAGCCTGCCTCACACTTCTGCACTCAGACTCTGGGGGAGGGGCCAACAGGAATATTCTGGGTCTCTAAATGTAAATGAGAACATCTTCCCCACGGAAGGAAATTGGGGGTTCTCCCCAAGGGGGTTAAGTCAACTGGTTAGTGAGCAATGGAGGTGGGACCAGACCTGGATCTCCTGGTTTTTGTCTCTTTTGTGTCACCCTGTATATATCTCCTCTATGTCATCCTGACTCCCTGAAGTATATTGTAGATGACACAAGAACGTTACTTTTCGGATATTGGGGGTGGGGTGGAATTCCAGTCAATTAGAAAAAGACAATCTAATAGAACAACAGCAAAAATGAACAGAGGCGAGAAAAGGGAAAATCAGAGGAGATGACACAGAAATGGCCAATAAGTGTATTAAATAATGCCCACCCTGACTAGGAACCGCTTTGTCCCTAAATTTCTATTAACTGGGGAGTTCTTGATCAGAGCCTAGGTCACTGCTTTTGTCAAGGAGAGATTTTCCAGAGTTCTGGAGAAAGCAGTAAACAGCCACCCCTCTTTGTCTGGACACAGGTGCAGATGGGGAGGAGGCTGTTTGATGGAGCACTATGAGCTAAATTGCCCTTTCTTAGAGCAGATTTTTCTTTCAAGGAGGTTCCCAAATTGTTTTCCTCCTTAGGGAAAGCAGAGGCTGAAGTGGTGATGAGATGTCCATCATGGATTTGGGGGGGGTGGTCCTGTGAACCAGATATGCGATGGCATTGATAATATTGCAGCTGATATTTTATCAAAACAGTATGTGCCTTAAAATTCTGGTAAGTGGTAGATAAGCAGCCAAAGAGACGTGGCCATCTTTACAATCACCTGTGCAGGTGCAGGCTAGCCCTTTGGTACTTTAAAGACAGAGTTCCTTAAGAAAGGGCAAACCACGGGGGCAAAGTGCATTTGGAAGCTCTCCTCTGAAGAAGATCCCAAGCAGACCCTGAGTAGCCCATGGCCACTCCAGAAGTGGTGCAAAATATCCGGTCTCCCCCAAACCTCCCTGATTCGGGGATAATGAGTACAGCTCTTCAGGGAGCCACTGAGGAGATCCACTCACCTCTACCTAAGTTTGTTCAAAGTAGGCTCTGACTCTGGCACCTTTTGTATTACACCTCACTAACCTGTGGGTTGGCACGTTTTGGCCATCTGGATGGCCCTCTCCGTGTTCATGAGTGCCTTGCAGCCCTAATGGACTGTCACAGGTGGTATGGAAAGGGTACTGCTCTTAACTAGATGCCTGGGGTTTCCGAGGAGCTGGGGCAGGTGTGCAGTTGTAGAAAGCTCTGCCACTCATTTGTTGGCTAATGAGAGCCCTGTGTACACAACTGGGAAGAGCCTGACGCTGCTGAGACGTGCAAGACGGTGCCATGAGTTATGTGCCGGCCGTCTGCATCCCCGTTATTCAGACTACAGTGTCTAACTCTTTTCGGTCAATTGATTCTGAATTTTCTAGCTTTGTAGATCAAAAAGCTTAGAAACAATGTTTGCTTTTTTCAAAATGAACACTTTTTGGTTTATAAAATCAAAGCATATTTAAAACTTCTGTTGTGACAAAATATAGCCTAAAACAAAAAAGAAAGACAACTGATAAATTGGGGGAAATATTTGTAACAGTTATGACAGACAAATATTAATACTGATAATATTGTAAAGAACTCCTGCTACTCAACTGGAAATCAACAAACAAATTAGTAGGGGGAAAATGAACAAGGGAAAGAAAAAGGAAAATCAAGGAAGATGAAATAGAAATGGCCAATGAATATATTAAATAATGCTCACCTTCACTAGGAATCATGGAAATTAGAACATTAAAAGATGATATGCCATTTTCACCCATTGTAATGACAAAAATTTTTAAGCTTGTTTATATTAATGGTTGGCAAAGGTAACAAAAGGATATTCTCAATATTGCTGGTGGTACAGGGAAGAAGATTCTCAAAATCTACATGACAACATTGGAGGATAATTTGGAGCCACTGTTAAAATGAGCTGCTTTCATGGCCCGCCGTTCTGCTCTGGGTATTTACACTAGAGAAGCACTTACGGTGGCAGGGGTTACCAGTTACCCCATGTGTGTTCCCCATTGCTTTTGCAGTACCAGAATCTCTAGATGCGCAGCTGAAGACTACATTTCCCAGCCTTCCTTGAAACTGTGTGACCATGTAGCCAAGTTTCAGCCCGGGTGATATGAGAAGAGACTGTGCAATTTTTAGGATATTCTTTTAAAGGGAAAGAGTGTTCCCTCCACTTCTCCTTGGTCAGTGTCCTTATAAGAGACGAGAAGGGGAGATGAGAGAAACACATGAGGTGCAAGCCATGTGAAGATGGAAGCAGAGACTGAAGCGATGCGTCTACAAGACAAGGAATGCCAACAGCCACCAGAAGCTGGAAGAGGCAAGGATGTCCCCTAGAGAGACCGTAGCCCTGCCAGCCCCTTGATTTTGGACTTCTAGCTTCCAGAGCTGCATGAGAATAAATTCCAGTTGTCTTAAGGCACCAAGTTTCTGGTACTTTGTTACAGCAGCCCAAGACTAATCACCATGGTATATGCATTTTATAGAATATCATGCAGTAGCTGAAAGGATGAGGTCCACTTCTGTGTTCTGGCACGAAACATTCTCAAAGACACCGGTGAGTTTAAAAAGTGTGTGTCAGGAAAAGAGAATCATGAATGTTATAGGTGATCGATATGCTAACTATTCTGATTAGATCATTCTACAACATATGCATGTATTAAAACAACAAACTGTATCCCATAACCACATCCAATGAAAAAAAAATTTTTTTAAAAAGGCATGTGGCAAAATTATATGTCCGTTAAAATACCATCTACATTGAGGGAAGCCAGAAACAAGACCAGGCTTTCTATGGGAACAAATAAATGTGTGTAAAAGCAGGGACACATCTGATATGGGTGAAGCAGAAAGCAGTGTTGGCCTTTGGAGTGGGAGGGGCAGGCAGGGAGAGGACCAGGACTGGGGATGGCAATCAGAGGACTTAGCTCTATCAAGAATGTTTCCAACTTTTACAAGATGGATATTACATATGAATTGTGTAATGAAGTAACTTAAACCAAGATGGCGCCCCAGAGCTGGGAGTGGGAGACCAGCAGGGAAGGAGCCTGCTTGGGCCTCTGGTCACAGGTCTTAGGAAAATCTTTTGGAGTCACCCATTGACCTATCCCACCTACCTCCTGTGGTGGGGTGAATAATGGCCACTCTTCCAAATATGTCCATGTCCTCATCCCAGAACCTGTGTCACTTTATATGGTAAAAGGGACTTTGCAGATGTGACTAAATTAAGGATCTCAAGATTTGGAGGTTATCCTGGATTACCTGGTGTGCTTGATGTAATCACAGGGTCCTTATAAGAGGAGGCAGGGTCAGAGGAGAAGGCACGTGACAATGGAAGCAGAGACTGGAGTGATGCACACTGAAGTCAGTGGAAGGAGACTAGCTAAAGACTACAGATGCCACCAGCAGCCAGAAAAGTCAAAGAAATCGATTCTCTCCTAGAGCCTCCAGAAGGAACCAGGCCTGCCAACACCTTGACTTTGCCCAGTGAAACTGGTTTCAAACCTCTGACCTCAAAATTGTAAGAGAATAAATCTGTGTTGTTTTAAGCCATCACTTTTGTTGTAATTTGTTACAGCAGCAATAAGAAACAAATACGTTTTCCTGTCCTGCTTACTATCGACACCTGATAAAATCAGCAAACTTTTTTCGGAGGAAGTGTTCCAGACTTTAGGGTTGTATATTTTTGGTCATATGGATTTGTCTTATCCTGTTCCCGCTGCTATAACAAAATACCACAGACTGGGTAATTTATAAATAACAGAAATTTAATTCTCACAGTTCCAGTGTCTGGGAGTCCAAGATCAAGGTGCCAGCAGGTTCAGTGTCTGGTTGAGAGTCTGGTCTCTGCTTGCAAGATGGTGCCTTGTTGCTGTGTCCTCTGGAGGAAGGAACACTGTGTCCTCACATAGCAAAGGCAGAGGGCACTAATCCATTCGTGAGGGCTTTGTCCACATGACCTAATCATCTCCTAAAGGCACCACCTCCTAATGCTATCACGTTGGGGTTTAAGTCCCAACAGATAAATCTTATAGGAACACGTGTACGTGTAACACAGCAGCACTTATCTGCACCTCTGAGTTGGGGCATGTTTGCTTTCAGCTATCGCCTCATTAGACGGGTTGACCTAAGCAGCCAGGCTTAATTGTCATTCATCCAGCCTGTCTAAGGAAAGCAGGACTTGGCTCTGGCTCCCCTGCTACTAAAAACGTCATTAAAGAATTCTTAGAAGTCAATGCAGTCCCTTTGTAGAATAATAAAATCTCTGAATTTCAAGATTTTACCTAATGAATCATGAGATAGCAGCCATGATGAGAGTAAAGACTTTCCCTCTTCTTCCAAATGTTCATTCGAAGTGTGCTTAGCCATTTTAGCTCAGCTCTGGAAACCACAGCAAGCTGAGGGTGAAACCAGGATAGTGCAATTCTATCACATGTGATACGCCAGCCAAACGAGAAGCTATGAATCCCAGCAGCCATGACCCACTGCCTTAAAACTCAGACAGAAATGCCTGAGGGACCCTCCTCTCAAACATCAGAAACTCCCACTCTGCCCCACCTGCCCCCTCCCCAGGAAATCAGACTGGAAGAGAACCCTCACCTGGAGAAAGGCCAGCACCTCCTCCCTGCACGACATCAACATGCCAGGTAAACAGAGGCAGTGGAGCTCCAGGGCCGTCGCACGGGACAGCAGCTCCCAGAAAACAGGAGAGAAGACGTCTGCTCAGAAGCTGGAAGAACTTTCTGTCTTTACAAAGCAGTATTTGACCCTAAAAACAGTTTTCCACAGAAGACACGGACTGGCAAACCCTCTCACCTATGTTCCGGCACCCCCTTGTGCAGGAATTCTGTGGACATACCCGTCGATGCCCTGCCAATGGCTACAAAGAGGGACATCAGAATCTAATCACTCTGTTGGTCATGTCTTCGTGTGTGGGGAGAAGAGGGTGTGCAGACCTCGGATGTGATGAACCCTTTTCACAATATGCTTTGAAGCATTCAAGCAGACAACTTTGTAAGGA
This sequence comes from Cynocephalus volans, assembly GCF_027409185.1. NCBI lineage: Eukaryota > Metazoa > Chordata > Mammalia > Dermoptera > Cynocephalidae > Cynocephalus > Cynocephalus volans. The sequence goes on from NC_084472.1 coordinate 4,532,721, forward strand.
CAAAATACAGCGTAATTCCATGCCTTCACCAAGCAGAAATCCAGGAGGAAGTCAAAGCATCCAGAGGAGCTTCCAGAGAAACAAGTTGCTGCAAGGAGCACCCTCTGTGACTCGCCTTCTCTCTGCGGGGCCCGGACCCTCCTGACCAAGCAGGATTCCTTTTCGTCCCTCTCACCATTCAGGCTGCCCTCTCGGTCGCTGGAGGAAGGTCACCTTGAGTGCGGAGGGTGTGCTGCGTTGCCATGGGCGGCTCTGAGCCTGTCCAGAACGGCGGACACAAAGAGGGACACCAGGAGGGACTCCGGGAGGGACGCAGCTCCCCCTCAGGGCAGGCTGGACACCGTCTGCTGTGGCACTCAATGCTCCCGTCCTGTGCTGCATCCGTTTGGAGACCAGCCCATCCTCCTCTGGACATGGACTCCTCCAGTCACTGTGGCAGGGCCCCTGCTGGGAACCGTCCCCATGGAAGAGCCCCCAGCATTCCCCTGGGTCCCCGCCCACCCTGCATTTCCTGATGTGAGGAAGGACTCAACTCTGAGAGATGACGGAAGACAGTCCGGGATTATCTGCCCCTTGAAGGAAAACCAAAGAGGAGAGAAACGTAGTGTCCCTTCTCGGACTGGCTCCACTGTCACCAGCCTTGACCAAGTCCATTGCTCTTTCCAGTAGAGCCAGGTTCAGTCACAGGTTAAAGGGCCTTTTGTTCCAGGCCCCCTATCTCTTTGGCTTCCCCAGCCCCGTTTCCTTTCCCTGTTCCTCTAACCTCCAGACAGATTAGCAGCGTTTGGAGACTGTTGCCATCAGAAGGTGGAAGCACCGAGTCAGATAACCCCAGAAAGAGGCAAATATCCAACAGTGGGGAACTTTCATTTCTTTTGTACTATTCCAAATGGAACACGTTGTGTGTGTGTCTGTATGCAGCCTGTGTGCATGCAGGACTATGCACATTTTAATCGTATCTGTATCTGCAAATTGGTGTATGTGTCTACACCAGCCCCATCACAACCACTTCTAAAAAAACACCTGAGCAGGTATACAAACTTAGCTTCAGGAAGATCAGGGATGGGGAGGGGACAAGTACAACCTCCCCAAACCCTTTATCTGTTGTAATGTGCCAAAGCATGTGCATGCATGTATTAACATGCACATGTGTACAGCGTGTTTGTGCACACTGCCACCCTACCTGTGGCAGATACGTTTTGTGTGTGTGATGTATCCAGAGTGAAAGCAATCCAGGTCACCTGCCATCCGGGTGCGTGTTCTAGATCCCTATGCAAAGCACTGACTTTGCCCCATCCTGTGGCACTTTGGAGTTGCATGTCCGGTATTCTAAGCAGCTCCAGGTGTCTGAGTGCCTTCCTATGGGAGAGGATCAGAGGCAGCCTGGAAAAATCTGTGACTAAAATAAGTCAAGGAGAGCAGATTGTACCTCACTACTCCAGCAGCTGGATGTCCCAAGCATCGAATGTTTTTTCCACCCCTCTGGGATCCTGCAAAATGTATATGGGATGGAGACTTTGTACCTTGCTCTCCACCTTCCAGTGACGAGCTGAGGGGAAGCCATGGCTGGGTTTTTAGCTCCCTCCTTTCTCCAGGCACCCGGGGAGAATTTTTGGTTTTGAATCTCATCGGCATTTTCTCAAGATGGGACCTCTGATTGGTCTGAGTCCCAGGATTCCTGGCTCTGCTCAGAGAGAAGGGTGTGCCCCCTCTCTAGAGGACTAGACCGTGCCTTGGGTTTGGGTTTTGGCCGTTGGAAGCAGTAAGATGAACACTCAAGCAAAAGCAGCTGTCTTCTGGAACATTCTCCCGTCGGGAGAGTGTGCTGCAGGCCTCGTCTGCAGTGACTTCTCTAGGACGCCTCCTTACCTCTCTTTCCTCTCTCTGTGTGCCTCAGTCATGTGTTTCACAAAGCAAAATCCAGTTGTGCTATTAAAAAAAAATGAATAAAAATAAATTTCAAAAAAAGAAGACAGGTTCCCACAATAATTTTTTTTTTTTTGAGATGTTAAAGTTTGAAAATTGGGGGGCACATTCTTAAAATATACTTATTGTTTTAATTTTGAATTTTCAAAATAACGTGACGATGAAGTCACCCCAACCCATCACCTCCCTCTAGCAGAGCCGTGGGCAAGTCGGGCGCAGGCCCAGGACTGCAGCCCCGATGCTGGCCACAGTGCTGGACCCACCCTCAGCCACCAGCGGGAGCTCAGGAGATCTAAGGCAGTTCCCCAACTGTCCCACTGGCGTCCCTTCTAGTTCTTTTTCCTTTTTACTCCAAATGCAGTCCAGGTTTACACCTTTGCACTTGGGTGTTACGTCTTGCTATTCTTCCCCGATTTAGAACGATCCCGTCACCTGTCTCTCTCCTTCGTGACAAGTCCTTTGAAGAGTTCCTGCAAACACCCCACATTCTATATTTGTCTGACTCTTCCCCTGTGATTATATTTATGTCAAACATTTCCGGCAAGAACAGTATTTGGTGAATTTGTGAACTTCTCACTACTTCACATATCATTGGTTTAAAGCCATCGTATCAAGTTCAACAGCACAGGCTTCTTCTGCAATGTCCCCGCTCTGCTGCTTCTGCAGGGACACCTGCTCCCCAAAACACGAATGTATGTACTCGTGTGCTCCAGTCTTCGGTCCACACCTGACGGTCTCAGGTTTAAAGTGCCAATACCATTGAGATAAAAAAAAAAAAAAAAAAAAGACATCCAAGACCAAGGTTAAGGTTTCCGTGCCCTTTTTTGTCCTTAGACTACATTCCATGGAAGGGGTTCTGTAGGACATTATGTTTAAGTCACTTTAGTTAGTTAATTATGTTATGTTTGTACAGGACATTATGGATAACGCTAAAGAACAAAATAATATGTATGTTCATGTATGTTCTTCCCTTCAAGTAAATATAAAAATGTGAAGTAAGGACAAAGGGAACGCAGACAGAACCGAGATGCTGCTACAGCGGCTGGGAGCTGCGGCGAGGGCCACAGAGGCACGTCGGGGCCTCGCCATGGGGACATGGGGACAGCGGGCAAGGCCGGGCACCAGGCAGGGGCGGCAGAAGCCTCCTCGGGGACAGGGGCTCCCAGCTCCCACCCAGGGTCTGCTCTCCACCCACTGCGGGTTCCCGGAGGTGACCTGCCCACATGTCCCTCTGGTTTTGGGGGGTTCTGCTGGGCCGGGCGCACTGGCTTGGGGAGATTGTCCCCCGTCTTCACGGCGGCATCCCTGCCACACAATGGTTCCTGCGGAGAAGCCTCTCCCACAGCCGCGAGCTTTACTAGAGTTCAGAAACTTCTCACCTTCCTCATTTCTTCAGGCCTGGGTGGCAACGGCTCCCCGCTGTGGCCTGTCACCCAGCGCCCCACCGTGCGTTGTTGGTCCCCGAGCCCCACGTGTAGTCCCATCACTTAACTCTCACCTGGTCCCTGTCCTGTGCAGGCCATCTATGTCTGGACTGGACAGGGCTGACGCCACCTCCACAGACCAACAATGGCAAGCCGTCTGCCACCCTCTCAAGAAAGAGGCCTCCTGGGCACCTTCCAGTCTGCTGCCAAGTGACTCAGTCTCACATCTGAGTGGGTGACCACGGGTGCAGTACACACGGGGAAACCCACCATACGTGCCCCAAAATAAACAGGAAAAGAGGAGCCAGGGAAACAGACACTATGCAGGCAAAACCTTTAAAATATAAATAAAATGGTAAATGACCTTCAAGATGATATTGAACCCATAAACCAAGAAGTGGATGAATCGAAAACAAGAACACGATCTTGCTATGTAAAGATCTGCTAAGTGGTCAAAAGTATCACAGCGGTCACCACCACCCCTTCTCCAGGGTTTCGGTTACCCAGGGGTCACCAAGGTCCGAAAATGTTACATCACTATTCTTGCCCTTTGGGGACATTATGAAGTAAAATAACCACAACTTCAACACTGCAAACACCGCAACAGTCTATCTGATGACCAAGACGGCCACTAAGGGGCAGGGAACAGGGACAGCGTGGACAGGCCAGACAAAGGGATGATTCATGTCCCAGGCAGGACAGAGCAGGGCGAGACTTGGTCACGCCACTCAGATGGAACGCAGTCTAAAACTTAGGAATTATTTATTTCCGTAGTTTTTTATTTACGTTGCAATACCTCGTCATGCACCTTTCATCTCATCACAACGCATTTTGTCATCTCACAGCATCACAAAAAGACGGGCGAGCATAACAGATATGTTGAGAGACAGAGAGCACCCACACTCACGTCACCTTTACTGCAGAATACTGTTATATTCTATAAGTATATTTATAATATATATATTTATAATTGTTCTATTTTATTATTAGTTATTGTTGTTAATCTCTTACTGTGCCTAACTTATAAATTAAACTTTATCGTAAGTATGTATGCATAGGAAAGAAAGTCTGACAGGGTTCAGTACAGTCCGTGGTTTTAGGCACCTGCTGGGGGTCTTGGAACATGTCCCCCTCAGATAAGGGAGGACTACTGTATTGTTGACAAATATTCACTGCCTCTCACTGGAGGAGGACTACCCTTCCCCACCCTGTAAATGGCAGACTTTTTCATGCAACTTGCTTAGGCCATTGAACCATGAGCCGAAGTGTCAGTCCAGGCAGGAGCTTTAGGAGTCAATGTGTGATTTGCCATGTGCTGTATTCTTTTTTTTTTTCTCTCCTGGAGAACAGCAATGTTCCAGGTGTGAATCATGCCATTAGATGAGACTTGGTGTGACAGTGATGCAGAGCGGAGCCAAGGCTGACCCTCAGTGGATGTGCGGCATGAGCTAGCAAGAAACCTCTGTCGTTTGAAGTCACTAAGATTTCAGCGTCATTACCATAGCATGTCCTGGCCTATGCCGACTCATACCATGTTGCACATTTAAACATTCAGCATTTAAAAAATTCACTGAAATGTTTGAGAGATAAAAATCGAGAAAATCTCCTGCAAAATCGAATAACATGAAGATGGAAAATAGACAAGAAGATAAGAAAATTAGAAATTCAACCAAAGAAAACCCAATGTCCTAACAATAGATGTTCTAAATGAGAGAACATAGAAAATTGCTGGGAAAAATTTATTTGCGAAATAAAAAAATAGGAGTCTTAATTGAAGGATATAGGTCTCTAGAATCATTGGATCCTTGTCAGCCCAGTTTCATAAATAAAAAGACCAACACCAAGGCACATTTTCAAGAAGTGACTTATCATCAGAAAGAAACAATTCTATAACCTTCCAAAGAGGGGCGAGAAAAGCCCACAGGTCACATTAAAAGGAACAAAAATCAGAATAGCATCAGGATTCTTAACAGGAACACTAGAATTTAGAAAATAATGAAATAATATTGTTAAAATTCTGAGAGAAAAGCATTTGTAACTTAGAATTCTATAATCAGCCAAACCATCGATACCACATGAGCAGAACTGGATATCTTCAAACATGTAAAGATCTGTAATACTACTTCTTAACCTGTCTTCCTAAGAAAACTCCTGAAGAATACTCTCCTATAAAATGAGTGCATAAACCGAGAAAGACATAAGATGAAGACATGGAACTCAGGAAACAATGGATCCCACCCCGGATAGCAGTGGAGAGAAGGCCCAGAATCTTACCTGGACGTGCCTGGAGAGCAGCCGGTGCACACTGAAGCCGTGTGCTCGGTGATTGCTGCTAAGTATATGCTGAACGATATCCTGGACTGAAGAAGCCCCACAGTACATCTGCATCAGCAATAGGACAGCTCAACGAAGGCCCAGATCTACCCCCAGAGAAGGCAGCACAAATTAAAAAGTTATATATTATTTGGTAACCATAAAAGTGCTAATTTGGGGCCTGGCTGGTTAGCTCACTCGGTTAGAATGGGGTGCTGACAGCCCCAAGGTCACAGATTTGGATCCCCAGACCGGGCAACCACCAAAAAACCCCCAGAACAAACAAGCAAAAATGCTAAGTTGGGGGTAAATATCTGCAGATGGCTGAATGTCCCTGGCACACCCACGCAGCAGCTGTTACAAAGAATGAGGCAGATATGTGTGCATTGATAAAAAAATACGCCTGCAAGATGTATTATTAAATAACAAAATCAAGACACAGAATAGTGTGTAAAATGTACTACCGTGTATGTGAAAAAATGAAACATTTATATTTATAGACTCATACAAATGTTTCTGTATGCAGAAATACCATATTTGAGGTAGGGCTGCAAGATAAAATTCAGGATGCCAAGTTAAATTTTAATTTCAAATAAACAATGAATAATTTTTTATTATATTCCATGCAATATTTGGGACAACTATTCATTTTTATCTGAAATTCAAGTTAAACGGGGCAACCCATATTCATAGTGGCTAAATCTGGCAACTTCACTCTGAGATGATGAAGTGTATGCAACTGAGTATTCTATTTTCAAAAATTTGCCACAATGGCTGACATGGGCACACACAGGGAAGGAAAGCAATGGCCCCTCCGAGCACACAGTCCTGCACTGCATGCAATTTGCACGGCATCCCCTGCAGTTGTGAGATTCAGCACCCTGGTCCCAGGACAGCAGGCTGACTTGGAGGAGGCAGCCCAGCTGGCAAAGGTGGCTCGTTGAACCCGGAAGTCATTGGCGCTTGCTACAGAGCAGACTGTGTCTGTCCTTTAGGCACCAATGGAGCTGAGGGTGACTCCAGACCATATGTGCACTCTCGATGCTTCAGTAGTTTTCGCCTAGTCTAACTTCAAGAAGAGCCACACCAAATATCTGCAGTCACTCAGTTTCTTCCAGAACCACACTGTCCGCTCCCCCACCCCACCCAAGTCACCACTGTTCTAATGCCTGTGTGAAGTCCACGCTTAGATTTTGATGGCCATTGGATGCAAACATGTTATAGTATTTCAACTTGAGGGATTTCAAAAAATATTATTATACTCCCTTTGCAGCTAGCTATAGTTATTTTATTTTGTAAATTTTGTTTAAATTCACTTGAGTGAGCTCCTGCTGACCACTGAACAGATGTTAGTGGCAAATGTCTCCAAGGACAAATCAATTGTTGAAGCCAGTTCTCCTTCCTCTCCCAGTGACACTGGGAAAGTGACACTTCCTCCTGAATGCGAAGGGGCGAATACGCCCTCCCACCCTTTTCCAGAATCACTGCTGCAGTCCAGCAGACTTTCCCCGCCAGCAGCTGTGCCTGTGGAAAGCCTGGCCACCCACAGGGTCATTTCGACGCTCGCCCAGGTGCTGCCCGGAGGTGGCAGGATGCTGACCTCTGCGGTCTTAGCCAAGGGGACTCAGAAGACTGTCCCACCCCACTCCACCCCTCTCGTCAAGGAAACTGATGTTCCAAGAGGCCAGGTGACTTGCCCAAGGTCACGGTGCTGGTAAGCCACTAGGCTAGGACTGCCTACCTGCGGTACTGGGCACAGCCTTCCACCTTCCTTCCACTGCCTTCTTCTTTCTCCTCTTGGTCCACACAACCCACGTGCTTCCAGCCCCCCATCTGGTGGGTCTTTCCCCCTCCAGGTTTTAATAAAATGCCACTCCGCCGGGTGCAGGGTCTGACTTTGCGAGTAGGCGTGGAAGAGCCAGGTGCCGCCCCCAAAGTACCATCCCAAGATACAGGTGTACCCCAACTAGCTAGAAACAGGAGCTAGGAGAGAGCTCGGCAGACAGCCCCGTTCTCTACCCACTGCCCCAGCAGACCACTCCACGTGCATCTCCCCTCACGAACTTGCAGACAAGGCGGGCACATCAACCAAGCACATGGCCTGTGGGCGGCGTGTCCCCGTGGCTCACTGGGCAGCATGCTGCCCAGCATGGCACGGTGTCGCAGGGCTTGTCACATGTCCTCACTCCCACCGCTCTGGGCTCGAACCTTCCAAATAAAACACTTGTGCTCCAATCCTTGCTGCGGCTCTGCTTTCCAGAGGACCTCGTCTGGGTGATGGCTGGTCCCCAGTCCCAAAACTGAGCTTGCTGGGGCCTTGGAGAACATCTTTAATGCATGGCTCACACGTGAATGCTCATCTAGGACCGCTTCTGGGAAACCCAACCTAAAGCACCATTTAGTTAAAAAACATTTCAAAAAAATTATTGAGCACTTCAACCCTCCCAGTCCTCCTCCCCTGCCTTGTTTTCCCATAGCAGTTACCACCATATTTTCTTTACTTTCTCCTCTCGCCTCTCAATAGAGTGTGAGCTCTACAGGAGCAAGGACTTAGGTCAGTTTATTTCGCTGCTGTTTCCTCAGCTTGTTAAGTGTTTGTTGAATAAATGAATGTACCAAGGAGTGGGCTACACACCAAAAATGGAGCAATGAGCCAGAAAGACATGGCCCCAAGTCCCAGAAAGTCTAAAGGGAAAATATATCATTAAACAACAAGGATTACACTGTATCTTCTACTTTTCAGAAGATCCCAGCTGCCTGTTTCCAGATTTTTCTACCTGAGAGTTTTCCTTCATCACTTAATTTTGGGTCTTTGCATTCTCAAGTGATTAATTCCAATATGTTCTTCTTGTGGCATCTGCTTACATCAAGGATGAATTTTCCTGGCCCTGCAACCCTCTCAACAGTGGCAGCTTTCCAGCCAATATTTTCTCCTGCCTTTTAAATTGTTCCATCAGAAATCAGTGTTCTTTTTCTGCTGGAATCATGGGGCAGGTTTCTAACCCTGCTTCTGGTCAGAAGAGTTACTTTCTGTTTGGGGCCTGTGGCAAGGACTGCTGGTGGCCTGCCCGTCATTTATTCTACCCTTTCTTCTTAGGAACAAGACTCGGATATTATTTGCAGTCCAGTGGTCTACTACATCCAGCTTGTAGCAGCTCATAAGAGCCAATTGTTAGATTTTCAGGAATTGTGTAAACCAGCTGTTAAAACATTGGTAGCTTGAAATTGGCCATGGTGGTAGTATTTGCACCACAGAAATCAGCAAATGCTTACAATCAGGACTTCTTTCATTCTGTCTCTTTCTTTCTTTCTTTTTTCTTCCTTGGGGGAGAGGGTAAAGCCGGCTTACCAGCTCACCACTGGGGGTAAGTATGACCCAGCTGAAAGACTACATTCCCCTGCCTCCCTTGCTGTAAGATATGGCCAAGGAGTCACTGAAATATGTGAGGAAGTATCGTGTGGGACTTCCAGAAGCTGTTCTTAGGAGAGACCCCTCCCATTCCTCAATATTGTTGCCAGAAATATGAATACAATGGCTGGAACCACAGCAGCCATCTTGGACCTTGAGGTCAGGAGAACTCAATGGAGCCTGTCCCGTCATGACTTAAAAGGCCCAGTTACCTAACTCCAGAGTAAAAATAAACTTCCATCTTTTTAATCCATTTTTATTTGGGAGTTTACTATTAAATGTAGTGACACTTAATCCTAACTGATACAGGGCCCAACTGCAAGTGAATGTCTCATCAAGGAGATACATATTTTCTATGCAATACCATGAGTGTCCCTTGGCCACAGTGACTCTCAGATGTCACTGCTCAATTATGTCACACTCTTCATCATGTGAGCCACACTTGCTGCCCACCTTACCTTCATACTTACCCTTCCATGAAGTGGCCACTGATGTTTTCTTTCCTAATTTTGACATTTGAAGAATGATCAAAGTCCATCACAAGTCCTAAATCCTCTTAGAAATGTCTATGCCTTTCAGTCCAGCCAGTTTTTCACACACCACAGCAACTGGCTGGTGCCCTCTGCCATTGACGGCATCCTCTCAGCAGGAGCTGAGCTTAGACTCTGTTCATGGGGAGTCTGCATGCATGGGGTGGAGGGAGGACGGGCAGGGCTGATCAGTTCAGGCACACTTAGGGTCGAGCTCCGGTGAACAAACACCAGGGAGCGTCGAAAGATCTGTTACACGAGCAAAAATGGTGAGGCAGGCGACCCTCCTCCTACGTGGTTTAATGGGCTGCACTGTGTTAGGACCAGCGCACAGACTGTGCCTTCCTGTTTTTAAACAATGGGTTAATGTGAAAGAAATTTAATCTGTTTATAAGGTGATGGAGCAACCAATCTGTTTTTTTTTTTTTTTTCTGAATTAACTTAATCAGCCAGCTGTTAGGCATCATATTTGTAATCTCCAAATTTACAAAATAAGTCCTATGAAACAAAATCAGCAAATTGCATGACTGAACAATCACTGACATCACCCTCAAAGACAAATATGTACTTACGAAGCATGACAATGTGTCATTCCAGGAAAGTGGTTTTGAAAATTCATATTTAATCCCTTGGATTAGTTCTAACTCTATTAGAGATAGAAATAAAAGAGAGAGATACCTCTTTTGTTCCCGTTGATCAGCTAACTTAATCTTCCGGTCAATTACACATTTTTTGGGTATTTTGATAAAATGAAAATGAAGACAATCTATCTGTGTAAGTCTAAGCAGAATCGCAACATTATGCTTCAAATGTAGTGTATCAAAAAATTACACATTTGAAACCAGAGTGAAGGCTTATTATTATCACAAAGATAATTACCTCTGGTTGGGTGGCTTTTGTAGGCAACTAACTGAAAGGTCTTTTGGGTGCTGCTTATTTGCGGTCATTCCTGCTATAGCTTGAATGTACCCTCCAAAACTTTTGTTCAGGTTTAATTGCCATTATGACAGCATTAAGAGGAAGGAACTTTAAGAGGTGATGAGGTCATGAAGGCTCTGCCCTCAAGAATGAATTATTCTGTTCATGGTTTAATGGATCAATGAGTTATCTCAAGAGTGGGTTACTTATCTTGGGAGTGTGTTAGTTATCTCAGGAGTGGATCTGTCATAAAACCCAGCTGGCTCCGTCTCAAGTGCTTACTCCTGCCTTCCAACTTCTGCCATGGAATGACCCTCACCAGATACTGGCACCCTACTCTTGGACTACCCAGGCTCCAGAACTATAAGAAAAAAAAAAATTCTTTTCTTTATAACTTACACAGTAGGTGGTATTCTATTATAGCAACAGACAATGGACTAAGACAATTCCAAAATGGTGCCCACTGCCACTTATAGCTTGCTGGGAAGTACCCAGCTGTCTAACTTGTAGTTTCTTAATTAAAGTCAATTCTCTTTCTTTGCCCAGAGAAGGTAAATCTGTCTCCAAGACACTGTGGCACCGGTGCTGGTACACCTGTACAAATCACTGTCCCCTCCCACTTTCCAACCCTGGAATCCAATTTGCTAAACTTAATTGGGATGCCTTCTTAGAATGGAGAGAATACATGAATGTTTGGAAGAAACATCTGTTTTTCTATTTCTGTTTTTATGTCTTTAGCAGAATTCTGCATAGAAATAATTTTTATTTTTTAACTTATTTCTCGAAATAATTACATCTGCTTGGAAATCATTACGTAGGCCTTGAAGTGTTTTTTTTTTTAAAAAGCAATTAATATCTTAAACTATATTGATAGAAATAAAATTATAAACTATTCGTGTCAGGTAAATTTGTCCATGTTATTGATTTCTTTCGAAGTTACATTTAGAATTTTAAAGTTCTATAGACATTGAGTTTAATATAAAGGTAAACAGAAAAAGTAGTTTTAGAAATATAATGTAAACAAAGTAGCCCTTTGGGATTGTAGCTGATTTACTCATACTTATCAAAATTGGAAGTTTGGCTTAGTGTATTTAAAGCCAAGAGAACTGGGTTTCTGGTTTTAGCGCCCATTGGAACGAGCGGCAACTCGTCGGCAATATGTCTTTAAGTCTCGTCATTTTCTCCAAATGGATCCAAACCTCACTGCTGTAGGTTGAATGTGAACCCCAAAAGGTCATGTATTGGACACTTAATCTCCATTGTGAGAATGTTAAGAAGGTGGAAAATCCGATTGTGATATTTAAAAGGTGGGACCTTCAAAAAGTGATTAAATTGTGAGGATTGCACCCTTGTGAACAGATTAACCCACCGATGTTTAATGGTGGTCATGGGCGTGGTTACGTTGGCTTTATAAGGAGAGCGAGTGAGCAGGTTAGCTCTCCCTTGCTCAGCCTGTTCACCTGGTAACCTGCACTGCTGCAGAGCCACCACCAAGAAGAACCAGACGTGTTCTCTGCACTGTGGACTTCCCGGCCTCTGAACTGTAAGAAATAAATTTTATTTCTTTATAAATTACCCAGTTTCAGGTATTTTGTTATAAGCAGCAGAAACGGACTAATACAGTGGGAAGTCCAATTATGGTATTTGAATGGTGGGGACTTTAAAACGTGACTGGATCTGAGGACCGTGCCCTCGTGAACATATTGATCCATTCATGGAGTAATGGGAGTGGTTCCGATGGCTTTGCAAGGAGAATGAGTGAGAAAGTTAGTTCTCTCTTGCTCAGCTCATCCTTGCAGTGTGACACCCTGCATCACTGTAGAAGGCCCTTACTAGGTGCACCCCGGACCGTAGGCTTCCCAGCCTCCAAAACTGGAAGAAATAAATCTTATTTCTTTTTTTTTTAAATTTTAATTTTAATTTTTATTGAATCAACTTTGATTATGCATACTTTGGGGTTTCAACATTGAGATATGTTGATCAAATCAATATTACTAGCATATACATTGTTACAAATTGTAATTATTCTTTATGCCCCTTGCCCAATCCCTCCTCAGCCCCATTTCTCTCCTTCCTCCCCCCTTGTAATTACCCTAGATTTCTTTTCACCCTCTGAAAGAATAATGGTTACTCTGTTGATTTGCTGCCCAAATGATCTGTCCAATGCTGAGAGGTGTGATCAGGTCCCCCAATACTATCATAGAGCAGATGTCTCTTCCGTCACTATGAAATGGGCTCTGTGGAGAGAGACATCCTCCTCCTTTATCTCTGCTGGTGACTCTCCTTGTGTCAGCTCACTCCAGTGGCTGGTGGACCCTCTGCATGGTGGTTGTGGCATCTAGCCACCTTCACGGCAGCCATAGTTATCGTGGTGGCTGTGGTGGGCCACCCACATGGAGGAGATGTTTTTGGCCTGCTCTGTGGTGCTGGCGGTGTACCTGGTTGTGAAGAGTGTCTGATCCCTAGTTCCATGCCCTGGGTCGCTGAGTGGGTCCTAAGGCACTGGCATGGTGTGCCTGGTTGTGGGAGGGTGGGTCCAGTCCCAGCTCCTTACCCCAGATCCATAGGTGGGCCTTGAGGCACTGGCCCAGTGTGCCTGGTTGTGGGAAGGGGGTCTGGCCCCTGGCTCCATACCCCAGGTCACAAGGCTGGCCCCAAAGTGTTGGCATGGTGAGCCTAGTTGTGGGAGGTGGGTCCAGTCCCCTTCTCCATGCCCCAGGTCCATGCACAGTCCCCGAGGCACTGGCATGGTGTGCCTGGTTGTGGGAGGGGGGTCCAGTCCCATTCTCCATGCCCTGGGTCACATCGCAGGCCCCAAGGTGCTGGTGCAGGGTGCCTGGTTGTGGGAAGGGCGTCTGGTCCCCTTCTCCATGCCTCGGGTCCTCTGGCAGACCCTGAGGTGCTGGCATGGTGTGCCTGGTTGTGGGAGGGAAGTCCGGTCCACTTCTCCATGCCTTGGGCCCCCAGGTGGGGCCTTGAGGCACTGTCACAGCATGCCTGGTTGTGGGAAGGGGGTCCGGTGTCTGGTTGTTAGCCCTGGGTCCCCGGGTGGGCCCCTAGGCATTGGTGGTATGCCAGTATGTGGGAGTGGGGTCTGGTCATTGACTCCAATCCTTGGGTTCTGGGTGGTGCCCTGAGGTGTTGGTGGTGTAAGTGGTTGTGGGCAGGGGTCCTGCCCCTGGCACAATCCTCATATCCCCTGGTGGGCCCCAAGGCATTCGTGGTGTGCCTGGGCCAGAACTAAGTTTTTGTCCTTTGCTTGCTTCTAAAACAGGGGAACTCCCTGTGGGAACCAGTACTTGAGCTCTGTGGTTGAGCTAAATTGCTGCTTTGCTGCTGTTTCCCTAGGGAAGGCTTTTTGTATAGCTCAGGATTTAATGGTTGACCTTGTAGGTACTTCCGGCTCTCCAAGACCCAGTGTGCCTGGGTTGTGTAGAAACTCTGATCCATGTCTGAGTTTTTTCATCAAACTGCACCCCATGCAATTCTGCATTCCCGACCAGTCTCCTCTGAGTGGTCCTGTACTGATTGATCAGCTGTCCTTGCTGTGCCCCAGTGTTCCCCCAGTGGGCCCATCTCCCCCACCTCCTATGCTCCAAACACTTCCCATGGGATGGGCCCTGTGCCAGTCCCTTGCGATGTCTCACCAGCCTCTGAGTGGCTCCCTTTTTTCATCTGTTCTGGCACCTCGCTCCTGCATGGGTCCACGGGAACCCTATTAGTGGTCTTGCTGGCCTGGGGGCCACCAAGGCCCTCTTCCCCACTGCCGCCTCCAAGTAACTCCATCCGAAGGACACAGCTGCGGCTTCTGTTGGCTCCTGCTCCATGTGCTCCAGCATCAAAGTGGCCGCGGCCCAAAATGCTGAGAGCAGCTTTTTCTTTCTCTCATCGTGGCTTCTCCCACCTTCTTGAACTCCATAGGTCTCTCCTCCTCTTCCCCTGAGCTCCAGTGGCCCTGGCTTGGCTGATGTTACATTTTTATAGTTGTAAATTCATTGATTTGTGGGAGAGAGTGACTCTGGGGACCGTCTATTCCACCATCTTGACCAGAAGTTCCTAAATCTTATTTCTTGATGAACTACCCAGTTTCAGGCATTCTGCTATAAGCCACAGAAAACAGATGAGTACACTCACCTCTGTGGATAATGACTCTGCCCATTATGGGGATCATAATGCCCACTATGCCCATATGTGTGGATAAACACACAGCCCCATTATGGGGATCGAGTGAGACGCTTGTAGAAATTCAAAATGGAATTTCTGAATGCTTTCTATTTAGCCTTGATTAAAAAGGTAGCTGATCGAAGAAGCCACAAGTTTTTCTTTGTTTGCTTGCTTATTTGCTTCTTTTTTTTAGGCAGAAATTTTAAAAGGATGCAAAGCCTTAGGTACAAGTGATTCTGAGAAGGCAAAGCCTACATCACCTGCTGTTGTCGTCAAAAGACAGACAAGAAAGAGGGTTAGGAAGGATTCACAGACAAGTTACACTAAAACATAGATCAAATCTATATGGATTTTGCATCTAGTCATCAAAATGTTGAGTTGCTATCTATTTAGTTAAAAGAGCAAAGATTCTTCCTGTTTTATTGAAAATTTTGTTGAATAGTTCCAAGGACTATTGATATAGAACCTTGAGACTGGGTTTGTTGCAGGGAACTACATTCTTCATAAGCTTCTGATACAGAGGAGTATGTTTACTTACTTAGAGATGAAGATACTTAGTAACCTGGAGCTACCCAGCCAACGATGACTTCTCAGATCTTGTTATGATTAGTACAAAGAAAATAAATGATTGTGCAGATTGTCTTAAACTCAGGAACATATCCAATGTCCCCCCCCAAAAAAAACCTTTTTTCCAAGTAAAAATAATAAATGACTGTTTTAACTTTAAGAGATAATGAAGGGCTGGCCCCGTGGCTCACTCAGAGAGTGTGGTGCTGTTAGCGCCGAGGCGGTGGATTTGGATCCTATATAGGGATGGACGGTGCACTCACTGGCTGAGCGTGGTGCAGACCACACCGTGCCAAGGGTTGCGATCCCCTTACCGGTCAAAAAAAAAGAGAGAGATAATGAAGAAATTCAATTTTCTATGACATACTAAATGGGAAAACTTTTTATTAAATAAAATAATGTATCAGTGCAAGCTGTTATCCCATTTTTTTAAAAAGCTAGAAAATAAGAATTTTTAAGTAACAGTGACATATGTTACTGCAGAAAGGCAAATATTTCTAAGACAATCTTGATGATCTTTATTCAGGGGGTATGGCATATAGATGTTAATAAATGTCACTGTTGTCTGAGGAGCATCATTGCTCTTAAAGTCCACTGGCTGTTTTTCTTCTTCCTCGGTCTGTCCTTTCCTGCAATATCACCCTTTCTTTCTCCTGACCCTTCCATTCCTCCTGTTCTTCACATACCAGTGTCCCCAAACCCCACCTGCCAGGAGGTAATTGAAATGTTCCGGTGCTTAATTGTGCAAAACAATCTAACTCTTCTCTAACTCAAACATCCTCTCCCAGACAAGATGGACACATGCAAATAGCAACCTGCTGTCAATGGGCCCATCTGCCTCCCACCAGGGCGGCTGTGACCTGGCCGGCAGGAAGAAATAGGGTGTGAGAAAGGGGTTTGGCCCTGGTGTTTTCTGTAAGCGAACCTCGGGGGCTCACAGTAACGGATGGTCTACAGTGGTTTCTTATATTTTGGTTACCCCAATGACAGAACTTCGGGAGCCCTTTCTGGATCGGAGCTTGATAGTGCTGTGGGTGATCTGGTCACATGCAGGCTGCTCAGGACCACACAGAGCTGTGGGCAGGGAAAGTGCAGTCTGGTCTGAGAGCTGTTATCAGGTGTGTGCCTGCTGTCATGTGTCACTACAAGGAAAGGAGAAGGGCCCCTGACAGTGACCTTCACAGCAGGTCTTTCTCCAACAGTCTAACAACAGATCTCCAATACAGCTCTCCCCAGGTTGGGCAGGATGTATGTAAGAGCAAAGTAAAATATAAATTTGTCTGAGGACATTTAGAGCACGTTCTTTGACTGGGTGTGTCCAAAATCATAGCGCACACTGAGCATGAGTTAGAATAGGCCGTTAGAAGGAATATCAGTGCTATTACATAATGTATGAGGAAAACTCGCACACACGCACACACACACACACTCACATGAGTGCCTACTGCATGCAAGGGTCAAGCTTGTCTGTAATATTTGTTGTACCTGGGGCAAGAACACAAATGTTGATCATATACCACATACCTAAATATTTGGAAGTTATAGATCAAGTTAATAGCTAGGAAATAAAACATGTTCTATCCCTTTACCTTGACAAATATTTTTTCCTAATAACCAGAAAGGCCAGTTTCACACTTAGAACATGCAGGCCCCTTGGGATTCTGGAACTGGCAGCCTGCCACTCACCCCTTCTCTTTTCACCCTCAGTTTCACTCTGCACCAAGAGGGGCCCTGTGGGTGCTCAGTCTAGATGCCCCAGTCAGCACATCCAGCCTGTTAGGAAAATAGAATAATTTAATCAGGCTCCCTCACCTGCCCGGTTGGGGGTGGTGTGGTGCATTCTTTGTAAGTAAGTTGTGTGTGGGTGGAGTTAGTGTGCATGCATTGCACTGTGACTTAGCTGGCGACTGCCTCAGGTGTCCACCCTGCGCAGCCATGCTCTCCAACCTACAGCTTCCAAGGACCTGTTTGCCAGTTACCTAGCTCATAGACCTGTGTGTGAGGGGTCTGGAGACCCAGCCTGGCATGTGAAGGGTTTGTGACCCAGTCTGTGAATGGGCTTGAGGGGTCTGTGAGCTCCGGACCCAGCCCAAGCTCGGCAATCAGCCCAGTCGACAGGATTACAGGCAGGTAAAAGAGCGTGACACAGCCTCTCTCCACTGTCTCCAACTAGCTGACCGTGGCTACCCTCTGGCTTAGGGTGCATGAACCCCAGATGCCATTCACCCCAACCTGGGGTGGAGGCTGGTGCAGGCCCCAGATGTAGGCTTGGGGGCTGCTTGGATGGAAGCATCCAGGGTCCCTGGTATTCAGAGCATGGCTTAGGAAACAGAAGCATAGGCCCCACTTGGGACTTCCCCTGGGCCCCACAATGCCACCTCAAGAGGGGGCAAGGCTGGGGGATGGAAGGGGGCTCCAAAGCACCAGGTAAGGGAAGGAGCACTACTGCCTGGGTCCAAGAGCGATGCTGGCAAGGATAGCCAGGGTAAAGTTATAATGAGATGAGCCAGTTAATCTCAATACTTTCAGCCCACAGGTGGTCTCTGTTTCTTCCAGGTAATACAAGCCATCTGAATTGTCTGGTTGGAATTTTACCCTTAATACTCCAGAGCGATCTGTAATGCAACAGTAAGCAACAGAATTTGTCTTCTAGACCATGAGTGGCCAGGTGGCAGGGAGGTTGACATTTTGTGGAGGTGGACCCTACATTTAAAATACATTGGGGCTCTCCCTCTTTTCTTCCTTCTCTTTCTGAACAGTAAGGTCCAAAGCACAATAGATAGAACCAGGCAAAGCAGGTGTCTTCCTGGGTGGGAGGGGAAACTAAGCTGTGGCATCCTCAGAGCCTGGGTGGGGCCAGCCTGGTTGGGGTGAGGAGGGGATCTTCACAGGGAGGGGATGGGGTGGTGGCAGTAATGGAAGATTGGACACCACTTGGGAAACTGACCAAACAAGTCAATATGCTAAGTATAACCAGAGCCAGATTTCTCACTGTTGGAGAAGTGGGAGGGGAGAAAACCAGGATGAACATTGCTGTTTGGCTGGAATTGGAGATATCAGGACAAACATAGAAATGAATGTAGATGTAAATGTATGTGTGTGTATATGTGCAGATACATACAGACACACACACATATACGCACACGACAGTCCTTCAAAAAGTTCATGGAAACAGTTTTATTATCTTTTAATTTTATTTTGCCACAAACTTTTTGAAGTACCTTTGTGGGAGGAGGGTAGAGAGAGAGATTGGAACTGGGAACGTTAAATACCCCGACAGTAATGGGCACACTTACTGCACAGATCTTGGTTTCTAAATACCATGTTCCACTATAAAGAACCAGAGTACCTTGGAGAAGTGGCTGATTCAGGGCTGGGGCAGGGAATGTGCAAAATGAGCCTGGAATCTCTTCTTGTGCCAGAAAGTAGGGCAGTGCTCACAGAGTGACAGAACATATTGAATGGATGCAGAGCCAGCTTAGAGGGGCTCCTACTGACCAATCGGGGCATTTTGAGCAAACAAATAGATAATGATAGTAACAGATTGTGATCCATTGAATAAAATTGAAATCCACAGGTTCGTGTTGATATAAATAAGAAAATAAATGAATAATCTGTAGTTTCATGAGGGGCAGAATATTGACATAGTATCAGAGAATCTCCCCCCAGAATATTTATTAAGGGAAAAAAAGAGTAACTTTAGGGAGGGTGAGCTGGCAGACACCACCCTAATCAAGTGATAAAAGTGAACATTCCCAGTAATGTGACAAACTGAATGTGCCACATGAAAGGGCACAAAGAGAATATAACATCACACTATGATATTCCTGCAAAGAGGTGTAAGCTGAACAAAACCATGAACAGATATCAGACTGACCCAAATTAAGGGACATTCTACTAAATAACTAGCCCATAAACTTCAAAAGTCAAGGTCATGAAAGTCAAGGAAAAACTGAAATTATTCAAGACTGAAGGAAACTAAAGGGATGGACAACTGAATACAATGTGAGACTAAATTGGATCATTTTACTATATAGGACTCCTGTGGATTGATTGAATTGTGTCCTCCAAAGTTCATATATTAGAAGCTTAATTCCCACTGTAACTGTTGAGGGTAGGAAATCTTATTGAAAGGTAGGGGCTTGAAGAGGTGATTAGATTGTAGGACCAAGCTGTAGTGAATGGATTAATAATGGTGGTCAGGGACATGTTTCTGAGAGCTTTAAAAAGAGAGAATGTGAGGGCCGGCCCGTGGCTCACTCGGGAGAGTGTGGCGCTGATAACACCAAGGCCACAGATTCGGATCCTACATAGGGATGGCCGGTTGGCTCACTGGCTGAGCGTGGTGCTGACAACACCAAGCCAAGGGTTGAGATCCCTTTACTGGTCATCTTTAAAAAAAAAGAGAGAGAGAATGTGAGAGTATTTCTGTCTCTGCTCTTTCATTTTCTGCCATGTGAGACCCTCATATTGCTGTAAAACCACAACCCAAGAAGACCTCACCAGATGTGTTACCTGAACTGTGGACTTCCGAGCCTCTGAAACTGTAAGCAATAAATTTTATTTTCTTACAAATCACCCAGTTCAGGTATTTTCTTATATGCAACAGAAACGTACTACGAGAGAAAATTGGTATCAAAGAAGTGGAGTGTTGCTTATAACAAATACTTGAAAACATGGATGGGGCTTTGGAATCGGGTGTTGAGGAAAGGCTGGACCAGCAACTTTGGAAGATGCAAGCCAGAAGCTATGGTAGCATCTATGTGGTATTAAGTTTGCAGGCTTGCAGAATGCCAGAGCTGTGAAGGCTTGGGAGCCCCACCCTGATTTCAAAGGGTTGCATGGGAAAGTCTAGGGAGCCAAGAAGAGATGTGTCAGAGGGTCAGATTCATCACATAGAGTCTTTGCTGGATGCCAAGAAGAAATGTGGGGTCAGAGTTGCAACAGCGAAATCTCATCGGCACCGTGCCTAGTGGAGCCATGGGAGCAGGACCTCCATGGAGACACCAGAGCTATAGAGCTACCAGCATTCAACACCAGCCTACAAGAGCTAAAGCATGGTGGGAGACCAAGAAAGCCATAGGAGTGGAGCTGCCTGAGGACTTGGGGACCCATCCCCCACAACGGCATCCAGAGGATATCAAATACAGAGTCAAGGTACATGATTCACCAGCTGTAAGATTTAATGCCTGCCCTGTTGGTTTTCAGACTTGTTTAGGACCTGTTATCTCTTTCTTTTGGCCTATGTCTCCCTTTTCAAATGGGAATATGTACCCTATGCTTGTCCCACCACTGTATCTTAGAAGTAGATAACTTGTTTTGATTTCACAGATGGGACTCTGGACTTTGAGTTGAAATAAGACTATGGGGATGAAATGAACATATTTGTATGTGACGAGGACATGAGTTTTGGGAGACCCGGGGCAGGATGCCGTGGATTGACGTCCTCACAAAACTTAGTACCTACTGTGACAATGCAAAAAGGATGGGAAATCCTTTTATGGTCATTGAAAGGTGGGGCATTGAAGAGGAGATCAGATTGTAGGACCATGCCATAATGAATGGATTAATAATGGTGGTCAGGGGTGTGGTTCTGAGGGCTTTAAAAGAAGAGCATGTGAGAGTCTCTCTCTCTCTCTCTCTGCTCCACCGTTTTCTGCCATGTGAGACTCCTGCATTGCTGTAAGACACCACCAAAGAAGACCCTCTCCAGATGTGTTCCCTGGACTTTGGACTTCCCAGCCTCTGAAACTGTAAGCAATAAATTCCATTTTCTTATAAATCACTCAGTTCCAAGTGTTTTGTTATAAGCAACAGAAACGGGCTAATACAAGGACATTTTTAGGACAATTGGCAAAATGTAAAGAGGGGTTTCGGGATTAGATGGTAGTGATGTATCATGTTAATTTCCTGATTGGAATGATTGTAGTTTGGTTATGCAGGTGATAGCCTTGTAGCAAATACACCTGAAGAATATGGGGGAGATGGGTCATCACATGGGTAAATTACTTTCAAATGGTTGAGGAAAACAGAGTTGTGTACTGCACTTAAAACTTTCTGTTAAGTTTGAAATTTTTTCATGTTTTTTAACAATGTAAAAGAAATACATTAGGAAATAACAATAGGAACATGGCATATTTAGAACAATGGTGTACATGAGCAGGTCAAAGTTGTCTAAGATGGTCAAAAGATTATCTTTCCAGATGCATAAGTCAGCATAATTAAAAGATGTTTTGTTTGAGAAAAGGATCAGCACAGTTACTATTTTACATAATTTCAAATGGTAAATTATAATAGTAGGGGGTATTTATATTTTTCTCATGATATAGAATAATACAAGAGGGGAGTAAAATAGTACTATAAAAGAAATGAAACGAGATGAATAAACAGGGAATAATAATAAATCAGTTGCTTTTCATAGGGATGAAACAATTTAGAAAGGCACAGGAAATATGTGGAATAGGTCTAAAGTGGGAAGTGTTGATGAGAGAAAGAATCCACTGCATGAAGGGAGGAAAAATCAGGATTGACGATAGGAAGAAAAAGAGCTATTTCAGGAGACTCAGGAAAGACTGTCCAGGTCGGCCAGAGTTTGGGGTGGGGAGTGGTGGAGCACGACCCGGCAGGGCTGTGGAGGGTTCGCATTCCTGTGATCGGTGGAGTAAGCCAAGAGCAGACACGACTGGAGTTTGACCCCAAGAAACCGCAAGTCAGAGTCTAACCCGAGCATGTTCCCCCTGGTTGCCAGCCTATGGACCTCTCACTGTGTTAATGAACTGTGATGAAGTGAACCACCAAAAATCCAAGTAAGCGATAATTACAGGTAGGTCCACTCCCTCTGAGGAGTCCTAGTAATTTGACCCTAAGGCAAAGGAGGAGGGGGTCGGGATGGCTTTGACCTATTGAACCTGTGTGCTTGAGAGCGCTGCTGGGTAATGCTGATCTGCTCTTCAGGACTCTAATGAGCCACATTGTCGTAGATGCACATGCCCCGCCTGCTCTAGTCCCCGGCCTCACCACCTGGAGGGAAACTGTCCTGAGATAAAACCAAAGCACATGCTCCTGAGGCCTAGGTGAAGCTGTCCTGTGTTCCAGAACTGCAGGCTGCCACTGTTTTTGTGGTTCTCCTCCCTTCCATCACCTGGAGGACCAGAGAAGGAGAGAGCTGACCCCAGATCATGCCCCTGCACAGTGGAAGCAGCTGGTAGTCATTTCACTTTTTAAGTCACGTTCTTTTCCTTGCAGATATGTGTACAGCCCCCACACATATCCTCCATTTGCAGCTCTAATTTGACATTCTAGAAATTCTCCGACCCCTGCATTCTCTTGTTGCGATGTCTTCAGTAAGACATTCCAATTACTTGGAGAGGAGGTAAACCTGCCTTTCTCAAGTAGGAAAATCTTCTCACTGTCTTTCCTAAATTAGAAAACTATTTACACCTCATTTATTGTATAGAACGAAACCCCACAAAGCAAAGCAATTTTTTATTTAACATTTTCTGTGAAGATTCTGACATGCTGGGATAAGCACAATTTAAATTTATTCAAAGGTTACATTTCAACACTAAGCAAATTGAAAACATCTAAAAAGATCTCTTGAATATTTCTCTCTTCTGTCAACATTTTTGACCCGGAATATCAACTGTTTACACTTGATGTTGTGTAACTGACAGATTCAAAGCACACTAGCTATTGTAAGCAGCTTTTTCTATCTGTACAGGCACCAGCATGGAATGGTCAGGATTCTCTACACATTCACATTCAGTATTTGTTAGATGCAAAGAGCATTCGTGCATAGACTGCTGATAGGGAGAGGATGATTTTGAGAGCATTTAAAGTTATATTCCATCTCACACATGACCATACCTGTTTGGATTAATAAACATATTCAACAAAGTTGCAGGATACAAAATCAACATGCAAAATCAGTTGTGTCTCTATGCACTAACAATGAACAACCCCAAAAGAAAATAAAGAAAACAATTCCATTTACAATGGCATTAAGAAGAATAAAATACTTAACAATAGACGTAGACAGGAGACGAAAGACTTATACAGTAAAAGCTACAAAATGTTGCTGAAAGAAATTAAGGCACTAATAAATGGAAAGACACCCCATGTTCATGGCCTGGAAGACTTAATATTCTTAAAACATCAATATGACCCAAAGTGGCCTACAGATTCAGTGAAATCTACCAAAAATTAAAAATCCACTCTAAAATTCAGATAGAATTCCAACAGACCCTGAATAACCAAAACAGTCTTGAAAAAGAAGCAAACTTGTTGTAGGTTTCACACTTCTTGATTTCAAAACTTACTACAAAGTTATAGTAGTCAAAAGAGTGCAGTACTGGCACTGTCTTTAACAGACATATAGACCAGTGAAACTAAACGAATATCCCAGAAATAAATCCACATATACAGTCAAATGATTTTTCTACAAGGGTGCCAAGACCTTTCAATAGGAAAAGGACAGTCCTTTCAACAAATGATTCCTGGGAAAACTGAATATTCACATGCAAAATAATGGAGTTGGGCCTTACCTTATGCCCTATAAATAAGTTAACTCAAAATTGATCAAAGATCTAAATATAAAATCTAAAACTATAAAACTCTTAGAAGAAAACAAACGAGAAAAGCTTCAAAACATTGCATTTTACCATTTGCTTCATAGCATCATGGAACATTTTAACAACCACTTTTTGGACATGACACCAAAACACAGGCAACGAAAGACAAAATAATAAAGTAGACTACACCAAAATGTAAAGCTTCCGTGCATCAAAATATACAATCAACAGAGTGAAAAGGCAGCCCACAGCATGAAAGAAGATATTTGCAAATCGTATATCTGATAAGGGATTAATATCCAAAATAAAGAACTCCTACAACTCAACAAAGACAACAACAAATAACCCAATTGGAAAACAGGCAAAAGACTTGAATAGACATTTCTACAAAAAAGATATTTGAATGGCCAAAGAGCACATGAAAGGATGGATGTTCAACATACTAATCATTAAGAAAATGCAAATCAAAACCACATTGAGATACCAATTCATACCCATTAGAATGGCTACTTTCAAAAAAACAAAACAGAAGATAGCAAAGGTTGGAACATGTGGAGGAACTGGAACACTTGTGCACTGTTGACGGGAATGTAAAATGGTCCAACCACTATGGAAAACAGTATGATGGTTCCTCAAAAAGTTAAAAATACAATTTTCATATAATCCAGCAATTCCACTTCCAGGTATATACCCAAAAGAATTGGAAAGCAGGGTCTCAAAGTCATTTTAAACACCCATGTTCGTAACAACATTGTTCAAAACAGCCAAGATGTGGAAGCAACCCAAGTGTCCACTGACAACGTATGTGAAATTCTGACACATGCTGTGACATGGATGAACCATGAAGACGTTATGTTAAGTGAAAGAAGCCAGATACAAAAGGAATAAGTACCGTATGGTCCCACTCATATGAAGTCCCTAGTACAGTCAAATTCATACAGACAGAAAGCAGAATGGTGGTTGCCAGGGGCTGGGGAGAGGAGAGAACGCAGAGTTGTTGTTTAATGGGTACCAAGCACCACATCCCCTGAGAGGCCTTTTCTGACCACTTTATCTAGAGGCATCACTCTCCATCCCCTCACTCTGCTTTATGCACCCCAAATTTTGTTAGATAATAAGTTGCTTGTTGTGTATTTCCCCTCCAGAATAGAAGCTCCATGAGTTCAGATACTTTTCATATTTTGTTCCCTGCATTCCTGGAACCTAGTATTCAGTAAATATTTGTTGAATGAATGAATGAATGAATGAATGAACAAATGAATGAATGACAGCCCATTCACCCTACTATTCGATTTTGAGGACGTAGTTGAGTCCACCCTAGGTCAACTTCCTGTTGCCACAAACCTTGTGGAAATTGTCCCTTGAGCACAGAAAATCATGTCGTAACAGATTTATTGAGCGTGCATCCCTCCTCTGCACACGTGTATAGCATGTGCTGTCCACCACACCATGTGGCACACCATGCACATCTCATCTTGAACACACAACACAGTGCCTACTCCTTCACTTGTCCTGTGCCATGTCTTGGGCCTTCCTGTCTCGGCCCCCTTTCGATAGGTGTTAGCTGAATCTCCCCAGACCAGCTGACTAGGTCATTCCAAGGGGAGAGGCTCTCATAGTTCAGGAACCCAGCAGCTGTCTTCAGGGCAGAGGACAGGGGGATAAGAGAGGGGGAGCCAAAAGGAATTCTGGTCTCTCTCCTTCACCTCACATCTCCCCTGGACTAAGGATTACTCTAAACATAAAATACCTTCCTCATTTCCAATGTTGCTGCTATTGGTTAACTTTAAGAAAGACCAAGTCACTAATCTGAACTCTCTAAGTGAGATGAGCTGCCAGGGAGAGCAAGGGAGCCTCTACCACAGGAAGCCACCAGGCTGAGCAGGGCCAGATGGGCACAGTGTCAGGGCTGCCTGCAGCAGAGGTTTTCTCCATTGCTCCTGCTGACACTAGCACCTGCCAGGCATGCAAGGGAGGCCACAGCCTGCCCACTGGTTGCAAATGCACGTGTAAGTGCTGCTGCAGTCATATAGAACGGAGGCCAACTGTCTCAGCAAGCTAGCTCAAAATGCTAACCCACAGATACACAAACATAAAAGGTTGTCGTTTTGAGCTGCTAAGTTTTGGGATGGCTTGTTATGCAGCAAAGCTAACTGATAGAAGCAGGCATAGGATCTCCAGCACTTAATAAGGTTTTTACGAGATGGTGACGTGTGACTGGGCTTAGTTAGGGCTCAACAACTACTGGCCTGTAAAAGAACAGTTGCAGTCAATTAATCAGACAGGGAGCCAGCACTAGAGCATTTCAGCAATGTGAGTGAGCACAGAGCTCATTTCCTGCAACCTGGCCTCTGCTCCATGTGGCCACAACAGTGCTTACACGTGCGTTTGCAACCAGTTAGCAGGCTGTGGCCTCCCTCCCATGTCTGGCAGTTGCTGGCTGTTGACAGGGGTGATGGAGAAAACCAGTCATGTCATCCTCATCTGCCAGGCTAGGCAGACCTTCACAGGGTGGTGGTTGAAGTGTTTCTAAGAGCAGCAAGAGAAGCAAGTCCCAATACACACTCACTTCACAAGCTGCTGCTCTGCATGTTTGCCAAGGCAGCTCACGTGGTCAAGCGCAGACTTAAGAGGAGAAAAAATAGACTTTTACCTTTTGATTGGGGAGCTGCAGTATTATGTTGCAAAGGGGTGTTCCAACACAAACGGGAAGAATCTGTGGCAATGCTTGCAATCCACCACATTGCATGTTTCAGCACAATGCCACATCCAAAAGAAACACAAGTCAAACCCCAAAAGAGAGACCTTAAATTGCATAACACAGCAGCAGCAACATTTCCTAGAAATCCTTTTTGTCCATCCAAATCCCTGATTTCAAGGCAGCTGCCAGAGCCTTGTTTCCATCTTACCCCCAAAATTCCCCATCCATGCTGACTCTCGTCAATTCCCCACGTCTCCTCCCAACTCCAGCCTTCCTCCTGCCTTGCAGATCTGTTTTTATCTTTTCCCTTCTCCCTCAGTGATAGCTTCTCCCCACTCATGAACTTCATTGGCACCATAAATAACCAGCAGCGGTGAAGTGCACACACAGAATCCTTAAGAGGGGTCGGGAAGGGTGAACGACTGTCCATATTAGTCTGTCACATACAGATGAGGAAATGGAGGCCAAGCACGATCATTCTACTGTGTGATGCTGAAGTTTTCAGGCCCAGAATAACTCTGAAGCTGAAGATGTATGAACCCCCTTCTTTGAGCTCTGTGTTGCGCTCACTGAGCTGCTGCTGTTTCTCTTCATAAATCATTGTTGGGAGCTATTTAAGATTTCCTCTGCCTCCTGGACTGTAATTGCCAGGTTTAAGTTCGTTACTGTGGTGTTCAGCAGCTCAGCTTCTGATATTCCATCTTTCTGAATGCTATGGGGACATGTTTAAAAAGAGAGGAGATAGTTGCAACTGCTTAAACCCAAGTCTGTGCTGTGTGTCTGTACTGGGTGCATGACGACTGGCATTTCAGTTTGTGTATTCTCAACAGTCCTTTGAGGGACACGTGATCTGCATTTTGTAGATGAGGGAAGTGATGCTCGGAGAGACTGAAGTCTGAGGGAGTCTCCACTCTCCTGACCCTGACTCAGGCTTGGCTCCCTTTGAGAGAATATGTTCTTGCTGGTTGGCTGATGCTTGGAGGACTCGTCAGAGCCTTTGGTACCAGCCAAAAAATCATGCAGGTATTACCAAGGGGCTCCAGGCTTCACTGCAGAGCTCCAGGTCTAGAGGGGTATTTACTTTGACACAGTGTGGTGTTTCACTACATGCGGTCCTCTGATTGCTGACAGCCCCTGGTGGTCTGCCAAGGACTCCGTTAGCAATGTGACAGTTTCAGAGAACAAAACAGAGGAAACATTTTGTTTATGTACGTTCAAGTTTTGAATGTAAAATGAATGATAATTTTCAAGGGTATATTCTGAAAGTCACTTGGCTACAAGGACTGTTGGTCGGGTCATCTCAGCTCGTCATTGCTACTAATGTTTCATGTTATGTTGGCTGTTTCTGTTATTAAACTGGGGCTTTATTGTTCTTTCTATTGTGTGTCTCATATTTACAGTTCACAAATGAGCGGTGACCTGAAAGGGCGTCACCAAGTGTAAAACTAGCATTGAAAATAATAACACTAATACAGCTCAGAATAATGTTGCAAAAACACATTTGAGCACTACTTCAGTAAGTGTGTATGGGCTAGAACAAGGGAATCTCCAGCTGGGATGATTTTGCTAAAGATGCCAACACCGAAAAATGCTATTGGGTACTGTGCTTGTCTGTCATTTTGCCAAAAGAAAAACATGAAATCACCGAAGCTGTCACATCATTTTTAATACCCTTTGATCCCTTTGGTAAACTTAATTAATTCCCCCAGAAAAAGCTCAAGATAATGATTTCCAATAAAAAAAAACTCTGTTGTTTACACGGAGAAAAAAAGATCAAAATGACATTTTCAAAACCACATTTAAAGTTGCATTCCCCATGCACAGCAAAAGTAGGTGCAAGTCACAGGATTCCTGAGAAGCGTGAGAAAAGTAACGTTAATGTCAATGATACATGCTGTGCTCAGAAGGAGAAAGAAAAACTACTAGGATAATCCCTTTATCAAAGCTTGCAGGAGAAAGCGTCCTCAGCAGGTAATGTGGAAAAGCAGTTTCTACCACACGTCCCTGCTGGAAGATGCCACCTTAACAGCCAGGAAAAACCACTCCTGAGCCAAGGGTGAATCAGTGCTTCTGTTTATCACTGAATACTCACACAGCAAGAATACATATGTTTGTTTAGGTAACTATTGTGAGTCACGATAGAGACTGGAAAATCTGCATCGGTGTCTGGGTCCATGGAGCACTAGCCTTCCATCGCACATGCAGGCAAGGAGCAGGCCTGCGGCGCCCAGGACCCCAGGCCCCGGGTGTCACTGGATTCAACATCCTGCCCATCGCGACACTTTCGGGGTCATCATTCCTCAGGGAATCCATTCAAATCTCAGGCACTAAAACAGACATTGTCTACTCTTTCCTATTGGGACTTCGTTGGCTGTTGAAAAAGGAATGAGATTTTCAAAAAGTTTCTTCATGAACTCATAATGCCAGGAAAGGCCAGTTCTATGATTTTAAGCAGTTTAATCAAGTAAGAGAGATCAGCAGTATCGACAGAATCTCAAATATTCTGAAGCTATCACTTTAGGGTCTGATAGTATGATTCCTCATTTGCAAGACAAAACAGAAATCTCTTTAAGACTAAAATTTAGTATAAATGGCTTGGTCAAAGAGAGTTTTGATATGCTGATATTTAATGTTGTTCTTCAATTGTAAGAGCAAAAAGATGGAATGCTTGTGACTCGGTGAATTGTAAAAACTCATCTGGACACTGTAAGAGCATGTGAAGGGACACTTCCCGGAGAGCCTACTGATCACTAGTAAACGAATGAAAAAAGACCCAGACCTCTTGGGGGAATCCAAGGATTTCAGGGCTCACCAAAGAAGACAGAACCATGTGAGGCAGTGACACCAAAAACTGTACTATGATTTAACCAAATTTGGTTAGTATAATTTTAACCCAAAAAATGTAGAATGAGAGGATGAGGAGAGGGCAAGTGACACAGAGATGATGCTAGAGCTCTGAATCCTCACCTCCATGACAGGGAGTTAACAGGGGCCGTCCACGGCAGATAAATCCAGAAATTCTAACTCATTAAACAATCTCTCTCCCTCTATTCATCCCTCCCTCCCTCTATTTCTCCCTCTCTTTTTGAGTATTTGTCACGTTAAGTATTATATTAGCAGAGAATATATTTTGAGTATTTGTAGCATTGAGTATTTGTTACCAAAAAATATGTAGTACGATTGATTAGAAATAATAAAAGCTGCTTACAGGAAAAAGGAAACAAGGTGAAAAGGAGCTGAAACATGCGGCGCAGAGCCCCGCCGACAGATGAAACCTGGGAGCTGGGGGAGATTTTAAAGCCATTTGAGCAGCAAATCTCCCTCCCCCTTTCAAAGGTTCTGCCGGTTCATTTTTCCATTTGTTTGCCAGTTCGTGTGGTCTGAAAACGTGCTCCCTAGAGAAAGTGTGTCTCTGTGCTCTGTCATCTCGTCTCATGCATTCGGCCCACCTTCATGAAGCCCTGGACGTTCAGGCACAGTGCCGGGTGCCAAGTGCCTGGGGCGCCTCGGCTGCCCTGGGATGGGCAGGGTCTCCACCTTCCTTCCATTTCAGTCCTCTTTAGTCCATGACACGAACCAGCTCTGCAAGTGACCTTTGTCAACCAAGTGTCCTTAAATATATGTACTTCAGGAGCACAGTTGTCCTTGTAACCAGCCACCCACGCATTTATTAAGCTCCTGCTGCCTTCCTAGCACCGTTCTAGAAGGGCCTCGATTTCGCAAAGCACTGTGAGGCTGCCTTATCCAAAGCATCAGACTACCTCAGAACCTTTGCAAACAGAGTGGGTTAGTGGTAGATCTAAATCTGCTCATAGGACTGGCCAGTTAGCTCAGTTGGTTAGAGTGTGGTATTGTAACCTCAAGGTCAAGGGTTCAGATTCCTGTACCAGCCAGCTGCCAAAAAGAAAATAAATAAATAAATAATAAATTAACCCATAGAAACCACCTGATATTTTTTACTAGAGTCACCCTTTTAGTTTGGCATCAGTTCTGAAAATATGTGACACCTCATTAATTCATTCTGGCCTATAAGTAAATTTTAAAAATAAGACCTTCAGGTCACATTTTCAGTACGTTGCAAAACTTTTCCTAGCGCTGTGCAGATCAGTTCCACAGTGATAATGAGAAAGGGCTGGGGGGCTGGGACAGCCACAGCCAAACACGGGGGCCTAGTTAATGCCTTCATGGTGGTTCAGGCGGGAGGTCATAGCCGGGTTGCAGTAATTGTTTCTATTTTCCCAGAGCATGGCTTCCTTTGGCCTAATTTCTTCTGGGCCTCGAGCCCACTGCCCTCTGCTAATTAACTTGGCTATATTCGGGTCTTTTGATGTCAGAGCATTTCAGTCTGTGCTGTAGTGTTTTGATCTTCAAACCAGTCAATACAGACAACAATACAGTTTCTTTCATTTCAAATTTAAGACACATATTGCCAAAAGTTTCCTTCACCGTAGTTCCAAAAACTGGATTGCCAAGAACACCTTCACTACAGAAATTGATGGAAGCAAAACACTTAAGAATTTAGTTTAGCTTATGCCTAAGCTTAAAAAATAAAAGGTTTGGAGTTGTGGGGCGGGGAAAGAGAATAGTTTTCCAAGCAAAGGGACTAGTATGTGCAAAGGCTCAGAGGCAGGAGTGGGAGGAAGGAAGATGAGGCTATACAGGGACCAGATCCTGAAGGGCCTGTAAGGACATTAGCCAGTGAAGCCACAGCCAACGTTAGACATCTCAGCGTACAGCAGAGCAGCCCGGGTTTCAAGCTCCGGGCAAGGCTGGGGCAGGACAGACAGCAGACGGGTTAACCAAGGTGGGGCTGGCGGCCTGCACGTTCACCTTCCCTCCTGCACGAGGTGCTGGCCTTCTCCCTTGAGGGACCGATCGGCAGCCTGACTTCATCCAAACACCAAGCGTAGATGCTTTCTCAGCAACAGGCTCAGGTGAACCGTGTGTAAAACCAGATGCCGTGATGATTACCGAGGTTGGGGGAGGGGGTGGGTGGAGAAAGGGGAGAGATATCAAAGGGTACAAAGTTTCAGTTAGGAGAAATAAGTTTTAGTGATCAATTGCACTGTGTAGTGACTATAATAAATAATAATTCATTGTACATTTCAAAATTGCTCAAAGAGTAGATTTTAAATATTTCATCACAAAAAAAAAAAATATGTGAGATGATGGATTTGTTAATTAGCCTGATTTCATCATTCAACATTGTAAACATATCAAAACATCACGCTGGACCCTATAAATATATATATAATTATTATAATTTTAAAAATGCCAGGCTGATGAATAAAACCAGAAGACTGTTTATTCACTAGCATGGGAACAATCACAGGGATCTCATGCCTGGGGCTGTCGTGAGTGCTCCAGCCCCACCGTGGACACACCTGCCAGGGAAGTCCACTGAGAAGGGAAGGCTGCGAGCAGGGATCCCCAGGAGTTCTGTGCACCCCAGCAGGACGTGAAGTATGGACAGCCCCCGCCCCAGACAGCCCTCAGGGAGGCAGGGCCAGTCTCCTCCTCAAAACTCTTCTCTTCTTGCTAATTTTCTCAATTTTCTTCTGATTGACAGGGTCATCCTCTAGAGCTGCACTAACAAGGTGGCCATGAGCCCCATGTGGCTAGTTTGACCCGAGATGTGCTGTGAGCATGAAACACACACAGATTTCCAAGACTTTCTAGGAAAAATGAAATGTAAGCTATTCATTAATTTTTATACAGATTGTGTATTTAAACAAGGCTCTTTTGAATATAATGGGCTAAAGAAAATATAATTAAAATAAGTTTCACCTGGTTCTGTTTACTTTTCTTAAAGCAGCTACCAAAAAATTGGAAGTTACATACATGACCTGCCTCCTGTTTCTCCTGGCCAGCGCCGCTCTGGACACATGATGCCGGGCAGTTGGGCAGCAGTCAAATCTTGCTGGCCCGAGCATCATTCTGTGTCTCTGAGATGCATGTATCTGTCTGATCTGTTACATGTTGTTTTACAGGTTTCATTCAGATGGTGTCCAAGGCTTGGCTCCCAGCAGCAGAGTCGTGGAGGAGGCTTCATGGCAAGTGGTGCATCAGGGACAGACTCACGCAGGACAGGGGAGGCGGGCCAGGGTGTGAACTTGGGCCCAGGCAGAGGTCAGCCTCCCCACCTGAGGCAGGCAAGCCGGGTTTGCATGCCCATCCCCATCTGTTGGTCAGGGGTCAAGGGTCACAGGGCAAAATGCAAATTTCCAGGCTCTCTGGAGTTAGTTCCAAGGTGCTCTGCTGAAGAAGGGCCAGGTGCTGGGTTTTAGGAGTCAAGCACTCTAAAGGAGGTGCTGTGGCCTGAATGTCCCCTCCAAACCTCATATGAAAGCCTGATCCCCAATGTGTCAGTGGTGAGAGGTGGGGCTTCAGGAGGTGATTGAATCGTGGAGGTTATGCCCTCATGGATGGATTAATGGGTTAATGGGTTGATGGGTTATCACGGGAGTGGCACTAGGGACTTTATAAGAAGAGCAAGTGAGCAAGATAATGTGCTCTTGCTCAGCCAGAGTCATGTGATACTCTGCATTGCCAGGGGACTCTACAGGGAGTCTCCACCAAGAAGAAGGCATCCCCTGAACCTTAGACTTCCCAGCCTCCAAAACTTATCACAGAACACCAGTTTCAGGTATTCTGTGATAAGTGACAGGAAACTGACTAATACAAGAGGGGTGTGCATAAATCCAGAAGAGAGATGGCTGGGGTTCGCAGGAGCATCAACTGTGTCTTCGTGGCAGTGGGAGTGGCCGGGCACCCTCTGTCTCTTCGGAAATGCCCATCTGCAGCCCAGAGGGGGGACGACACACCACAAAGCAGGAGCATGGCAGCTCACAGTGGGTGATGGCATTTACATCCTCGGCTTCTACCTCGCTTGTCAAGCCCGTGCCCATCATATGTTACCAGGCAGCCGTACACTGATGGGCTCAGAGCGTCAGAGCAGCACGTCTGCACAGTCATCACATCACTGCATAATCGGCACCTAACAACAAGCCTAGTCATCCCTAAATGCACAAATCTTATATAAAAACCAGCGTGACCCAAGTCTGGAAGCATGGTGTGACAGAATCATCACCCCAAAGATGCCCACCTCCTAATCGCCATAACCATACAGGGACGATGTGACCTGATGCAGCAAGAGGGACTTGGCAGATGTGATGAAGTGAAGTGTCTTGAGATGGGGAGATTCTCTCGGATGACCTGGGTGGGCCCAATGTCATCACAGGGATCCTTATAGCAGAGGACAAAGAGCCAACATCAGAGGAGACGTGATGATGGAAACAGAGGTTAGAGTGACAAGCTTTGCAGATGGAGGAAGGGGCTACGAGCCACGGAACAGAGTGCCTGGAGAAGATGGGAGAATGCAAGGAACCAATTCTCCCCCCGAGAGCCTCTGGAACCCAGCCCAGTGACACCTTTACTTTAGCCCCGTGAGATCCATTTTGGGCTTCCAACTTCCAGATCGGTAAGATAATAAATGTGTGTTATTTTAAGCCACTAACTTCATGGTAAATAGTTATAGCAGCAGTAGGAAACTAATATAATTGTCAACTACATAATCAATGGTTTACCTATACTATATCCCACATGAGAAAACGATAGTATCAGTGTTTCCAGGCTTGATGGCCACCCTGTGGTTTAAAAGTGCCCACAGTTTTCTGGTGAACAAATTAGAGTGACCAGTTACGGAAATTCTTTTAAAGCTTCTGATGATTTAAGGGCAAAGTCCAGGTGGTCTTGGTCCAGAACTAAAATGAAGTCAGTCTCCTCTTCCCTTTCCAAATTACAGGGCATAATTCACCCCCTGAAGCTATTAAACAGGAGGGACACTACGCCGACACCCTGTGGTTCTCTTCTGAGGTCGTGCCCACCACGGCCCCCTGCGGCCACTGCTCTGCACAGGACAGGCAGCGTGGGCCTCGTAGCCAGGTGCCAGAGGAGGGTGACCACGTTCCTCTCGCTCCCACTTCAGGGCCACAGTGAGAAGATTAGACCACCTTTCATGGCAGGACCCTGTCAGCCTTGAAGTCTTAGCAGTCAGAGAGGCAGGGTGTGAAACAGAGGAAATAGGGAGCGCCCTGCCCCTTCTGGACTCAGGGCATGGCAGGAAGGAAAGAGAAAGAGGGAGACAGAAGAGGAGAGAGGCAGGCATTTGGGTTCTCCCGCTCGATGCTTCTCACCACCTCCTCTTTGAGACCAAGGCTTGTGAGGGAGGAACATAGAACATGCAGGCAATACACAGCATAGCTCGGTGACAGGGGGGTATCCTGTCACCTGCATCCTGTCTATAAACTGCCCATGTCCTATCCTTATCTGGAAGGAAATGGCTTCCCCCGGGCTGCTCCCTCACTGTTCACTCTGCTGTTATTAGGCAGAGGGAAACCCAAGTCACTCCTCAGAGACTCCCTTGTGACAAAGAAGAGGTATCCAGAAAAACCCATCTGACTGGACCCAGAAGGTAACTAAGAGCAGGACGTACAGTTGTTCAGTCTGTGCACTGCGTAAGGACACCACATACAGGGGAGAGCTGTTCACAGGAGAGGTATCTCTATCATTGTGGATTTTTTGTGTCTTTATTATATCTTTGTCTACCTCACAGATGGGCAACTGTATAATTATTATGACAATTTTCCAGGAGATAGCAGTGATGTATCTTGTTTTAACAAAATCAATACACATTGATAATTTTTGATGGATTAAAGAAAAGGGGCTTATTCCAGTAGTGTAGAATGTAACGATTCTTTATTAACTTACAAAGAGGGAATCAGTCCATAATCAAAGACCAGTGATATAATCCATTTAAATAAATCTGTGTTTTTAAACAAGGAGCTGTTTTTCAATCTGATATACTAAGCAGTCAGCATCTTAAAATTCTTTTTAGGACCCAAGGCATGGAGAAGGAGACCAGACTCCCTCCCACAACCAGGCACACCGCACCAGCACCTTGGGGCCCGCCCAGGGACCCAAGGTATGGAGTGGGGACCAGACACACCCCAGAACCAGGCACACCACCAGTGCTGAGGAGCATGCCAAAAACATGGTTATTATGGCCCACCACAGCCACCATAATAACCACGGCTGCTGCAGAAGCAGCTAGATGTCACAACCACCACACAGATGGTCCGCCAGCCACTGGAGTGCATTGACACAAGGAGAGTCACCAGCAGAGACCAAAGAAAAGAAGAGGATATTTCTCTCCAAAAAGCCCATTCCAGAGTGACAGAAGCAGCATCTGCTCTATGATAATATAGGGGGACCTCTCAGCTTTGGACAGATCATCTAGGCAACCAATCAACAGAGTAACCATTACTCTTTCAGAGGGAGAGAAGAAATCTAGGGTAACTAGAGAGTAGAGGTGGGAGGGGGGGATGGGGGAGATTGGACAAGGGGCATAAAAAATAAGTACAATTTGTAACAATATATATATTAGTAATATTAATTTGATCAACATATCTCAGTGTTGAACCCCTGAAATATGTATAATCAATTTTGATTCAATAAATAAATTTTAAAAAATTTTTAAATTCTCCTTAAATCCCCTCTTTACTGCACTGATTAAATCTTATATTTCATATGCAATTTATGTCATCTACTGATTGTTCACTACACCAGAATAGCATAACTGAGTTTCCAATTTAAATCTATGATACTTCTATTAAGATACAAATCTCTAAGGAAAAAAAATTGCCATTAATAATCCACAAATGATCTGTTTTATACTACTGCATTTTTTTAATTTGCTGTAATGAAAATTTTGTCAGTAAAAAGTGCCGTTAAAAGTAAGAAGTTTGTTAAACATATGTTATTTTTTAAAGGTAAAAATTCTAAGATAAAATACTAAAGTATTACATTGCTTTTACTGAGATGACGGGAAAGAATTTCAATTATCAGGATCGGAAAACAGAAAACAAAAACACAAACAATTAAAATTATTCTGATCATTAAGTAAGTCTTTAAAGAAAGCAAGTAAAATGTCAAAATAAAACAAAGCAGGTCCAGAGAAAACCATGGCACAGCTGTGTCACCAACAAAAAGCATGTGATCAAGTGCTTTGACTCCATGGCAGACATAACTGGTGAATTTCCAGAAAAACTAGAACAGAATTTTTTACAGAAGAATGCATTTAACCAAATATATTTTCTGCCCAACCAAATACATGGCCGTATAATTTGAACATTAAAAGCCAGACCCTCTTGTTGAAAACATTTCTGAAAGTACTACAGGTAGAAAGATTTGGAAACTTCCTCTACACAAATTCTTCCCAGGTGGAGAAAAGATTGTCAGCAATTGTCACATGTTCTTGGTAAATATAAACTAAGTGAAATGTACATCTTCAACAATATTAAGTATTTAAAAGTAAAAAAAAAATTTTTAAATATAACAGTCCAGGCAATAAGGCAGAAACTACATGAAAATGAAAAAAAATCATTGACACACTGAATGCATAATATACATAATACAGTTCTTTTCTGTGGGCAATGTTTAGTATTCACATGGTTATCTAAGAAATTTTATTAATACGATATTGGGAATTTTCTCCATTTGACAGTAACAGTAGTGAAACCTAATGACATTATTATAGAACATTTACAGAGAATATAAGGATCAATGTGAAATGTTACACATTATTTAGGGAATGAAACATAAAACCACATACAAGTGCAATAGAGGGTGAATGAAACAACTTTGAATAAGGTAAGAAATACAAGATACTACACATTTGTTTTAGATTAAATCCCATATCTAGACACATAGAGTGGATAATTGTTGTTTGATTTCTGGATTTCCAAAATGCAAATACCCTGTATGTGAGCATTTTCTGGGATTTTGGCCAGCAGACAACATGGCTAATGAGGATTTATGCATGTTTTTAAAAACCTAATACCAAAACTGAATTCAGACAAATATTTGATGGGTCATAAATATGCCTGGAAAATAGAACAGACTGCAACAGCAGAGCCACAAGAAGAATTCTAGGTCGTTCTGTATTCCTCGTCGTGCACATTTCAAACATGTCAGTGAACATTGCAGCAAAAATGCTTTTGACAACACTGAATTTTTTTCTTAAAATCCAAGAACTGTACAACCACATCACTGCTTCAGTAAACATTATGGTGTATTAAGATCACATTTGTTAGGCATAAATTTGAAACTGTCGTTGAATCTCAGTTGGAAGACAGGATTGGTGCCATCAGGCCTCCAGATTAACCCACTTGGAAATTTTTGAGAATATAAATAAAGGTGCATATTCTAGAATGCAAGCCAAAGGCCTAATTTTTTAAATACCTATATTCAACTGTATTTGCTCAGTACTAATTTGGATACGTTTTAAGTAAAATTAGCGTTATAAGCAAAGTTATGCAGTAACAAAAATTTAATGTACTTAATGCCCACGAAAACATCAAAGGAATTGAGAAATTCTTTGAAGAAAAATGCTGTGGTGGTATTTATTTTTTTTAATACATTATTTAGGTGAAAAAAATTGCAGAGTTTTGTGACACTGAAATCAACTTCTCAAATGTAGAAATAATAGAAAACTGAGGAAGAACACTCATTTTGATTACACATCCCACAATTTATGACCCAATATTAAATTTCAAAATTAATTTTTCTTTTTCCCATATTAGATACAATATCTTTAAAAGAAAGTTTTATTATGTTGAAAAAATCATGGCTTTTTCATTTTTTCATTGTTTGCAAGACTTACATAATTTGAGATTATAATAAGCATTAATTCCTGCAACTAAGTTAAATTTACTGTTGAGATTGGTTGATATACATGGCAAGGAATGTTAAATTAGTGGAATATCAATATGAAGAAGTAATGAACTTGGATGATTTTCTAATATGATCCCTGTTAAAGAATTGTAATGTATTTGCAGCAGTAACTTACCAGGCACATTTATGAGTATTTTTGTAGCTTTCAAGATAAATTTAACTTTGCTATGGAGTTACCTGTGGAGAATATAGCTTCTCAAAAATAAATTTTAAAAAAAAATTACTCAAGGTCTGCAATATCAGAAGAAAACCTAATGACCATTTCTAGAAAATGACATCCTGGAGCAATTATTCATTGTAACTTCTATAGAGATATTCATACCAACTTTCAATGCAGAAATTTCCAACCAACTCGAATGGCATGGAATTCTTAATTATTGTTCTGACCATTTGAATTTTATGTTATTTTATGTTCGTTTATTTAATTTGTATAAATTTTTCATTATTATTTTTATTTTTTATAAAAATTGTATATATTTATGTTGTACAGCATGATGTTTTGATATACATATACATAGTGAACTGATTACTATAGTCAAGCTAATTAACATATCAATTTATTCACATATTTATCTTTTTGTGTATGTGTGTGGTGAGAACACTTAAGATCTACTCTTCTACCAAATTTCAAGTATACAGTTCATTGTTAACTATAGCGTGCTGTACATTAGATCTCAGAACTTACTCATCCTACCTAACTGAAACTTTATATCCTCTGACCAACATCTCCCCATTTCCCCCCGGGGAAATTTTCCCCCCATTCTGCTCTCTGCTTCTATGAATTCTGCTTTTTCAGATTCCGCATGTGAGGTCATACAGCATTTGTCTTTCTGTGCCTGGCTTATTTCACTTAGCATAATGTCCTCCAGGTTCATCCATGTTGTCACAGATGGCAGTTTCCTTCTTTTTAAAGGCTAAATAGTATCTACTGTGTATACAGAATATACCACAAATTTTTTATCCATTCATCAACTCTTAGGTTGATTCCTTATCTTGACTGTTGTGAATAATGCTGCAATGAACAGGGGAAGGCAGATATCTCTTTGAGATACCAATTTCATTCCTTTGGGATTGCTGGATCATATGATAATCCTATTTTTAACTTTTTGGAGGAACCTCCATACTGTTTTCCACAATGGCTATACGAATTTTGATTTACATAACTTTAAAACAACTTCTTACTGTATTTTTATTCAGGAGAAATACATGCAAATACTAACACAAGTTTTTACTTATGGGAGAGGGATCTATTTCTATGGGCACCACGTGAATTAGCGTGGTCCTGGCTGGGAAGCTGCCTGAAGACCTGTGAGTTAGTGCTGTCATTGAGTTGCAGCACAAACATTTCGGAATTATGGACCATTGGGAGCTTACCCAGATTCCATTAACTAGTGAGAGCCGACGTAGGGGCCCGCACACAAGAAGAGGTGCTTTGCGGAAACATCACCTAGGCCAAAAGAATGGTCCAGAGTTCTTCAACATGGATTTCAGCATCAGAGCCCTCAAGAGACCCAAGGTGCCCCTAAGAAGAAGCCGCAGTAAGCCCCTCCACTAACTCAAGCACTCTCAATCAGGGTGGGGGAGGTCCTCCAGGACTGGACATATTGCAAAGAACAGCTGAACATTTCCTAAACTGAATGGAACTGCATAAAGTTTTGACTCCCACCCCTACTACACAGTAAAGCCAGATCAGTTACAAACAAATTTAACTACATTTTTATTATGGACATCTGAATCGTAGAGTGAGCAAGTTTGCAGCCTCTCTATGCTTCCAAGGAGAGGGGAAACCTCACTTCCTCTTAATTAGCCTACAGGGAGGGTCCTCCCGAGACTAACCTCGTTCCACCACCCTGAGGGCCA
Organism: Cynocephalus volans; assembly: GCF_027409185.1. Lineage (NCBI taxonomy): Eukaryota > Metazoa > Chordata > Mammalia > Dermoptera > Cynocephalidae > Cynocephalus > Cynocephalus volans. The sequence goes on from NC_084472.1 coordinate 4,572,896, forward strand.
TAGTCAGAAAATCTGGCTGACTCATGCCTGGTTACTCTGACACACAGCTCAGGTGCTCGATAAGGCTTTCTTCCATATGGGGCTGAAATATGGAACTAAGAAAACAGTCATGACAGAAAACTCGACTGAAAGTGAATAAAATGTTTTATTCTTGTGAGGTTCTTTGTTCTACTGACCATGAGAAACTGAGGCAGGGGTACCGTATTTTGATTCTTTCATAACTTATTTTAAGAACATTTGTCTAAGCAACATTTATTTGGAGATGGGAAATTGATCTATATACATTTGTAGACATTCTCTTCCTCCTGAAATCCCACTAAGATGATAATAAACGGCTTGGGTCTTGTTTTTAAAGGGATAATCCTACGAGGATGGAAGAACAGACAGCAAAATTTGGATGCTAGAGGCAGATGGAAGTTATAAATGACTCAGCATCCCGAGGAAATTTACTTAAACCAGCAGTACAGAAAGCTGAGAAGCAACATGATATATACCACAGAATCCTCCAAAGGACTTGGGGACTGCAGTGCAGACACTGCTAGAAGTGAGGAGTAAGTAAGGAGAGTTGGCTGTGTGTTTTATTAAAAAACAAATTCCCAGCCAGCACTTTTCCTAATTTTATGCAGTGAAAACTCTCTCCTGTCCCAAAAGAAGACAGATTTATTTTCTGGACAAGTAAAACAGAGGGTCTCTGGAACAGAATAGAGTGTCCACAAATAAAGATGTGTATATCTGAATTTATGACAGAGGGAACACTGCAGTGCAAGTTTACTTCTGCCTATCTGATCCGTGTATCGTGATATTTTATTGAAGGTTTAGACCGTTTGGTAAGATTATTGACTTTTGGAATTCTTTTGCAAAATACTCATTCAAGTCTTTTGCCCATTTTTCTGTTAGGCAGTCTGTCTTTCTCTAATTGATTTACAACAGTTCTTTATATATTGTGGATGTACAGACATTCTTCATTTACATGTAGTCAAATTATCACTCCTTTTCTGGATGGATAGAACTTTTTGTATAAGAAATTTTTCTTTTCTAAAGTGGTGAAGGTTTTCTCCCAAATGAACTTATAAATCCTTTATAGTTTTGTCTTTTCATTTACATCTATGTTGCATAATCCTGCCGACAACACCAATTGTAGAGCTAGGGCTGGGTCTCTGCTGCTCACAGACCCTTCAAGCCCGTTCACGAACCCTTCACATGCAGGTCTATGAGCTAGGTAACTGGCAAAAGGTCCTTGGAGCCTTGTTTGAAGTAGGAATAGTCTTTATTCAGCACACACACATCTAAGAGCTAGGCAGTCCACAGAGAAACTCAGAAACTCCACTGCTACCAGCAAAGTCCAAAGAAAAACTGAAACCGAGCAGCTGCCAGCAGAGTAAACATGCTCTATTTTTAGACACTTAGACACGGCTCTGCTGACCAGTAGTGCTTCACAAACTGCAGAACACACAAAAGCAATTAACTAGAAAGATACATCGGTGCACATGCATACTAACTCCACCCACACACAACTTGTTTACAAGAAATATGGAGGGAGCTTGACTAAATTATTCTATTTTCCTCACAGTCTATAATCCTCCTGAAATTTATTATGATGGATGGCATGAGGTGGGAGTCTAATTGCATTTTATAGCCATATGGATGCCCAATTGTCCTCAGTCTGTTCTTTGAAAATATAGCCTTTCCCTCACTGTTCTGTGGTGCACTTCTGTCATAAACCAAGTATCCATATATGTTTCTGGGATCGTTTTTCTGTCCCATTTGTTTTTCTACTACCAGTACTACACTGTTTTCATTACTTCTCTTCCATAATAATAAATTCGGTATGTGTGCAGATCATGCCTAGGACCCTATTTCTTGCTGAGTTACTTGTGTTGCCAATTTCCTAAGCTAATGTGGTCATGTAGGACTCTTGGTCACTTTTTAGTAAATAATGGTAGTCACCAAAATGTTTGAGGTGGGTAAAGGTTACCTACAACATTGGTGCTAGATTATAGTGAAAGCACATCAAACATTCTGTCACACATATAAATATTGAATAAATAAACATTCATTAGTAAGCAGACACAAAGCAGTTAATAAAACCTCTTCTGTAAACTCTTTGAAATCCCAGGCTGACTCCCACCCTACAGGAAAACGTTCAACTGAGGCAGGTGCAACAATGTTTCAATGTAGGATTCTGTTCCCCTGACAGTAGGTATGAGGCAGTCAGATTTCCTGCTGACTCGCAGGCTGTTACCACACAGACTGTTCTGACCAAGCCTTGGATCTCATCTCTAAGTGTAAAGGTTATAGACCTCACTAGCTCTTATATCCTGTTCATGCAAGGGTAAGGTGTCTCTAAAATACTTTAGCCCATCTGTGTTTCTTGAAGACTTTTGCTTCATAGTATAGTCCACATGGAGTCCAAGTCTAGCGTCTTGTTTCTGTCTGGGCCCCCAATCAACCAGCCAAGCCGTTTGCCACTGCCCAGGAATCTGTGTATACTGGTACCTCTGACCACTTCTTCACACAGGAAGCAACTGAGAATACTGCTTGCAGCTCTGCCCATTGGGTGAATTTTCTTTCACCACTGCCCTGAAGGGCACTCTTGGTCTGGGCTGTAGTGTAGCAGCAATCCATTTACAGCTAGCTCCAAAATATCATGAGAAACCCACCTGCGAACCAGACCTGACTTGTTTCCTCCTCTACCAGCTAGTGTAGGAAACCTTCCTTCTCACCACACCTCCAAATTAAGCCAAGTTTAGGTTGCAGCAGAGGCCTCTGGGGCTGACCTTGAATGCAGCATAGCCTCCTGAGCTCATACACAGGTAGGTCAGACAATCCCCAGCTGTGACGGTCAGCTGCATCACACAGGCACTTGGTCTCTTTGGTCAGGAAGCCGGTCTCCACTAGGGCCCAGTAGCACACCAGGGGTGTTTTTCAAATGGCCAGTAGTTCTCTGCTGCGGAACAATTACTGCAGAACTGTAAGGGCTTTCCAGACAGCCTCCTTGTCCACCATGGATAGCTCCAATAGCATCCCTTCTGCTGAGTCATGAGGCCTGAATGGACCCACTGCAGAGGCTGCTCTTGCTCTGAACCCCAATTAAAACTGGTGGCCTTCTGAGTCACCCAGTAAATGGGTCAGAGTGGTGGTCCCAAGTGTGGTATGTGGTATGTTTCCAAAATCCAAAGAGGTCCACCTAATGCCTTGTCTTTTTTTTTTTTTCCACCTAACTGCTAGACGATGCAATGTGCAACCACTCCTCCTTTACCCGAAGGGGGGTTTCCTTTCTTTTCCTAGACCATCAGATCCCTAAAATCTTTACCAAAGTAGCAGATCCTTGGATCTTAATGGCATCTATCTCTCAATCAGAGTTCTTGCCAGTTTACACTCAGCAGGTCCACTTAGCATGACATTATCATAGAGTGGACTGCCATGGCAGTTTGTGGAAGGTCCAGATAATTAGTGTTCCTATAAATTTTATCACGACAGAGGACAGGTACGTTAACATAGCTCAGGTCAAGAAAGTCCTGGTGTACTTCTGTGTAAAAGCAAGCTGCTTTTTATTCTTTTTATTAATGGAAGTTGAAAAAAATTAATTTGCCAAATCAATAGTTCATACCAAGTACCACAAAAAGAGCTAATCTGCCCCAACAAAGGTATCACATCCAGCACAGCCATTGCAACTGGCTAGCATTTGCTTTTGCTTGCATAATCCACTGGCAACTACCATGACACACATGGGTTATGCACAGACCACACTGGGAATTGAACGGGATATGATGGCTAACACCCCCACATCCTTTGTCTTTGACAGTGGTGCCACTCACTGCAACATCTCCCAGAACATGGTATAGCTTCTAATTTTCTGTCTTAGCCAAGCAAGGAAAAGGGGAAGCTCTGGTCACCTACTGGCCAAGGGTGCCCCATAGGGGTTAACTCCTGCATGTCTAGGTTACACATGCATAGGTGATAAGCAAGTACTGGGGGGGGGGGGGGAAGGAGGTCCAGGCCATGGCATCAAAGGAGCCCTGGGGTAGGAAGTGAGAAGTTCCTGACATGGGCCTGACAGGCACCAGCAGGCTGCACCCTCACAGAGCCAGACAGAGTCTGCACCGTTCAGGCAGCTGCACTTCAGGAGAATGACGCGGGGCTGAGAGGACTGGAAGCCACCCCAGAGGCATTCAGTACACAGAATCAGAGAAAGCCATGTAATCTCTACTGGATTATAAATTCTTTAAAGGCAGAAATCCTTTCCTGGGCCTCCTTTATCGGCTGGTACAGGAGTTGTCAGGCAGAAGCATTCGATAAACATTTGTTGAATGTATAAAGTAATTAAATGATAAAGCAACATCATATTAAAAGATCCAGATCGCAATTGAAAGGTGTGGCAAATATGGATCTTACCACACCTAAGAGCCCTGAAGGGAAAAGTGCCCCCGTTAAATGAACTGAGCCCGAGTGTGCCTGGACGCGGGCTGGGGCGCACTGTGACTGCAGCACTCCAGGGCTGACGGAGTGGACGGGTGCCACCTTCCTCGGAGAAAAACCCATTTCCTCTCTTCAAATGTCTTAAATATATAGTCAGAGCTAAGACATTGAAGAAGTCATCAGGAGACAGAGACAAAAGTTAGCCCACTTCCTCAAAGAGGCTGGTGACTCCCTGTGGTGAGAAACCATGCTCCTGGGGGGGCTGCAGGGGACTCTGCCCAGGCATAAGGAGGAAGGATGGCTGGTGGCAAGGAGGACCTTAGCTTCTGACTGCTGATTCTTTAAGCCCCCTTTCTCCCCAGCGGGGAAAAGAATAGAGGTTCGGTCACCAGGCCAACACTAAGACACCTGCTGAGCTAGTCTGAAGTAAATCAAAGACACATATTGTCAGGGCGATGGGGTGGCTTGGGCCCTGGCATCCTGTGCAAACACCTGCCCGGACAGCCGGCCCTGGTCTCGGGGCTGCATGTGGGGGACCCTCCAGGAGACCACGCCGGCTGAGCAGCCCGTTCCCAGCAGCAGTGCCACCAACGTGGCCGTGTCAAAACATGCCACCGCGTCTGGACGCCGCCCTTCAGGGAGCAACAAGAAAAATCTGAATTGTGGGCTCTTGGGTTGTTTTTTGTTTGTTTGTTTTTCAAACAGCATGACCATCAGTGAGGAAATCCAGAATATCTGAAATAAATAATAAAACTGTAATCTTGATTAAGGTACAAATCTTCTTCCGATATTTTAAAACCTTTGTGTGCTTTCTCACTACTTGTGGTGGACACAAAGGGGTGCCTTATTTGTAGCTCCGTTATTTTGCTAACAGTTCTTTTATGTCTCCTCCTTTGAACAACTGAGTGTAGAAATAAGCAATTTGTTTTTTTTTTTTTTTTTTTTTTTTTTTTAGGATTTTTTTATTTTTTTATTTTTTTTTTATTTTTTATTTTTTAAATTTTATTTTGTCGATATACATTGTAGCTGATTAATGCTCCCCATCACCAAAACCTCCCTCCCTTCTCCCTCCCCCCCCCCAACAATGTCCTTTCTGTTTGTTTGTTGTATCAACTTCAAATAATTGTGGTTGTTATATCTTCTTCCTCCCCGCCCCCCGGTTTGTGTGTGTGTGTGTGTATGTGTGTGTGTGAATTTATATATTAATTTTTAGCTCCCTCCAATAAGTGAGAACATGTGGTATTTCTCTTTCTGTGCCTGACTTGTTTCACTTAATATAATTCTCTCAAGGTCCATCCATGTTGTTGCAAATGGCAGTATTTCATTCGTTTTTATAGCTGAGTAGTATTCCATTGTGTAGATGTACCACATTTTCCGTATCCACTCATCTGATGATGGGCATTTGGGCTGGTTCCAACTCTTGGCTATTGTAAAGAGTGCTGCGATGAACATTGGGGAACAGGTATACCTTCGACTTGATGATTTCCATTCCTCTGGGTATATTCCCAACAGTGGGATGGCTGGGTCGTATGGTAGATCTATTTGCAATTGTTTAAGGAACCTCCATACCATTTTCCATAGAGGCTGCACCATTTTGCAGTCCCACCAACAATGTATGAGAGTTCCTTTTTCTCCGCAGCCTCGCCAGCATTTATCGTTCATAGTCTTTTGGATTTTAGCCATCCTAACTGGGGTTAGATGGTATCTCAATGTGGTTTTGATTTGCATTTCCCGGATGCTGAGTGATGTTGAGCATTTTTTCATATGTCTGTTGGCCATTTGTATATCTTCCTTAGAGAAATGCCTACTTAGCTCTTTTGCCCATTTTTTAATTGGGTTGCTTGTTTTCTTCTTGTAAAGTTGTTTGAGTTCCTTATATATTCTGGATATTAATCCTTTGTCAGATGTATATTTTGCAAATATTTTCTCCCACTCTGTTGGTTGTCTTTTAACTCTTTTAATTGTTTCTTTTGCTGTGCAGAAGCTTTTTAGTTTGATATAATCCCATTTGTTTATTTTTCCTTTGGTTGCCCGTGCTTTTGGGGTCGTATTCATGAAGTCTGTGCCCAGTCCTATTTCCTGAAGTGTTTCCCCTATGTTTTCTTTAAGAAGTTTTATTGTCTCAGGGTGTATATTTAAATCCTTAATCCATTTTGAGTTGATTTTAGTATACGGTGAGAGGTATGGATCTAGTTTCATTCTCCTGCATATCGATATCCAGTTATCCCAGCACCACTTGCTGAAGAGGCAGTCCCTTCCCCAGTGAATAGGTTTGGTGCCTTTGTCAAAGATCAGATGGCAGTAAGTGTGTGGGTTGATTTCTGGATTCTCTATTCTATTCCATTGGTCAGTGTGTCTGTTTTTATGCCAGTACCATACTGTTTTGGTTATTATAGCTTTGTAGTATACCTTAAAGTCAGGTAGTGTTATGCCTCCAGCTTTATTTTTTTTTGCTGAGCATTGCTTTGGCTATTCGTGGTCTTTTATTGTTCCATATAAATGTCTGAATAGTTTTTTCCATTTCTGAGAAAAATGTCTTTGGAATTTTGATGGGGATTGCATTGAATTTGTATATCACTTTGGGTAGTATGGACATTTTCACTATGTTGATTCTTCCAGTCCAAGAGCATGGAATATCTTTCCATCTTCTTGTATCCTCTCTAATTTCTCTCAGCAGTGGTTTGTAGTTCTCATTATAGAGATTTTTCACCTCCTTGGTTAACTCAATTCCTAAGTATTTTATTTTTTTGGTGGCTATTGTAAATGGGCAGGCTTTCTTGATTTCTCCTTCTGCATGTTCACTATTGGAGAAAAGAAATGCTACTGATTTTTGTGTGTTGATTTTGTATCCTGCTACTGTGCTGAAATCATTTATCAATTCCAACAGTTTTTTTGTAGAGGTTTTAGGCTGTTCGATATATAGGATCATGTCATCTGCAAACAGGGACAGTTTGACTTCATCTTTTCCAATCTGGATGCCCTTTATTTCCTTCTCTTCTCTGATTGCTCTGGCTAGTACTTCCAACACTATGTTGAATAGGAGTGGTGAGAGTGGGCATCCTTGTCTAGTGCCTGTTCTTAAAGGAAAAGCTTTCAGCTTTTCCCCATTCAGGATGATATTGGCAGTGGGTTTGTCATATATGGCTTTAATTATGTTGAGATACTTTCCCTCTATACCTAACTTATAGAGGGTCTTTGTCATGAATGAGTGCTGAACTTTATCAAATGCTTTTTCAGCATCTATAGAGATGATCATATGGTCCTTGTGTTTGAGTTTATTAATATGGTGTATCACATTTATTGATTTGCGTATGTTGAACCAACCTTGCATCCCTGGGATGAATCCCACTTGATCGTGATGAATAATTTTTCGTATGTGTTGCTGTATTCTGTTTCCTAGTATTTTAGTGAGGATTTTTGCATCTATATTCATCAAGGATATCGGCCTGTAGTTTTCTTTTTTGGTTATATCTTCACCTGGTTTTGGTATCAGGATGATGTTTGCTTCATAGAATGAGTTTGGGAGATTTGCGTCCGTTTCAATCTTTTGGAATAGTTTGTAAAGAATCGGTGTCAATTCCTCTTTGAATGTTTGGTAAAATTCTGCTGTGAATCCATCTGGTCCTGGGCTTTTCTTTGTTGGGAGCCTTCTGATAACAGCTTCAATCTCCTTTATTGTTATTGGTCTGTTCAGATTTTCTACGTCTTCACGGTTCAGTTTTGGGAGCTTGTGTGTGTCCAGAAATTTATCCATTTCCTCCAGATTTTCAAATTTGTTGGCGTATAGTTGTTTATAGTAGTCTCGAATGATTCCTTGTATTTCAGATGAATCAGTTGTAATATCGCCTTTTTCATTTCTAATTTTTGTTATTTGAGTCTTCTCTCTTCTTTTTTTTGTTAGCCATGCTAATGGTTTGTCAATTTTATTTATCTTTTCAAAAAACCAACTTTTTGATTCGTTGATCTTTTGAATTGTTTTTTGGTTTTCAATTTCATTCAGTTCTGCTCTGATCTTAATGATTTCTTTCCGTCTGCTAACTTTAGGATTGGATTGTTCTTGTTTTTCTAGTTCTTTAAGGTGAAGTGTTAGGTTGTTCACTTGCCATCTTTCCATTCTTCTGAAGTGAGCATTTAATGCAATAAATTTTCCCCTCAATACTGCTTTTGCAGTATCCCACAGGTTTTGGTATGATGTATCATTGTTTTCATTAGTTTCAATAAACTTTTTGATTTCCTGCTTGATTTCATCTTGGACCCATATGTCATTAAGTAGAATGCTGTTTAATTTCCATGTGTTTGTATAGTTTCCAGAGTTTTGTTTGTTATTAATTTCTAGTTTTAATCCGTTGTGGTCTGAGAAGATACATGGGATAATTCCAATTTTTTTGAATTTACTGAGACTTGATTTGTGACCTAATATGTGATCTATCCTGGAGAATGATCCATGTGCTGATGAGAAGAATGAATATTCTGAGGTTGTTGGGTGGAATGTTCTGTAGATATCTGCCAATTCCAATTGGTCTAGAGTCTTGTTTAGATCTTGTGTTTCTCTACTGATTCTTTGCCTAGATGATCTGTCTAATATTGACAGTGGAGTGTTCAGGTCCCCTGCTATTATGGTATTAGTGTCTATTTCCTTCTTTAGGTCTAATAGAGTTTGTTTTATAAATCTGGCTGCTCCAACATTGGGTGCGTACATATTTATGATTGTTATGTCTTCTTGATGGATCAGTCCTTTTATCATTAAGTAGTGTCCCTCATTGTCTCTTTTTATGGTTTTTAGTTTAAAGTCTATTTTGTCAGATATAAGAATAGCCACTCCAGCTCGTTTTTCTTTTCTGTTTGCATGGTAAATCTTTTTCCATCCTTTCACTCTTAGTCTGTGTGAATCTTTATGGGTGAGGTGGGTCTCTTGTAGGCAGCATATAGTTGGGTCCTGTTTTTTGATCCAGTCAGACAATCTGTGTCTTTTAATTGGGGAATTTAAGCCTTTAACATTAAGAGTTGTTATTGAAAGGTGTTGATTTATTCCTAGCATTTTATTGGTTGTTTGGTTGTCTTACGTGTCTTTTGTTCCTTGCTTTCTGATTTACTGTTTGGTTTCTTTGTTTGTTGGTTCCTTAGGTTGTAGATAGTGTTTTTGTTAGCTTGTTTTCTCTTCATGAATGCCATTTTTATTGTACTAGCGGGTTTAGATTTTTCTTAGGTTTTTATGGCAGTGGTAGTTATTTTTCAGGAACCAAACCCAGTACTCCCTTGAGGATTTCTTGTAAGGGTGGTCTTGTGGTAGTGAACTCCCGCAGTTTTTGTTTGTCTGAGAAATATACTATTTGCCCCTCATTTCGGAAGGATAGCCTTGCAGGGTAGAGTATTCTTGGCTGGCAATCTTTGTCTTTTAGTATTTTGAAAATATCATCCCATTCCTTTCTAGCTTTTAGGGTTTGTGATGAAAAGTCTGATGTTAACCTGATTGGGGCTCCCTTATAGGTGATTTGACGCTTCTCTCTTGCAGCTTTTAAGATTCTCTCTTTGTCTCTGAGTTTTGCCAATTTGACTATGACATGTCTTGGAGAAGGCCTTTTTGGGTTGAATACGTTTGGAGATCGTTGAGCTTCCTGGATCTGAAGATCTGTGATTTTTCCTATACCTGGGAAGTTTTCTGCCACTATTTTTTTGAATATGTTTTCAATGGAATCTCCATTTTCCTCCCCTTCTGGAATACCCATGACTCGGATATTTGAGCGCTTGAGGTTGTCTGATATCTCTCTCAGATTTTCTTCCATGTCCTTGATTCTTTTTTCTTTCTTTTTGTCTGCTTGTGTTATTTCAAACAGCCCATCTTCAAGTTCAGAGGTTCTCTCCTCAACTTCGACAAGCCTGCTGGTTAAACTCTCCGTTGTGTTTTTTATTTCGCTGAATAACTTCTTCAGTTCAGCAAGTTCTGCTACATTTTTTTTCAGGACATCGATTTCCTTGTATATTTCCTCTTTCAGATCCTGTATACTTTTCCTCATTTCATCATGATGTCTAGCTGAGTTTTCTTGTATCTCATTCAGTTTCCTTAGAATTATCACTCGAAATTCCTTGTCAGTTATTTCAAGGGCTTCTTGTTCTATAGGATCTAGAGTATGAGATTTATTAACTTTTGGTGGTGTACTTTCTTGATTTTTTGTATTTCTGGTGTCTTTTTTTTGGTGTTTATTCATTGTTGCAGGGGGTTTCACAGTCCCCCGGTTTAAGACTAATGACTAACTAGGATGTTGCTGTGGTTGCCAATTTGGTATGGCTCCCGCCGTGACTGCTCAGTTGGCCTCTAGTGTCTTGTGTGTGTGGTTGCCTCGGGTCTTGGGCTTCTCCGGGGATCCACCTTTCTGGTCAGCTTGTACTCTGCTGGGCTGGTGGATCACGTACCACAGGGTGTGTGATCTCTGTTGAGCTTTCACTTTCTGTACAGGACTTCTCCCCGTTCCGTGTGCTCTGGCCCAGGCTGTTAGATCGTGCAGTGGTGACCCCACCGAGTGTGTGGTTTCTGTCGAGACTCCGCCTCCCTGGCCGCACGTCTCCCCCCTCTGTGCACACTGTGCTGGGCTGGGGCGTGTCTTCTGCACCCCTCGTCTATCAGCTGGGCCTTCAAGACCCTGCTCAGCACCGCCTCGCCCAGGAAGTCTACCAGGTTTCTGCTAGGCACAGACGACCGGTCTCTCTGGGTGCCTTTGTAGCACTGTGTAGATCTTTCTCGGGTCTTGTTCACCTTTGTATCCCCCCGGTATAAACCGAGTCTAGTGCCCGCCTGCAGCCTGCTCTCCGGCAGGTTCAAGCGGACCTGGGAACTCTCCTACCACACTATTCCCAACCAGAAATTCGTTAGGCTTTTTTCCAAACTGGTGGTCGCAGAGATGGTATCTGCCTCCCAGTAACAGGAAGTTTACCGGGCCGGAGTCCAGGGTGTGGTGGAGTGACAGTCGGCCCGCCCGTACTTCCTAGCCCTCCCAACACTGGTCGGGACGCCCCACACCCCCAGTCCTGCCAGAGAACCGCGGAGGGAGTGGGAGAGGAGGTCAGCCCGCAGGGTCCGGAAAGCCCCGCGCCAGGCCAAGCAAATGGGCTCAGTGATGGCCGAGCAGGGCGGAGCTGCCCGCACCTGGGAAAATGGAGGCAGCACCGGGGCAGTGAGTGGCCTGGTGGTGCAGGCGGAAGCCGCGTGGGCATTCACCCCCCGAACAGAGCTGTGCCAGGGATCACTCACAGTGCTGTGCCAGGTCGGGCGCTCGCTCTGTCTCTGGTTTGTTGCCTTCCGTGTTCTCGGCGCTGCCGCCTCGGGCTGTTCAGTCGCGGCGCCGCTCGGGCGCTCCCAGGAATCTTCTTTAATGCCGGCCTGAAACCTCGAATCCTGAATAGGGCAGCTGGCCGCCTTCAGTGCGGCCCCAGCCTCCGGGATCCTGGCTGCATCCACAGCAGCCCTGGCGCCGTGTTCCCTGTTTCAAGACTCGCTTTTGCAGCTTAGAATCAGTTCTTTTCCTGCTCCACACTTCAAAGCTGTTGCCTGTAAATGAGGCAGCCTCTCCTGCCGGGGGCAAAGTGGTGTTGAGCCCCCACGACCGGCCAGCAGCAGCAGTCCTCCCTTAAGAGATGGCCAGAGGAAGGTCCACAAGTTTCCCGGCTGCCTGAGGCCCAGTGGCCACCTTTTCCACCTCAGCTACTCCGCGCCAGCCGCCGCAGCCGGCGCCATCTTGAAACTCGAAATAAGCAATTTGAAAGCACTCCTTTTAAAACTCCGAAGAGCTGTATAAATGAAAGGTGTTGTCTTTTCCAGTCTTAACTCTGAAGCAGAGGGTGGTGTCGCCCCTTGAATTCTTAACTTTTCGATGGACGGGCTGAGAACAAAGCATAGTTGCACTTTTTAATTTTCCAAACAAAAAAACACCTTTCGAGGGTGAAGCAATATCCTGTAAAATGAAAATGCAGACGGGAGGGGGCATCATTTAGTGCATAATAAGATACAAAGACAGACGTCTGGGCTGAGACCCTAAGATGCGAAAGACCATGTGCCAGGCTGAGGGTGCCAGGCTGAGGTTGCCAGTGGCGCACGGCGTTGGGGCAGGTGGCAGAACCTCGCCCTCACCTGCGTCAGGGCCGGCAGGTGTGGAGTCCAGAGCCTCGGTGCGCTCCAGCTCCCAGCCCCCGAGGTGGAGGAGCGGTGGGGACGCCCGTCCTCAGCTCAAGCTGCTGAGGAAGGAGGCATCGAGGGGACCACAGGGACAGCGGGGGCGTGTCCCGTGCAGGGGGCCCAGGAAACCGGTGTCTGATCCCGCCTGAGAAATCTGCAGGGCGGGCAGGGCGGTGGCCGTGCCCACGACTGCGTGGAGGCGGAGGGGCTGCACCCCAGAGTGCGGGGACACGGGTCACCAGGTCTCGTCCGAGAGGGGCGCAGAGCCGCAGGTAGTGCTGGACCCCCAGGGCCACGGGCAGGCCGCGGACAACGAGCCAGAAGATGAGGGAGCGGCCAGCACGAGGCACAGCTCACGGGGGTGGCGGGACGAAGCGCTCCGAGGACCCCACCCCAAACCTCCAGGACAGAAGAACCCGCCTCGCACCTCGGCCACGTCCAGGGCAAGCAGGCAACTCACTCCAGTGTCAGCTCCATCCCAATCGCGCCCCAGGCGACCGCCGTCCCTGCAGGTGTCAGGTGCCAGGGCCAGCAGACTGCAGGGCTGGGGAGACGCAGAAGACGGGTGGGGAAGAGAGAAGCACCTGGTTTGTAGCCGCCACCTGCCCCTGCGCGTGCTGCTGCGAGAGACGCCTCCACTCACAGCAAGTGCGAGTTCAGAATATTGCAGGGGACTAGAAACGCCCAGTTCTGTGCGAAGACCATTCGTATTACTGAAGAGGGACCTGAAAAGTTATAGGACTGCCTGAGTTTTTATGCAGGGACAGGGAAAGACTAACCCCCCTGAATAAATTTAAAAAGAATAGAGACAGGTAAGATGATTTCATGATGGCAACCCATGAATCGTGTCTGCTCAATGCACAGGTTGTGCCTGTTCAGAAAACAAAAATAAAACTTTGAAAAACTTGTCGTCTCATGAATTACCTGTGTTATTTTTAAATGCTTCAAAAAGTTTGTGGAAAAATATAATTACAAGATAATGAAGGGTGGCTATTAACAGCACATGGTCATGCTGTCTAAAAAGCTAGTTAGCTAGTTAGGGTAGTTAGTTCACTTGAAAGAGCATGTTGCTGAGGGTTTGGACCCTCCTACCAGCCAGTGGTCAAAATAATAATAATAGCAACAGTACGACTCTTTCCATGAACTTTTTGAAGTGCCCTCATATATGTTATTTTTTTCAGGTGAGAAAAGCAAGATTCATTGTAGAGAATTTAGAAAAAACATAAAATTGTTAAAAGAAAACTTCAAAACACTCACACAATCCCACCACTATTTCTTTTTTAAAATATGAATAGAAAGTGTCCTTCCTCTGCTGGGGAAAACAAAATGTATTCAAACGCTCCGAGTATTATCTTTATTGGTGTAATTATGAGTTTCCCCCTGTCTTGCCTATATGTGGAAGCAGACAGCTGTAATTTCGTCTCCTTGCTCACTGACCACACCTTCTCAACCACCCTCCCCACTTTTCTGGAATCCCCCACCCCCAATCCGGTTACTTATGTCACAGCAGCCATGGTCCTGTGACGCCACTTCCTTTGCCACTCCTTGTTGGTCTGAAGATGCAGCCCAACCCAAGCCAGGCCAATCAGACCCCTTCCCTGTTATCTTAGAAATAGAACCAAGAGATGTAAGTTTATATTCTCTCTCTCTAGGAGCCGTGGGTAACGGCCTTTCCCTCTTCTTGGAACTAGGAAATGGAGAGAGATATAATAATGGATAAAAAAGATGGAACTGACACCCCAAGAGAGGCATAAACAAATGGTGGGAAAATAGCCTGATGGCATTTCAGTCTCTGGTTCCAATCCATCCCCAGGTCCACTTGCGTTTCTCTCTGATTCCTATGTGACATGCCCATATCCTAAAAACAAATTTCCCCTTTTGCTAAAGCTTGTCTCTGTTACATTTCTATAGTCTGATTAATATCTTTACATTTTCTAATTTTCCTTTTAAAAAATCATATTTACTTGCTTGACTAAAATATTCCAAAGACATAGGACAATCTTTACTTATAGGTGGGATCCTTGTCAACTCTTAGGGGATGCAGACAGAAAAAAGCACAGTGGGTATTTCCTTTCCATCATATTCCCATGGGTTTGCTTTTTTTTTTTTTTTTTAAAGATGACCGGTAAGGGGATCATGACCCTTGACTTGGTGTTGTCAGCACCACACTCTCCCAAGTGAGCAACCGGCCAGCCCTATATAGGGATCTGAACCTGCGGCCTTGGAGTTATCAGCACCGCACTCTCCCAAGTGAGCCACGGGCCGGCCCCCCTGGGTTTGCATTTTTATGTGTTTAAAATAACATTATCAAAGAGGGAAGAAAAATCACAAAACAACAGCTGAGCAGTATGTTTGTCTGTGTTTGCAAGTGAGACTCTCAATCCTACTCATTGTCTGCTTGTGGTTAAAGTCGTCACTGACTTCTTACACATCTAATGGTCTCCAGAGTTTTTGGAATAAGCTGGTGAGGCCATGTCCTCCCTCTTTTACATATTTCAGTCCATTTACCAGCTAAGAGGAAGGAGGTACAAGTTTGGTCCTGCCCAACAGGCCATATTGTGCTGGCTTTAGTTGTCTAAGAGTTATACTTTCATCTTTAGGTTTTCCTTAAAATAACTGTAGTAGATCACCCTTGTTGATGCCTGTCTAGTCCCAACCTACTTATCTGAGTTACTCATTACCAACATCTCAAGCAGATCAGGAAGGCCAGGTTTGCCAGTCTCCATCATGTGACTATCTTCTCCCGACAGCCGTAGCTTTTGTTATAGCAGGCTGGACATTTGACCCAACTGAGTTACTCGGATTCTCTCTTTTGGGAGATTCCACATAGTTTGAGGCACTGGAGCTGGGAGAAGTCACCTAGGATCAAGGCTGGGGAGACCATTTTTGTCATATGTGTACTGCTTCAGAGAAAGCCAGTCTGCAGAGAGAGAGAAGTGGGGCAAATGAGCCAAGAAAATCAGAAAAGAAGGATCCTGGGCTCCACAGAGTGGATTTGTAAACTTGTAACCCCTATGCCTTAGTCTGCTGGAGCTGTCGAAACAAAATGCCACAGATTGAGTGGCTTAAACAACAGAAATTTATTTTCTTATAGTTCTGGAGGATAGAAGTCTGAGATTGAGGTGTCAGCAGGGTTGGCGTCTTCTGAGGCCGCTCTCCGTGGCTTGCACGTGGCCTTCCTCTCCCTGAGCTCTCACTTGGTCTTCCTTCTGTACCTGTCTCGGTCCTAATGTCCTCTTCTTATAACACCAGTCATACTGGATTAGACCCCATCTACATAACCTCATTTAGCTTTAATTACCTCTTTAAAGGCCCTCTCTCCAAATACAGTCGTATTCTGAGGTACTAGAGGGTTAGGACTCCAGCTTATGAATTTGGGGGCAGGGGATACAACTCAGCTCATAACACTCCCCTTTCTGCCTTTCTGGTTCATGATTGTAACACCTCAGGGGGCCTGGTTATACCTCCCATCCCTGGAGTATGAGATAAATTCTAACTTTTGACTTGTGATTACTTGAGGAAATTTTTGCTCCTTCTGGTCAAACAATTCCTAAAAAAGATAATTACTCTCTTAGCAAAAACTGCTCTGTGATTTTTCCAGATTGTGAGAGCCAGACATTTTATTACATATAAATTTGTTCATACCTTTGTACATGAATTTTAAACAGCAACAATTTCCAGTTTTCTCTCTAAGTTTTCATTTTGATCTGAGCCCAACCCTCTCAAAGCTTCCTCTTCCATATTCAGGTTTCCCTGTAATCCAGCACATCCAAAAAGGTAGCATTCCTGCCATCAGAAAGGCCATCTTGGGAATCACCCCCGCGATTCCCAATTTCTGAATTTTGCCACATTCAATGTACTCTCCTGGACAGATACTTGACTTTATCCAGGAAATATGAAAGATGATATAGGGTTAGAGGAAATGGACAGATCCAGCAGGCAGAAAATCAATAAGGATGTGACTGAATTCAACACCACCACCAATCAACTGGATATAGTGGACATCTATAGATCACTACATATAACAACAGAATACATATTCTTCTCAAGCTCACATGGAACAGTCACCAAGACAGACCACATTTGGTGCCATTAGACACACCTTAAAAAGTTTAAAAGACCTCCACCTGGAAACAGGCAAAAGAGAATGCCCAGAGTCCTAGGCAAGAGCCAAAGGCAGCCCCCTCTGCCCAGAAGTGGGCAAGAGAGCATGCCTGTGGTCCTGGGCAGGAGCGGAGGGCAGCATTCCTTCCCAGAGGCAGGCAAGAGAGCACTCCAAAATCACCACTTCCATGCAGATGGCCCACGACAACCACTGCCACAGCCATGGCTGCTGAAAAAGTGGCTTGATGCCATGGCAGTAGCCACAGCCACCATGCAGGCAGCCCACCAGACACTTGACTGACTGCATTGACACAAGGAGAGTTACAGCAGAGACCAGAAAAAGAAGAGGACGTCTCTCTCCTCAAAGCTCACTCCAGAGTAATAGAAGAAGCAACTGTGCTATAAGATGACCAGACATCAATGTAGAGATACTAGAAATACAAAAACCCAAGAAAATATGACACCACCAAAAGAATACAGTAATTCTCAAATACCAGACCCTATGGAGCAGGAAGCCCTTGAAATGACTGAAAGGAATTCCAAGCAATGATCTTAAAGAAACTCACTGAGATAAGAGAAGACTCAGTTAGACAACATAAGGAAACGAGAAAACAAATCCAGGATATGAAAGAGGAAACTTACAAAGACTCAACACTTTAAACAAGAAAATAGCAGAATTCATGGAACTGAAAGATTCACTCAACAAAATAAAAAATACAACCGAGAGCTTAAGCAGCGGGCTAGAACAAGCAGATGAAAAAATTTCTGATCTTGAAGATAGTCTTTTCAAAATAATCCAGGCAAACAAAAAAAAAGGAATGAGAATTTTTAAAAATGAAGAAAATCTAAGAGAGCTAGCAGACAACCTTAAGTGTACAAACATTCAAATCATGTTCGAGTCAAAAGGAAAAGGCATGGAAAACTTATTCAATGAAATATTAATGGAAAACTTCCCGGGGGTAGGGAGAGACACAGGCCTTCAGATCCAGGAGGCTCAAAGATCCCCAAACAGATTCAACCCAAAAAATTCCTCTCCAAAACACATTGTAGTCAGACTAACAAAGCTCAGAGACAGAGAGAGAATCTTAAAAGAAGCAAGAGAAAAGTGTCATCACCTACATGGCAGCCACTATCAGACCAACAGCAAACTTCTTAACAGAAACTCTACAGGCCAGAAGAAAATGAGATGATATATTCAAAAATATTAAAAGAAAAAGAAAAACCGGCAGCCCAGAATACTATACACAGAATGAGGGAAAAATAGTGTGTTTTCCAGACAAACAAAAACTATAGGAGTTCACCTCCACATACCAGCCCTATAAGAAATCCTCAAAGAAGTCCTGTACCTGGAATTTGAAAAATGATAATCACTACCACTAATACACAAGAAAAACAAAATTCACTGGAAGAACAAAACTGCAAATGAGCAAGAGAAAGAAACCAAATCTCACCACCACAAAAAAACATAATGACAATATAATAATACCCCTGCTTTATTTCAGATTTTAGTAATTTCAGTCTTCTCTCTTTTTTTCTTGGTCAGCCTAGATAAAGATTTGCAAATTTTGTTGATCTTTTTAAAGAATCAGCTTTTGGTTTTCTTGATTTTATGTATTGTTTTTTAAATCTCTAATTCATATAGTTCTGTTGTAATCTTTGTTATTTCCTGCTTATATTTGCTTTTGGCTTAGTTTGCTCTTTTTCTGTTTTCTTAAGGTAGAAGTTTACATTACTGATTTGAAATTTTTCTTATTTTTATGTAGGTGTTTACAAGCATAAATTTTCCTCTAAGCACTGCATGAGCCTTGCGTTGTATAAATTTTGATTTTTATCTCAAAGTACTTTCTAATTTTCCTATGATTTTTCTTTTTTACCCATTGTTTATTTAGGAGAGTGTTGTTTGAGTCCACATACTTGTGAATTTTCTAAGTTTCCTTCTGTTATTGTGGTCACATTTACTATATTCTTAGTCTTTTAAATGTATTAAGGCTTGTTATGTGGCCAGAAATATAAATAAATAATGGATTTAAAAGAACAGAAATCATACAATGACTATTGTCAGACCACAATGGGATTAAATTAAAAATCAATAACAGAAAGATAACTGGAAAAATCCCCAAATACTTGGAGATTAAACAACAAACTTTTAAATAACAAATGGGTCAAAGAAGAAATTTCAAGAGAAATTTTAAAATATTTCTGACTTAATGAAGATGAAAACACAACCAATCAAAATTTGTGAGATGTATCAAAAGCAGTGCTTACATGGAAATTTATAGCACTGCAAATGTAGATTAGAAAAGAGGAAATATCTAAAATCAGTTCTCTAAGCCTCTACCTTATGAAACTGGAAAAAGAAGAGCAAACTAAATCCAAAGTAAGCAGAAAAATAATAACAATTAGAGCAGAAATCAATGAAATTGAAACAAGAAAGCAATGGAGAAAATCAATAAAACCAAAAGCTGGTTCTTTGAAAAGATCAATAGAATTAACAATCAGGCTAACTAAGAAAAAAAGAGAGAGAATACAAAATACTACTATAAGAAATGAAAGAGGAGTAATCACTACAAATCCCATAGACATTAGAAGAGTAATTAAGGAAAACTATGAACAGTTTCATGTTCACAAATTTGATAGCCTCCATGAAACAGGCCTGCTGTGGATTGAATGTCCCCCCCAAACTCATTGAGCTTAAATTGTGTCCCTCAGAGTTACAGGTTTTGGGAACTCGGCCCCCACTGTAACAGTGTTGAGAGAGTGGGAAATCCTATTATGGTAATTGAAAGGTGGAGCTTTGAAGAGGTGTTTGGACTATAGGGCCATGCTGTGGTGAACAGATTAATAATGAAGGTCAGGGGTGTGGTTCTGAGGGTTTTAATAGAAGAGCACTTGAGAGGCTTTCTCTCTCTGCTCTGCTGTTTCCTGCCATTTGAGACCCTTGCATTGCTGTAAAACCAAACATCAAAGAAAACTCTCACCAGATGTGTTCCCTGGACTTTGGGCTTCCCAGCCTCTGAAGTCATAAGCAATAAATTTCATTTTCTTACCAATCACCCAGTTCCAGGTATTGTGTTATAAGCAACAGAAACAGACTAATACAGAAAATTGGTACTAGAGAAGTGGGGTGTTGCTTATAACAAGTATTTGAAAATGTGGACGCAGCTTTGAAACTGGGTGTTGAGGAGAGGCTGGAAGAGTTTGGAGGAGCAGACAGAAGAAGCCCAGCTGCTGGTGAAAGTTTAGAAGACAAGAGAACCGGGGAAAGTTTGGAATGTTTTAGAGACTGGTTAAATGGTGGTGAGCAGAATGCTGATAGAAATATGGACTGTAAAGACCATTCCAAGGGGTCTCAGATAGAAATAAGAAGGAGTCTATTGGAAACTGGGGCAAAGATCACCCTGGCCAGAACTCAACTCCTTTCTGCTCATCCCTGAAAGTTTTACAGAATGTGGAACTTCAAGGTGCTGACCCAGGGTATTTGGTGGAAGAAATTTCTAAGCAGCAAAGCATTAAAGGAGCTGCACGGTCACTTGTAACAGCCTACTCTGAGATATGGTGGCAAAGGCATGACATAAAGCCAGAATTTATAATTAAGAGGAAAGCAGAGCGTAAAGATTTGGAAAATTTGCAGCCTGGCCATGAGGTAGAGAAGCAAAGAGCATTTCAAGAGAATAATACAATGCGTAGCCCAGTAACTATTTGCGAAGGAGATCAGCACAGAAGAAAGGGATTATCAAGAGAAGGGAAAAAACCATGAAGGCATTTCAGAGATCTTGTTGGCCATGTCTTCCATTACAGGCCCCAAGGCCTACGGAGACAGAATGGTCTCGGGGAACAGGACCGAGATGCCCTCCTTGGGCTCGCCGCCCAGGGCCACCTCTGGATGCTGCTCCCCAAACCAGTACCCCCAGCTGCTTTGGCTACTCCAGCCAAATTGGCCCGGGGTGTGGCTGAACCCACAGCTCTGGCAGATACAACCTGGAAGCCTTGGCAGCATCTACATGGTGTTAAGTTTGCAGGCTCACAAAATGCCAGAGCTGTGAAGGCTTGGGAGCCTCTGCCTCAATTTAAAAGGATGTATAGAAAAGACTGAGGGCCCAGGAAGAGATCTGTCACAGGAGTGGATTCACTGCATAGAGTCATCACTAGAGCAGTGCCAAGAGAAAATGTAGGGTCAGCGTTACAGCAGAAACCCGCCCCCCACTCCAAGGCCGTGCCTAGTAGAGCCGTGAGAGTGGGACTGCCATGGAAACCCCAGATCTGTAGAGTTACCAGTGTGTAATGCCAGCCTGGGAGAACTGAAGCATGGCTCTGGTCCAGGAAAGCCATAGAAGTGGAGCTGCTCAAGGAGCCAGTCCCCCACACCAGCATGCAAAGAATGTGGAACATAGAGTCAATGTACCTGATTTGCCAGGTTTAAGATTCAGTGCCTGCCCTCCCGGGTTTTGGACTAGTTTGGGACCTGTTTGCTCTTTCTTTTGGGCTATTTCTCTCTTTTTGAATGGGAATATGTACCCTATGCTTGTCCCACTGTTGTATCTGGAAGTAGATGACTTGTTTTGATTTCACAGATGGGACTTTGGACTTTTGAGTTGAAGTTAAGAATTTAGGGATGATATTAATGTATTTGTATGTGAAAAGGACATTGGGGAGCCAGAGGCAGAATGCTGTGGATTGAATGTCCCCCGCAAACTCATTGAAGTTTAAACTGTGTCTGAGTTCCAGGTATTGGAAATTTGGTCCCCACTGTGGCAGCATTGAGAGATGGGGAAATTGTATTGTGGTTGAAAGGTGAGGTTGTGAAGAGGTGATTGGATTGTAGGACCGTGTAGTACTGAATGGATTAATAATGATGGTTGGGGGTGTGGTTCTGAGGGCTTTAACAGGGGTGTGTGTGAGAGGCTCATGCTTTCTGGTCCACCATTTTCTAACGTGAGACTCCTGCACTGCTGTAAAGCCACCAGCAAAGAAGACTTTCCATCAGATTTATTCCCTGGACTTTAGACTTCCTAGCCTCTGAAACTGTAAGCAATGAATTTCATTTTCTTACAAATCACCCAGTTCCAGGTATTGTGTTATAAGCAAAATAAATGGACTAATACAAGACCAATTCCTTAAAAGACACAATTCTGCCAAAACTCACACATGAAGAAATAAACAATCTGAATAGTCTTACATCTATTAAAGGAATTTAATCAATAATTAATAACCTGCCAAAACAGAAAGCAACAGGCCCAGGTGGGTTCACTGATGAATTCTACCAAACATTTAAGAAAGAAATTATATCAACTTTCTACAATCTACTTCAGAAGATAGATGCAGAGGGAATACTTCCTAACTCATTCTATGAGGCCAGCTTTGCCCTAATACCAAAACCAGACAAAGATATCACGAGAAAAGAAAACTGCAAACCAGTATCTATATGTACATAGATGCAAAAATTATTAATATTAACGAAATATTAGCAAATCAAATTCAACATGTCTAAAAAGAATTATACACTACAACCAAGTAGAATTTATCCCAAGTATGCATAGCTGGTTCAACATTCAAAAATCAATCAATGTAATCTATCACATCAACTAGCTAAGTGAGAAAAATGCTATCACATGATTATATCAAGAGATGCAGAAAAAGCATTTGACAAAATTCAACACCCATTCATAATAAAATCTCTCAGTAAGCTAAATACAAAATGGTGACTATTGTTAATGACAATGTACTACACTCTTGAAAATTGCCAAGAGAGTAAATTTGAAGTGTCTTCACCAAAAAAAAAAGTAAACATATGAGGTAACATATATGTTAATTAGCTCAATTTAGCCATTCAACAATGTATACATATTTCAAAACAACATGGTGTACATGATATAAATATATTTTTATTTGTCAATTTAAGTAAATAACTCTCAGTAAAGTAGGAATAGAGGGAAACCTTTCTCAACTTCATGAAGAATATCTGCAAAAAACATATAGCTCACATCATACTAACTGGTGAGAAGCTTGAAGCTTTCCCATTAAGATCAGGAACAAGGCAAGGACATTTTCTCTCACCACTGCTTTTCAACATTGTGCTGAAAGTCCTAGCTAATGTAACAAGACAAGAAAGGGAAATAAAAGGTATACTGATTGGGAAGGCAAAGATAAAACTGTCTTTGTTTACAGATAACATAATCATCTATGTAGAATATCTGAAAGAATTGGGGGGAAAAAAAAGACTTCTGGAACTAATAAGCCCTGATCAAATGTTGCAGAATACAAGGTTAATATATAAAACTCAATTGCTTTCTCATATACCAGTAATGAACAGGTAGAATTTGAAATGTAAAACACAGTATCATTTATATTAGCCTCTCCCCCAAATGAAACACTTAACTAACAAAATATTAACAAGATCTATAAGAGGAAAACTACAAAACTCTGAAGAAAGAAATAAAAGAAGAACTATATAAATGGAGAGATATTCCATGTTCATGGATAGGAAGACTCAATATTGTCAAGATGTCAGGTCTTCCCAACCTGATCTGTAGATTCACTGCAATTGCAAACAAAATCACAGCAAGTTTTTTTGTGGATGTCAACAAACTGTTTCTAAAGTTTATATGGAGAGGCAAAAGACCCAGAAGAGCCAGCACAATGTTGAGGGGCTTTGAGCTTCCTTGACACACTGTTCTTCCCCCTTCCTTAGAAATTTATGGAAGACCACCCACCACCCCTCTTTTCTCTAAGGAAAGGGGTAGCCCTGTCTCTGCTCAGTGCCGAGCCCTCCACCAGCTATAGGCACGCCCTCCCATATCTTCCAAGCTTTCCCTTCAGACCAGAAGACACCTTAATCTTGAACTTTGTGAAACAAGTGGTCATGCTCGGAGGCTGTATTGCAGTTAGAACTTGTCCTACTGGCCGGAACCACAAACACGTGGACAATGGAGGGGAAATGGCATATGGAGCGAGACGCTGTCTATGGGAAATTATTACGATCGTCAGAAACACAAAATGTTAAGTGGAGACTCAGTCCTCATCCATGCCTAAGCAAAGTTGAATTCTCTCCATAAGGGATGTGCTTAATAATGAAGCATTGATAATTGTATATTCTGTTTTGTTTTGGGGTGCAAATGGTGTAAAAAATTAAGCAGAATTCCCATTTGTCGGACACAAGCCTACAACAGAGCTATAACAGATAGTATGCCTGGATATTAAGTCACATGTTTTACATATTCCAACTCATGATCACACACAAAAAAAATTCCAATCAACCATGCTAAAGGAAAGACATATCAGCAATCTCTATAAAATATATTACAAAATTATCATCATTTGATCAAATTCATGCAGCCAAAGGATGTAGTAAAAAAATTATAGAAATAATGCAGGCAGTTAATTAATAAAAATACCAAGTTTTGGAATTATGTTTAGAACATTTATTAGCTCTTTTAAATTTATGAATTGTTATTTATCATTTGAAATAAACATTCACTTAATACCTCATTTTTGTTGGGAGACAATTCTCCATGGGTTGTCATGTTTCTGCATATCTTGTAAGCAGGGGCACTGACAGCTTTTGCTCCAGACTATCTTTCTATGGATGCTTGTACTGTGAACAACCTTGGAAGACAGAGATGGTGTCTCCCTCGAGGTTAGAGGGAGCTGTTGTTTGCTGACCAGAATAATAAAGATAATGTCTCCCTCCTTGGCAAAGATTGGGCAGGTTAGCTTTCAGTCCCCCTAAAAACTGGGGTTTCCTAAGCATGTTCTAAGCTTGAGGTTCCTCAGCCATGATGCAAACTCAGTGCGTTTGCAGCATCCACCCGGGACCAGCCCTGCATCATCCTTGTGAGACTTGCGAACAAGGGAACTGAAGCAGATGGGAAGTTCATGTTGCTTGCTGTGCTGTGAGTAATAATCAAATAAAGTAATAAAATGTTTCTTGGCAGAAACAGATTGAGACCTGCTTGCCTCTCTATGTCTCTGTCTCTGACCCAGGGTTCTCACGCCTCCTGCCAGCATCCATGGAACCTCGGGAGGCTAACCTGTCAGCCTGCAGGTAGTGTTAAATCTCGAACCCTTCACAGTTCTTGACAGTTTTGCATCCGTGTTTTGTAGTTTCTTTTCTTAAAGAGGGAACCAAAGATTGTAAAACTTCAAGCCTCACAAAACCTGGATCTACTCAATTCATAGATGGGTGCTTTTTTATATTGTCTGCCCAGTAGAATTTTACTTTGATTTTCTTTGATTTCCAGTTTTGGAAATTGAATTGAATTTGGGGTTCTTCTTTAGCTGCTCCTACCTATTACCCTCGTTCACAGCTAGTACATGAAACAGTTCTCAACTGCAGTTCTACGAAACACTTGTGCATTACGATGAGTCGTAAGGCACATCACAAGATAATTAAAGGAACAAAGTTTGTGAATTATATTCATTAGAAAAGATTAGGGCTGATTCAAGCTTACCTCTTAATGTCATTATATCTGTAAGGATGCATTCCTATACTTTTAGGATTTTTTCAGCTCCAAATAATGAAAAAGTCAAACTCAAAATGCTTTAACCGACAAGAGAATTTATTACCTTGCATAGTAAGATGTCCCTGGATAAGGCGTCTCCGTGGTTGGTTAATGCAGTGACTTCACAACCACATCGAAGCCCCCCGCCTTTTCACCGTTCCACTCTGCCGTGTACATGTCAGCTGGCTGTCCTCAGGGTTTCAAGATGGCAACAGTGACTATAACCATTAAACTCTGACACCCGAAGGTTCAGAGGCAGAAAAGGGACTATCTTTTCCTTGGGTCTTTTTTTAAAGAGTGAAGAACCTTTAATCAGAAGCTTCTATCCTCCTGAGTTTCCCTTCATGTCTCATTGCCCAGAGTTTGGTCATGTGCCATTTTCTAAACCACTGACTGACAAGGAGATGTCCTGATGCTTGAGCAAGCTTTATCTGAAGCACATGAAGTGTGGGTATCTGAACAAAAGTCAGTCTCTTAGCATAGGGAAGATCAGGAAGGGGTTGTTGAGAGGATAAACCAACAGTGATTGCTATCGTCGCTCACAGGCACTCTGATGTGCTCTCCTGGGAGAACAAAGGGCTTAGGAGACAATTAAAGCAACAGGAAGGTCATGTAACGCTGTATGTCTCTACAGGAGTGTGTGCTGAGAAGGGCTGACGTGCATGTTGGCAGGAGCCAGATCGAGACCTGCTTCTGCTGTTCACTTTGCATGTGCTGCGCGATCTGGTGCAATCTCTCTCCCACCCTCACTGTAATGAATGCTCTAAATACAGACACTCCTCTCTGTATGGTTGTGATAAGGAGAAATTTCAGTTACTACAGTTTAGTTAAATGATACCAGTTCCCCGACCTTTCAGATTTCATTGACCATGGTATATTAACTAGGAGTGATTGCAGCAAATACAGACTTCACAGTCAGCTCTTTCATCCAAAGATCACTATCTAAATAAATATCACGTGCATCATAATCTGTGACCAGCCATGTCTGTTGCGGACACTCTGAAGAATAGGGTGGACACCTACCAAAACTTGGTTGGGATGTCAAGACTGATGACAAAACACACACACACACCAAGAAGGTGTGTTTGTAGTTTACATTGGTTTGTTATTTACATGACTGAAGCTTTCTGAGGAAAACAGGGTAGCCCACCCAAGATGGTTTGAAAATGGCTTGAAAACTGAGGAAAGGAGACAGGCTGGGGGTAGTTATTGTGCTCGGGGGCTTGGGCTAGGGTGAGGGTTCTACACATGGGCAGCGGCTTGCATGGTTTCAGTCACCCACCAGCACCAAAGGAGGGAGCATCCAGGCTTTCCTGCCAGTTTGCCCAGATATTGGACAGGAGGGGAAGAGGGACAGGTGACACTTAAAAGCTGACAGCAGTCACACATCAAAAAATGGAGTCAGATTCTTTATTACAACCCCACTTGTTCTACAGCCTGGGGGCGACTGGTCACTGTGTAAGCCATTCAGTTCACACATGGACAGCAAAGCATGTAGTTGTGTTGCCTCCTTATCTTCCAGTACTAAACCCATGTGACATTTTATGACAATGGAAAATTGAAAGAAGAAATTGCCCAACAAAGAAACACCCTGCGCTCCCAAGCCAGGGCAGTGGGGAGCCGAGGGCTTCAGCCACACCTCCCTGACATCTGCATCCAGCCTAGCAATGACCAGCCACCACTGGAAGACCCCTGGTCTCCCCTGCTGGAATGAGGGGGTTGCCACAGACCTTGACCATGTCCCTCCTCTTTCCTCTTCCTACCACTCTATTTCCCTCCCTCTTCCCCTCTCCCCTTATCCCCAAACTGCTCCACAACATCTTAGAATGTAAAAAAAAAAACATTAATAAATAAATAATTTTTTTTAAAAAGATACAGTTGCAACAAAGAAATGAAAAGTGATAATGCTGGAAGTGAAATTCAAATCTACCATAAATGGAGTTATAGAAGAAAAAGCTGACCGTGGGAACCTTGTCCCTGCCACCATTCGAGACTCTTGATGTGCGTCCGGAGGAACTCCATGAGGATGAGTGAAAGAAAGTGAGCCAAGACGCTGGGTACCGTTGAAGCTTTGTTAAAGAAAGAAATCTGCTGGGCTGTGCTCAGAGAGGCACAGGGCCCAGGGCTGCCCTGAAAAGGGGACAGCACCAGGTGTGGGGGTGGTAGAGCTTATACAGCACGCCAAGGGCTGGCTGATGCCATCAAGGAGGGGCATTGTGCTAATGTGGATTGGGGTGGAGAACTGCGTCCTTGCGGAAGCAAAAGGGGTTTCTGTTTAAGTCAGGAGGCTTCTCCTAAAGGGAAGGGGGGAGGGGAGGGGAGGAGGTGGGCGGCGCCATTTGTACTTGGGCTTGTCTAAGGTGGCGCTGGTTATGTGCAGATCTATTAGCGAGCTTATCGCCTTCATGAAGGGGGCTGTGACAAAAAGGATGAAGATGACAAAAAGGAGGAAGTGACGTAATCAAAAAACTTACCATTACATCAACTTTTGAAGATGTTTCGTAACATTGAACGTGCAAAGACTAAAATGTTTGTAGCAGATCCAAACCTGGAAAGGAGTATAGCAATTCACCAAGGTATGAAAGCGATGCTCGCGCTTCATCGGAAGGGATGTGTCAGGAAGAAGGAGAGCACTGTTCAGACTGCTCCTGACAAGATTCTTAGAAAAAAAAACTTTCATTCTCAATGTCTCTGATGTTCTAAATGACAGCATCCTAAACAAATACTAATTTTACTTTTTTTCATTTCTTTGTACACTTATAACCAACAGAGTGTTTTGACAAAAAATTTATAGAGGTCATGAAACAGTCCTAATTTTCCGTGTTGATTATTTAAAAAAACTCACTTCGCACTCTTTGAGCTTGCACAACCATATTATGGTCTGTGCAAATCGACAACGGCCTTTACTTATCTTACCTGTTCTGTGACATGTGGCTCTTTTGGTCATCCCCGCCTTTCTGATACACAACTCTCCCCTGCTTTTCCATGACCCTACTATCTCCAGATCCCTGCCTCGTTCCCTCCCAGGTTTCTTCTTGGCTTCTCTTCCTTTGCCTGTCATCTGAGTATTGGCGATCCCTGAGTTCTGTCCGTGACTCTCTTTTTCTCTCTCCATGTGCTCTTCTGGCTCTGGCCTTCTGTAATAGTGGAAACTTCTCTGCCTTAGGTGGTGATGACGATGTTAAGGTGACAGTGAAGAAAAGAGGCCTTCTCAAATGGTAGGGAGGAATTTGGAGGGGGAGCAGGACGTGGAGTGTCCCCTTTATTTCACAATGTGAATTTAGGACAGAGCCCAAGGAGCCAACTAAACTTTATTAATATGGATATCTGTGAAAAATTCATTACTCATTCATTCCACCAACATTTACTGACTTGTATTATGTATCAGGCAAAGTTCTAGGTTCTGGAGCACTGTGAAGTGACATAGATAATTTGTTTAAAACAGCAAACATGCATTTTAACTGCCCTCTAGAGGTTGTCCTCCAGCCTCTGTCATTTAACCAAGTAATTATTCTAGTGGAGGAAATTACAGATCTGCTTTCTGGGGAAGATATTTTATTTTGGGAAAGAGGATGTTCAGCCCACAAGCCATGCCAAACTCATCTACTAGGAGAGGCAGTGCTTTAAATCAGAATGAGCTGCATTTAAAATCTTGAGGTTACCTTTGCAAATGCATCTTGCTTTGTGAAATCGCAGTATCCCTGGAAAGTTGTACGTAAATCAGCTTAATTTCTTACATTTACATGGTGTGTTATGGTTTACAATACACTGCAAAGATTGTTAGCTTGTTTTTTCCTGGCAACACTAGATGAAAAGAGGGGTCACTATGCTCATTACCATAAAACAGAAGAGAAACCCACAGTTAAATGTTCTGTAGTTGTGACTGATGGCGCTTGTGTTTAAAATAACAGAGATCAGTCATATTTTACATAACCTAAGAACTACTGAAAAGATTTCTATTGTGATTGCTTCTGCAAAACTAAGAATTCTCTTAAATGTAAACTTCCAGTTTACTCTGTGGGCAATGCTAGATTTCTACAAATCAGGGTTGTGGTGTAACGTACACACGTACTGTGCATTACTAAACCTATTTCTAAATACAGCTGAAATTTGGTTCTCAGCAAATGTGCCAGGTCCTATCGTATGCAGAACCCTGTGTTCTGAGGTGCTCAAGTTCACGCCGAGGAATTTGCTAAACAAATCTCTGGCAAGGAATCAGCACAGTGATTTTTTGTATCTTGAATCCTTTCAAGTAGAAATAGCAAAACATACTACACGAATCCATAATTCCTCAACTTTCGGAGTTGCAATCTCTTACCACAGTTTGTTCTAACTCGCTCGCTTCTCCCAAAGAAGTATCCCATTTACTTTTTTAAAAATTAAACGTAATAAAAACTTCTGAACTCTGACTGAGACAGCAATCAGGGATAAAATAACTGCTGTCGTGTGTTTCCGTGGAAAATGGAAGACAGAAGTGACAGTGGAGGACGAACCAGTGCCACCGCACCTCCCGGGTGCGCGAGGGCGTGCAGCAGCCGGCAGCGGCGGGAACGCGCGGTCCTCCGACAGGCAGGGGGCGCGCGCCTCCACGCCGTCCCGGCCCGCGCGGCCCCGCCCCCGGCTCGCGCCTGCGCTTCCTGCCCCTCCTCGTCCGGGATGCTGCTGCCGCTGCTGCGGAGTAGCTGCTTCCCTTCCTCCTCTCCCGGCGGCGGCGGCGGCGGCGGCGGCGGGGACCAGGGCTCGGGGAGCCGGCCGGCGGCGCAGCTGCAGCGCGGAGCCCGCGGGCCGCCGGGGCCGCTCGAGGGAGGGGACGCCGAGCCCGGAGCCGACCCCCCGCGCGCGGCGGAGGCCGAGGGGGCGCCGGGGCCCGGGGCGCGCGGCGGCGGGCGGCGGGCCGAGCGGGAGCCGTATGCGTGCATGGATCCGGGCGCCGCTCTGCAGAGGCGGGCCGGGGGCGGCGGCGGCGGCGGCCTGGCCGCGGGCTCCCCGGCGCTGTCGGGCGGCCAGGCCCGCCGGAGGAAGCAGCCCCCCAGGCCGGCTGACTTCAAGCTGCAGGTCATCATCATCGGCTCCCGCGGCGTGGGCAAGACCAGCCTGATGGAGCGCTTCACCGACGACACCTTCTGCGAGGCCTGCAAGTCCACCGTGGGTAAGGGCGCCGCGGCGGCCGGACCCGGGGCTGGGCGTCCGCCGCCCGCGCTGCCCCCGCCCCCACCGCGCCAGGGCAGTGCCCCGGGCGCCGCGGGCCTCGCTCCTCGGCGCGTCTGTGAGCCTTCCCCCTTGTGCAGCGGTGCGGTCCCGAGTGGCCTTGCCGGTCCCGGTGGATGGATGGGGTCCGCGGAAGCCCCTCGGACCGTTCCCAGAGCCGGACAGATTTTCGTTGAGGCCCCACGCAGGCTTGTCCTTGAGGCCTCCCGGCGCTCCATGCTGCCCGGGCGCGAGCCCCTCGCGCCAGCCGCTCCGCACCCTCCAGGCTCCGGTCCTGAGGTCAGGGCGATGGGTGGTCCGGTTCCGCTCCCGGGGGCGGGGGAGGGCCTCTCCACGGAAACTCCCGGCCCTTGACGTCCCCACCCAAGGAAGAAGGTGGTGCGAGGTGAGACAGGCAGGCGGTGGCGCGAAGGTAAAGCTAAAGGCCACTCGCGCGGCGGCGTGCCCCTCTCTTAATGGCCAGCCGGGCTCTGTAGCGAGTTTCGCGACCTTCGCTGTGCCTTAGGACGAGTATTTTCACTGTAAACCAGGGCTTCTTTTCTAACTTCGAACTCAGTTTCATGATGCACTGAAGAGATGAAGTTTAAAGTTCCCTACGGAGAACTTCAGACTAAAACTACACTGTTTCTTTTAATTATAATGCGGGCAGAGGGACTTGAGCTGTATTTATCCATGACCTCACATAACCAGGTGACTGGCAAAGTGGGGACGATTCCTGGGTCGGTGAAGTGCAGCAGTGAAATAAATACAGTAATGTTCCAGGTGAGGAAGCATAATGTCCTCAGGATCTAAAATTGAAACCGCAAGGGAAATTTTTTAATGAAGTCAAACTTACAGGACTTGGCATCGAAATTTGTCAGGTGGGTGTGAGTAACAATTGTTTCTGTGGGAAACCCCTTAAAAGGTGTCAAAACTAGGGGAACCCCGTAGATGGGATGGTTCTTCAGAATAAAGGACGGTCACCTTCAGTAATAGGCAGTGAGGGATTTCCTCAGGGGCCCCTCCAGAAAACACTGAATAGTATCAAGATTTAATATACAGAATTTAAATTGTCATTCCATCTGTTTATACATATAGTTAGTATTGTAACCAGTGGTAGTTTCAGTACAGTTTTGAGATGAACTGGTTTTAAACTGTCATGTAACAGAACGCTACTACATATATGTGAATGTATTGTCGGAAAAGGAAACCTCCAATTGTTGTGCTGTCTTTTTGGTTTTGTTTTTGACAGCGTACTTCCCTTAAGCTTTTTTGAAACAGACCATTTTGGAAATATCTGTGTTCTCTGTACCCTATTTGTTTTTAAAATGTTGGCCTTGTTGACATACTAAAACTCAGTAGCATAACTTTATCTGTTGCAAATATCGAATCTTGGATCGTACAGACTACAGGAATTATTAACCCATCAGATGAGGTTTATGCTGTTATTTTAATACCTGACGTGAAGCAGAGTTAAAGCTGTTCAGGATTATCAGTCTTTTATGGCTTCACACTTAAGTATGTAAGAATGAGAGTTGATGCAGTTGCATGGGGTGATGAGGAATCAGTGCAGGTCCTGCTAGCGGGTACCTGGGAAGGCTTAGGTGGGCAGATGAGCTAGCTGAGTAAAGGTGTGCGTGAGAGGGGGAAGGGAGGGATGAAGATGGGTTTTCTAAGCCGGGCCACAGTGGAGTAGCACCCCCACATTCTGGAGAAGTTTCTTTAGGGGACATGGGAATGGGTGCTGCGGGATCTTGACTGCCATGCTAAAGAGGGTGGGCCCTAGCCTATAGGCACCTAGAACCACAGTTTTCAGCAGGGTTGCATAGGAGATTTGGGAATGAGGAAGAAACCAGGAGGCAAGGAGGGAGACCAGGCAGTTGGTTTCTCTGTCCCCTTAACAAACAAACATAAACACGCACACTTATGTGCACACACATCTCTCCATACCGAGTGCAGGTGAGTTTTTGTCTTGTTCAGTTTTGCTTTCTTCATACATAGTGCATAGTCAGTGTTTTCTAATTGTGGGAAGTTCAGAGAAAGATGGTAACCCCTGGCCTAACCCAGACATGAAAGTGCTTTTGGAAAGCTAACTAGTTTCTGCCCCAGAGTTGCTTTTCCCTTACAGTTACCAGATCACTTATTGAGCACCTGCTGTGTCTTGGGTATTAGACAACCCACTGGGGATTCAGAACTTGTGGGGAGCTGGATTACAGGCTGGGACGGAAAGTGTAGGGAAGTGGTGGAGGCGCCTGCTGTCTGGGGTGGGGCAGCCTCATCCGGAATGTTGTGAAGATAAATTCATTCCTCCAGTTCCTTTAGGAGGATGCTATTTAAATGTGGTGCTAGGTGTGGTGTAAAATTGTGGCTGCCTCCCCTGAAGGCTACTGTTTGAGCCCTTAGCTCATAGGGTCCTCCTGAGGCCGGTTTTTCTAGTTTCATCTCCATGTAGTACAATGAGCTCCACATAGAGTCTCTTACATGGTGGCAGTTCTCCTTTACCCTGTCAGGGCTTGTAGCTGTCTGCTGCTCGTGACAGCAGAGTCTGGGAAAGACCACAAGCCCCGCAGCATGATGCAGGAAAGAGTCCCCAAGCATGCCCAGACCAAGGTGGGTCACCAAAGTGGTGGCATGGTGTAATTAAGAGGCTAGAAGAGTGTCTCCAGTAAGTGCCTTTCTAAAGTGAATTGGACTCACTTCCACTATCTATAAAAGATCATAATGGAAATCCTTAGAGATTTGAGGAATTATTATGTAAAATTATAAATGAACAAAATGTTGATTTTGGGGGGGGGGGTATTGTTAGTCGTATCAGAAGCTGATTTGTTTTTAAAGATACACAAAATTCACTATAGTATGAAAAGCTAAAAAATTGTTTCTAGGCTGGCTGGTTGGTTCAGTTGGCTAGAGTGAGGTGTTATAACACCAAGGTCAAGGGTTCAGATCCTCGCACCAGCCAACTGCCCCCCCAAAAAAAAAAAAAAAGATTGTTTTTAATTTTGATTTATTTAATGGAAATTGTCTAGGTGGAATATTGTCTTCAAATGGAAATTTTTATTCATGGGATTGAATTACTTAATTTGATATCACTAGCATAATCTGACAGGTTCTTTAAACAAGTACAGGGGCAGTTTTTTAAAGTTCGAGAAATGGAAAAATCTAGTTGGCTATAGAAATGTGCAACTATCTAACACACTGATCTGCTGTTTTTCTCATAGTGATGCCTGTATCGTAAGCATACTTATCTACTACAAATCCATGTGTGCATGTGTGGGTGAGCCCGTGGATGCCATTTCTTTCTGGGTGGAAGCTGTAGAAACCATTTCTATCTAGTAATGCCAAATTCTTGGTCTTTCTTCCTCCCGTTTGACTCCCACTAGATTTGGCATGAGGAGGAGGTAAATGAGCTTTTTAAAAAGTACGTTTCAGAAAACAACCCCATAGAATTATATACCTGTCAACCTTTGTTTTATTTTACATAACTGTTGGAAGCTAGCTGTTAATTTTGTTTGGATTGAAATGGTTTTACCTCATAGAACCCCACTCCCACTCTTGCTCCAGCAGTATTGTATTCTAGAAAAAGCACTAGAGTAAGAATGAGGAGCCTGGGCTCTTTCATTAGGCTCTGCTACTAACTAGTTTGTGACTTTGGATAAGTAAGTTGTCTGTGCATATAAAACCTAACATTGTATTAGTAGTCACTACTATTTGGCAAGCACTTACTGTGTATCAACAAAAGGCCTCCCAACAGTCCTGAAGTTATACCCATTTACAGATGAGGACACAGAGCCTCAGAGAGCGGAAACCCTGCCCCTGTGAAAACTTGCACAGCTGGTCAGTCAGCAGGTGGCCAGAGCCAGGGCTGCAGGTAGCTCTTCCTTCCTTTCTGTCTGTTCCTTAGCCTCACACACATAAAGGTCAGACGTTGTGAGTTCTTGGTTTTCTAATTCAGCCATCGCCACAGCTCTGTGAAAATGGTGACATAATTATTCCGTGGTATCAATGAAATTGACTTTCTTTAGCCATGGCCCTGTCATCACTTGTCATAGGCCTTATGGATATTAAAATAATGGTCTAAGAATTGTATTTTTTACCTATATATTCCGTCACTCACATACTGAAGCCTTTATCACAGTGTATTAGGCTTCACAGCCTGGCCCCTGGGGATGCCTGGTCTTAGAAGATGAAGCCCCATTTTCACTCAGTTACCAGCCATGGTCCCATATACTCTTTTCCTGGCTCTCCCCTTTAGTTCCTGTTGAGATGAGGGTGCACTCAGGATGCCCATTCGGTGGACAGGTGAGGGCCTCGGCAGGAGGTGACGTGTGCTAGGGAAGCTGGGTGGTGCAGGTGACTCTGTTTCATCGGGGCCAGTTAAGCTGGCAGCAGAAGAATTGAGAGGCCCAAGAAACAGGTGAGTGTAAATCTCCTGCAGAAATGGCTATCGATTAGTCTGCCCTTGGATGTTAGGCGACACGATGCATAAAATGTAGTCCATGAGTGTCTTTACCTAGAAGCAAGGGGAAATTGACTATTTGTACTTTATTCTTGAAACCCACAGTGAACATCTAATACGTTCATTGATTAAAGTTCTAAACTGGGGTTTTTTATTTTGCTTTTCTGTAGTTATATGAAGTCTTCTAAGCTGTGACCAAGTGTTTCACTTAAAAGAAAATTAGGGAAAATCATCCAGATTTCCACTCCAAAAGCCCAAACACTGCAGCCCTCCAGTGTCGTTTCACTCCATCTGGAGAGAACCTCACAGGCTCCCCTGCCAGAGTGATGTAACACGATGACTCAGGGACATGGGAGTGTGAGCGGAGCTAACTTTTAGTTTATGTGCCCCCGTGTGCTGTGCTTTGTGTGAGGGGGTTTTACTTAATGAACTGAATGCAAACTGACAGGCTTGTGCAGAGTGTCCCGTTCTGTGGAATAAAGTAGCTATCTTTCAGAGAAAGTATGCGGATTTAGTTGGAGTTGGGTTGTTTAGGTTGAATAAAAATCTATTTAAAGACCTGGCTTCAGTGTGTTCAGCCTGTCTCTCACTGTCTGCACTCAGCTGAAGAAGAAAGATTTCGTTATGCACGATAGAGATCCAGATTCTTAGAGATTGCCTCTTTCCCTCCAGCCTGTGGAATCTGCCAAAAGCAATCTGTTAATACATCTTAGAACTGGCTGTAGAAGGTAGAGTTAGTTCCTTTGAGAACTGATAAGTCCAAGTTACTCTCTAGCCTTGAGTGCCAGATACTTCCAATTAAGCACTGGTTTGAATTTGTGAAGAAAACATAGCTTTGAACAGCAATCACTCGGCAGACAGTTTTGAGAGGCTGTTTGTATTTATGTAAGATACCATTCTGGTAGCCGTTTTATAAGGCACAAAGCTAACACCTGCTCACCTGGCCTGTCCTTTTCAGAAGGGGAACTGAGTCATGGCGACAGCCATAATAAGTTGTTGGGAAAAAAGCAAAAGTGCCATTGTACTTCAGCGAGGAAGATGTCGATTACTGTCCTTTTGTCGTCTTATTGCACATCTTTGACATTTGGAAAGTATTTGAAAAACCCAAACTACAGAACAAAAATAGTGCCCTTAAATGAGTTTTGTTTTGTTTTTGTTTAAATCCTTATCCTTTAAAACCAGGAATCACAACACAGGCTAACAATACTATATATTTCAAGGAAAACCTCCCCCACCCCCCCAAATGTGACAGACTCAGCTGTTTGGTTTCTAGGGCTCACATAACACCTTCTTAGTTTACAAAACAAACAAGACCTGCAGGCCTGTGGTGGGAGGAGCTGGCACATGGAACTCTCCCGCACTTAATTTCATGCAGAGGTCCACCACTGGCCAGGCCAGGACCTGGCCGCAAGGAGCAGGCCCTCCAAGTGAGAGGCTTCGTTATCGTTCACGTGCTTTCTCTCCCTTCTTCAGGCCTGGCCTACGGTAGAACCTCAACACTGGCTAAAGAATCACATGCCTACAGTCATGTTTTCACTTTTAATTTTTCACTTAAAAACACTTGACCTTCTCCTTGGCCACCACTATCTTCCTAGATGCTCCCAAGGTGGTGGTGTGTGTGGAAAGAGTGGATTTTGGAGGCAGGCAGAAAGTCCTGGATTCAAGTTTCAGTCCACCACAAACAGTCACTGCCCTTAGGCTAGGGGCTTACCTCAGTTTCCTCATTAGCAGAAAGAAAGAAAAGGGGGGACATATACTCTTCCTATCTCATGGTACAGAATAAATGGGGACGAAATACCTCAGGTACCTGGCCCAGAAAAGGCAGTTTATGATTCTCTTCTCCTAATTTATACTGTGGACTCTGCAACACTCCACAAAACTTTATTTTTTAAAGATACATACTGATATATACAGGTGAATATGAAGTATCAAAATGTAAACACATGACCTGGTTAGGACACACAGTTCTTTTGACAGTCCCTGTATTTTTATGGACCTATTCTGAGTAGTAGTAAAGTTAATATTTCATGCGTATGAAGAAACTGTTAATGATTCACCCTTTGATCAGCTGGGTTTTATCCTCAGACCCCGCACCCCCATACATATTCTCTTCTTCTTGTGACCAGGAGCTCAAAATGACACACTGGTAGCCTTTCAGGTAGGGGTCTGTCTGTAGCCAAGGAGTGGAGAATGCCCCTGGTGGGGGGGCGGAACTTGTCCCTCCCAGCCAGTGTACCACACTCCTAATTTTATTCTGCTTGCCTAGCAGCATGGAGGTCTTTCTTCAACGTTAAGTGTATGTTCCTGCCTCCCTTCCAGCCACTTCCTCCTTTTCTTTGTCACCAGGTGAGGCTGCCCAGTGAGTGGGAAGGGGCACACCCCAGAGCCAGACCATCCAGGTTCAAGTCTGCTCTGACACTTACCAGCTCCATGACATTGGGAATCTACCAGCCTCTCTAATTTCAGTTTTTGCATCCATAAAATGGGGACAATAGTAATATCTACTTCATAAAATGTTAAGAGGATGCACTGCAATGAGTTAATATGCATAAACCCTTACAGTAGTACCTGAAATATAGCAAATGCCCCAGATAGTTTTTAATCTTCTTTATGAAGGGAATGAACACCTTTCTATGGAGTTCTGTTATACATCTTTACTTCCGTGGAAACGAAACTGCCCGCAGCTCCCCTCTCCTCTCCTGTGAAGCTGAGCATCTGGACTCTGTCCCCTTTTCTTCCCCGCCTGATGCAGTCCAGGCTGTTGCTGTGTGTTTGTTCCAGTCGAGTGCAAGGCTGTCTCCTTGTCCTCCTGCGTACGTCAGGGACGAGAGACACAGGTTTACTTGCCAAACCTGGAATGAAAGAGAGGAGCAGATCTTATCAATCTTAGGATAGACATTTGATATCCTGGAGCCCAATAAGCATTTTTTTAATGACATTTTTTTAGTGATACATAGTAATTTTATTATTTTGATAGTACCTGCTTCTGAGATGATCAAAATATTTTAGTTACAGCACTTAGTTTCTGTTTCATTGAATCCTTATAACACAGCTTAGGTAGAAAAAGCCAGATAATATTAAATAGTAGGATTTCAGAAGTTAAGGTGCTTCCTGGGGACAGTACAGGAACTGATAGTTCTACTAGCAGCGAGTTTGCATTGCTTTTTCCTTTACACTGGGGGAAAATCATGTCCTCTTCTCTGGTAGGTGGTGTGGCTGGGCAGAAGACTGGCCTCACACTTAGGTGGTATGTTTTCCAATATTAGATCTGCCTCTGTCTGTGTGACCTTGACACATTTCTTAATTTGTTTTCTCACTCTTAACTCACTGAAAATGCTTGAAATTCTCTCCCTTGGTGGGAATAGTATGTTCAGAATTGGGCAACATTGTATGAGATATATCCTTGGGGAAAAAAGTCACTATATAAATTTAAGATATTTATTATAAATTGGCAGTAACATCACAACCACTGGTTGAATTGAGACATACTTGCAAGTCTGTGAAAATCCTTCAACTTCTTGAAAGTGTTAAGTAAATCTGTAGTCTAGGGTAAGGTCCAGATCTTTGGGGCGGCACAGGGGGACATAGAAGAAAAAAGGGAGTTCGTCCATTCAGCTGTAATCGTAGACGTGAGCCATGGTGTGCTGCTTGCTTTTTGCTGGAAAGGAATGTGAAAAAAGAAGTTTCTATGTATTCTTGTCATTATCATTTTTGTAACTTCGTATGACTCAATAAAAAGAAACAGTAATGTTTCGCCTTAGGGGGAATTTAGAAATCTTATCAGCACTAATTACAGTAATTCCTCCTGCTATTGCTCAGGTTTATGAAAGCCAACTAAGAAGGCAAAGTGCAGAGTTAAGCTTTAATAGCTTGGTTATGGTGATTATGGACCATTTGCAGACATTTTGCACTTTATTTTGGCCCATCTGACTGTTATTATAACAGCAGTTCATTGTGGGCAGTGGTATAAATTTGCATCTTGGTTCTGCCACTCAGCTAGCATGTAGTATGGCTGTAGGCAAATTATCTTGTCCTTTCTCTGCTCTGGTATCTTCCTCTATAAAATGGGGGTCATAGTGACAGTGACTCAAATAGAATCTAAGCCCATTGATAACAGGGACTGTGGCCCTGTAACCTCAGTTACAGAAAGCAACCTGTTACCATAATAATGCACTGGGAAAAGTGCATGTAGGGAGAGGCTGTGAGCATGTCAAGACTGCCCCATCCTTTAAGGAATCGTAGGTGAAGTGAAGAGCTCCATCTCTACACACACACACTTATTTCTCCAGCGTGTATATGCTGGGCATCTGTGCATTCACTTATCTCATTCCACATCTGCCCACCCTGTCTACTGCTCAAGTGTCTTTTTTTTTTTTTTAACTGAAGTCCTGAATTACCCTAATATTTTTTTTTAAATAGTCAGCATTTCTCCTTATATATGTAGCATTTGATGGAGAAGAGGGGGTGATTTCCAGTCATCAGATTTATTGAGTTGCTGTTGTGTGTGAAGCAGACTTTAGGGGGCCAAGATAGCTGCATCTTTAGAGGGCACATAGCCCGTGGGGGAGGCCAGCAAAGAAGGAACAAGGTGATAAGGGCTGGAAGAGAGTTCAGGTCCAAGAACCAGGGATGTAGATGAGGAATAGGGTAAGGAGTGTGTTCAGAGGACGGTTCAGATGGGAAATCTAGGATTTAAAAGGTTTATGGGCAGACAAGCAGGTTCTCTAGGAAGAGAGAGCAGCAAAGAAAGGCACCTCTTGCCAAGTTCATGGGGTTTGTAAATTTAGGTCAGTATGAGGTCCTTGAGGAAGCGGACTGTCCCCATCAACTGATAGAGTGGTGAGGGCTGACTGCTTCACCTGTGAGTCAAGCTACCTGTAGGAAACTGGGTTTTCAACAAGAGCCATAGAGAGAAATGAGGCTGCCACAAACATCAGTTCTAGGAGTCTCCCCTCAGCGAGGCGCTCTCTGTGTGCCGAGTTTTTCTGAAACTGATACACCAAATATTTGAGACTATTGATGACTTGTTATCTCTTATTAAGGATCATTAAAGTTTCTGTGACATGCAAATATTAAAAATAGACAACATTAAGAAATACCGTTGATTTTTGATGAAAGAAAGTTTTAGAAATGTTTAGTCGTGTACTTTGCTACAAGTATATGTTTCCAAGCCATAAATTGGATTAAGTTTTCAATCATTACAAGCTACTTAGTGGCTATAAATGTGGTACATTCATTTGAGAGAGAAGACTTTTAATGAGCTGTTTTCTTTTATGGAATTTTACATTTAGACACCGGTGTTTTTCTGTTGTTTGCGATGCTATTGTCATTAACCTACTCATGAAAATGTAGATAGTCTTCATTTTGGCTAAAAGGATTCTTAATCTTATTTACTGTCAGGCAGTCTTTGCTTTGTTTTCCTATTAGAATGAGTAATGTCTTTGTAATCACATGGTGATAATATTACCACTCATTTCCTGATTTTGAATATTATTGCCCTATCCTTTGATTTTTATTCATTAAACTTGGCAGTTACAAACAGGCCTAATGTAGGCATTCTAGAGTTGGATAAGTTGCTCACGTTGGTTGAAAAAGAGCAACTGATATGTTCAAACTCAACAACTCTAAGCTGAGGAAACAGCATCATCAAAACAAAGATAATCTGCTCTGGCTGTTTAAGGGATTCTTTCAGTTGATTTGAAGCAGAGCTCACTAGAGGCATCATCTGCCAGTTCTTTTCAATAAAGTAGCAGTCAGTGTGACAAATTTCACAGTTACAGATCCCTGAACTAAAACTTAAAAGCAAACTCACTTGAAGCAACTGGAAACAAGAGTGAAGGAGCATAGTAGTCATAGTAGTAGCAGTAGAATATGAACTTGGTTTGTAAATTCCATCACAGAGCGCCATAGCAGCAATGAAATCCTGTGTTAACATCGTGAAGACAGTGTCTTGTCGTTCAGCTGTGCCCTTTTAAAAACAGAACATATCAAATACCTCCACACTGTTTTTTGTCTTATGGGATGTCACTTTAACTGATGCTGTTACTTTGTGTGAGTCATTGAGCAGCTCTGTCCAGGGGTGTTAGCTGTGCGTGAGCCTGCTACCTGTTTCAAGGCTGTGTCCGAGTGTCTTTTGACTTTGAAAAGTGAGTCAGTTCCAGACCTGAATGTGATAGTGAGTTAACCAGCTTTCGTTCAGTGGCACTTTGATAAAGTTTCAGATATATTTTTTTGATCTCTTTGATCAAAGCTTTGATCTCTTGTGACAGTTTCTATTCACGCAGCTTCTCTTCATTGTACAGAAGGCCAGACCCTGTCCCCCAGGGTGGAAACATGTCTTAGGGTATCGCATTGGTGTCTGAAGTGTGTTACTAATTATATAAATCAGCCACATGTTTTTCACTTCACCCCGAGAACCTCACCTGACCGAAGCTCTGCACCAGTGCCCAGAGATGGAGAGCCAGGGGGGTGGGGGGGCTGGCAGGGTCCTTGTGCTGTGCGCGGCCACCGTCCCACTCGCAAGTGTAGTCCCCACCTGCCTGCCTATGAGCGGCTGGGATCAGCCAGCATCCCTTTCGTTTTTCTTAGTTGTGAAAATTGTATAAAAGTATTGTCTTGAAATATTTAAGTTTTCCATAACTCAAAAGCTTATAAGGTAACATACACAAATGAAAATATGGTTTTAAAAAAATATATCAAACTTTATGGGCTGAATTGAAAAGGAAAGAAGATAGATGATAGTTTGCTTAGTAATATTAAAATGAATAAAAAGTAAAATTGGTTATGTTCATTTATATAGGAGTAGATTGTTTAATAATAATGTCTCCTTTCCACTATTGATAATAAAATGAAATCATGTTTATATTTACTTAAATTTTTGTGAATGCTAAAAAACTTGATACAATAATTTCTAAGTTTGGACTAAGGCTGTTTGAGATCAAGATGAAATTTCCAGTGCTTCATATGAGAATATTTCCTGAGATAACATCCTTTTAAAGCCATTCATTTGTTAACGTAATTGTCAAAAGTAATTTTTACATGGCTGTTATGCTGAACTGTGGTAGTAATAAATTATATTATGAACAGCAAATGCTAGATAGATAAAACATGGGTCAACTTTTCCAGTTGTGTACTCAAACATGAGAATGACTGGGGACTTGCAGATAGTGGTGAGCCTTTTCCTTGGAATTTAATGATACAGAGTTTTTTTTTTTTGTTTTTCTGGTAATGATACAAAAATATACAACTAGGATTATTTTTATGACAGATTGCATCTTTGTTGTTTTTGCTTCATATTTATTTGTTTTATTTACAGGTGTTGACTTTAAAATCAAAACTGTAGAGCTAAGAGGAAAGAAAATTAGATTACAGATCTGGTAAGTGGAAGAGCCCGCACTCAGCCGTGTGCCGTACGTGTTTAACAACCCACACGCTTGTCTAATAACATTAACTGGGAGCTGCTGGCCTCGCCTGCTTTTCTTCTCCTTTGCTCATTCGGAAATCATATGAACCGTGCTTCCTTCAGGAGAGAATTTAGGAGAGCCTACTTATTTCATATCCATTTACACAAGATGAGTGTTACTTTAATGATAGCTGCTTTGAAAGCTTTATACCTCTATTTTCAAATCATTTGGTGTGATACAGAAACTGTCATCACTAAAATGATTTCTCCTGTACTTGTCTTCATGTCTTTAAAGTTATTTGGTGTGGTGGTACTCAAAGAAAGTCCAATATGTTCGTAACCAGATTTGCACGATTTGAAGGCAAGCTGCCACAGACCGTTCCGGGCTGTTCCTGGTAGCAGAGCGTGAATATCGCTGTGGGCAGATGTGGTCCTTGCAGCGGTGCTGCTGAAGTCACAGGACGTGAGCTCCCAGTGATGCCTCCTGGAGGTGATCCAGAGGCCTTTTCTGAAGACAAGCCCCTTTCTCAAACCACAATCAGGATGAGAGACTATAAACCAGCTGTGTTATAACTATTCAGCACCAGGAGCTTTCTGCTGGCTGCTAACAGCCCACAAGTGGCATTAGGAAATGCACGGGTTGCTCGTGACCTGCCTGTGGAAGAGAGGATACGATCTGGTCTGGTGGTGGTTTACAGGTGGCACCTTGAGGTTTTCTGAGAATGCCATTTTGTTTTGATAACACAGGTGCAGTGTACTCAGCTTACTAACCCCTCTTGGCAGGCCACCGTCAACTCTGAGTGTGTGTCCACCGTGTGTGTGTTTGCTTTCATCTGCGTTACGTGCTGCTCCATCTTGGCGCCATCGGTCCCCTAATGCTTGCGTGTTAGTGCCATGTCTTCATTCTTCACCCATGTCCCTGTCTGGGGCACAGCTGCAGCCAAGACCGGAGGTGTCTGAGGTAATACCTTCATTTGGTCGTCTGAGACTGTATAATCCACTTTAAGGATGTTTTGGTTTGGGGTTTTTTTGTTTTGTGGTTTTGGTTTTTGTATTTTTGTTTTTGGCTTGATTATGAAACATGTATAAGTACTCGAATAACAAAAATAGATATTTCTTAATATACTAGTCCATGATTAAAAAGGCAGTGAACTTTGTTTTGTATATTGCTGCCCAATTTTTTAACTCTGGAAATAACAAGAGTATCTTGCACTCAAGTTGCTGTTTCTAATTTTAAGCTCTTTAGGGTCAAGACCATCTTGAACAGGATTTGGGATATGTCTACCTATAGCACCTATAGGTTAGGTACTTTTTGATGAGATTGCTAATATTAGAACGTGTGAAGCTTGCTTCAGGGAGTGACAGCCATGCCTGATGACTGGCCTGTCTAAAAAAAACGTATCTTGGGCCCACCCTGTGGCTCACTCGGCTGAGTGCGGCGCTGGGAGCGCCGAGGCTGCGGGTTCGGATCCTATATAGGGATGGCTGGGTGCTGCGCTCACTGGCTGACACCAAGCCAAGGGTTACGATCCCCTTACCGGTCACAAAAAAATAAAAATAAAAATAAGAAAAACGTATCTTAATTATTGAACTAATACTTGAGTTTTCATCTTTAACAGCAGTGATTTGGTTTATAAAAGTATGTCCAAATGTCCCGGTGCTTCCCTGAACTTTGCCCACTAAGACTGTCTGTACTGGTGACATTGTGCACTTCTGGAATCTAATTACAGTGCCTTTGAATGTGATCTAAGAGGGACCCTGCCTTTTGGAA
This sequence comes from Cynocephalus volans, assembly GCF_027409185.1. Taxonomy (NCBI): domain Eukaryota; kingdom Metazoa; phylum Chordata; class Mammalia; order Dermoptera; family Cynocephalidae; genus Cynocephalus; species Cynocephalus volans. The sequence goes on from NC_084472.1 coordinate 4,616,900, forward strand.
TCCCGCTCCGTGGAGCAAAGTGTGACAGTGTGACTCCAGGATGTGCACAGGGCACTCAGCAAGCACTTTTCTCTGGAATGTAAAATCTCCCCAAAATAACTCCTCCCCTGCTCCTCCATGGACTCTTTACTTCTTCCCTTTTTCCTCTGCATTTTCACAACTGCACAGCATTGGTGGGGAGTATAACTGAGGGAGGAAAAATGAGATGCATTGGATTTATTGAAAGGTTGATTGCAAGTCTTTTAGGTGGAGTATTCCAGTGACTCAGTTAGGAAGTAGGACTTTTCTTTTCCTGAAGGGGTTTCTAATAGTGAATTATATATCCACAATATGCCAGCTCTTTGTTAATCACATAGTACTCAAAATAAGATTTTTATCCTCTGAAAAATTTTATTTAAAAAATGAAAAAAACCTTTTTCTTTGTTATTGCTACCCAGTAGGTAAAAAGAAAGTATTGGAATCGTGGTCTAGCTCTTCTTAAGCAGTGCGTGGCTTACTTTGGAGTTAGGAGCAGTCCTTGTGCTGTGGCTGTTGTGATCTGCTTTGTCACAGGCACACTGTCATTGTGCTCTGTCACCAGCTGAGGGAGAGAAGGAGCCAGTGTAGTTGGAAACAGCTCTTCGAGGAGACTCAGGAGACTGTGCTGTGCTAATAATAGCTGGTCTCTGATGTTCTAGACTGTCAGTTCATGAAAGCATTGCTGGTCTGTTTATATAGAAAGGTCTTGTTAGAAAGAAACACATTTTTTCTTGATGATTTCTGGATATAGCCAATCTAAGAAATACTATTTGCTATAGATTCCTAAAAGTTTAAAGTACCAAAAGCTGCAGGTGTCTTTGTCACATTTTTATATCTCATTTTATATTATTACCACATTTTTCAGTTCCTTGATTGATATCTGTGGTCAGAAAATAGACCATTTTTCTCTTCTCTGTACTTAAGGTATTTGTACATGAATGTGCATAAGAACTTTATGTAAGTGTGACTAAAATAAAATGTGTTGAATAGTATATAGCTTTATGAATGTATATCTAAATGCTATCCTGGAAATTATCTACCGTGAACTTGGAGTCACTGAGTTGAAATGGACTTGAAGCCGTGAAATTTGTCTCCTACCTTTAGGCAAACATAGAATTAAAATGTTTCATATAAGGGCCCCTTCGTTCTGTCCGTTGAACCTGTCTTCACTGTTGGAGAACTTTGTTTTAACCAGCCCTCTTAGGTTGGCATCGAGCTCATGTCTTCTCACTCTCTGCGTGGAAGAGATGGAGCATTTTATATGCTGAAATTCATTCCTGCCCTGCAAATTAGTAACTGCACCATTTAACTGGACATTAGAGCAAATAAGAATCTTTGAATTGTCTAAGTATTGTATTACCAAGCTGGGGAAACAATTGCAGGAATTTTTCAATAAAAGCAGAGAGAGAAATCAGAATAAGATCACGTGCTAGCTGCAGTACGTGATGATTTAGCTGACATTAATAAACTGCAAATCTCTAGAAATCAGCTCTTTGTAATTACAGTGAAAATTCTAGTTCACAGAGATGAACAGGAGAAATAGTAGGATTCTGCATCTTCATGGACAAAGGCATCAGTGTGTTGGTGTCTTATTCTCACCTAATTTTTTGAAAAGTAGGGACCTGTATGGGATTTTTATGGTGCTGGCACATAGTAGGTATTTAATAAATACTTGTTGAATGGAATCAACATTTTATTTACCCTGTTCTTTGACCACACATGATAGCAGATAATTTAGTGTGCAAGGGAAATAAGTCAAGCAAAGAAGCTTTTGAGAGGAAAAGAAAATAAAAACTTTCTCAGCCCATAAAGCAATATTTGCTTTACATGGAAATGAATTTACTAAGGGACTCTTTTGTTTGCTGTAATAAAGCATCACTAATGTGAACTAATTTGACAGCAAGTCTAGTCTGCAGGAAGCCATAAATTACAGCAACATTGCCCAAATGTGTTTTGGGGGTCATAGTCCCACAAGGTGAGCCTCAGTGTCCCCCCTTTTAGAAACTCCCTGCTGTGCTGTGTGAGGTGTACGAGTGGCCTTGCAGTGAAGAGCCCTGTCTGGTGCTTGTGTAGACCATTGCCCCAGCTTACTCGGCCATGACCCACCCGCCTCATGGGGCCCCTGGGGACATGCCACGAGTTTGGGTTCTTTGGGAAAAGCTAAATTATAGACCATCTTTAAAGAAATGCTTTTCCTTGTGAGTCCTTCCTGATCATAAGCTTCTCTGTTGAGCCTCGCTGTAATTAGAAATAGGCGGTGGTTCTCAGCCAGCTTCTGTAACTATTAATGTGCTTACCTCATTCTTCGTATTGAAGTGGTCCGTGTCAGCCTGGAGAAAAAAGGACGTTTCTAGATTTCAAATTGGCAGTCAAGGAACTTCACTGTGCTTGCAAACCTATTTGTATCTCTCCTTTTTCCTTTTACTAACTATCCTATTTGGGATGAAGAAAATAGGACTAATTCTGTAGCATATTCCATTAGTGGAGGACTACCGTTCATCTTGTCAACAAAAGCAAGTATTAACCATCTGTGTCAATTAAAGGAGAATTGTAGGCTTAAATAGTTTCAGTTATTGTTTCTACATTTTCTCATTGTTGATAACTGCCTACCATAGAGGGTGTTACACCGTCCACCATTTTACACTTGAGCAAACTGAGCTTGATTCCGAAAGGTTGAGTTATCTAAAGAAGTCAAGTTACAGAGCCAGGAATAGTGTCTGGTTGTGCTGGGACCCCGTCCACTGTGCACTAGGGCTCTGCACCTGCCCTGCCTGCTGGTAGCAGAGCACACCAGAAAACCGTGTCGTCTACCCCAGATAGAGTCTGAGGTGTGCTTTTGAGGAAATTGGGAAATAACAGCACATGTGCCTGTTATTAAATCAGTTTATAGAAGCAAAATACCTGGAAAAACTGACTTGAGCATAATACATTATGACTAAAAAATAAAACAGTTGAATGTCAGCCCACTGCCTAAATCCCAGTGTATCTTTGCTATTCCTCTTATTCCCTCCATGTCAGTTTCCCTCGGAGTGTAGTACATCGGTGGCTTAGAACCTTCTAGAACAAAGTTTATGATTTTGTGAGGAAAAAAAGTGGTCAAGTGCACTTATGTAATTTATAGTATTAAATTTCCTTATATTCTTACGATTGGTTCTAGAACGTCACAAAATTCTTTACCAACCTAATGTTAGCATGTGTTATTAGCCCTTTAGATGTAAGTTCAGAAGTCACAAATTACATTTATTTTTTTTTTTTTTTCACAAATTACATTTATGCTTTATTATTTCTGTACATATTTTCCCATTGGGAAGACATTTCATCTGGAAAAAAATAAGATTTTGCTCTGTGCAGGATTTTAGCATCTTTAGTTAAATTATTGTGGGATCCACCTCTCTTCCTCATTTCATGATGACTGTCTTTTTGCTGTAAAAATTCTCATTTTCTTATTTCAAAGTCTTAGTTTGAGAGTAATTGGGACTTCTTTAGTTTCGTTTGAATTTAACTGAGTCAGAAGAGTTCCCATACCTGATAATAATGACCAAGTTACTTGGTGACCAGCAGAGATCAGTCTGCTGTGGGGATGCTGTTCTTTGTGGTGTCAGGACCTGGCCACGGGTGTTCCCAGAATCTGGCCCTGCTTGTCTCCAAAGGCCAGTGCTGCTGACTTCAGACTGTGCCAGCTAAGATTGTACTTGTGAATCTTTTTCTTATTTTTCTCATGTGAAGTGTTAATAGGTAAACTGCACATGTATCCCAGCCCTCTCTCAGCATTAGCCCTGAGGGCTAGTGAATGAGAAATGAATTCTCTGTTGACTTGGAGGACATTCATTTTTTTACAGTCTTAGGAGACCTCACTTACTGAGTGCGTGTGAGTGGGTGGCGGTGCGTGTGCATCTGTGTAAAATTTGTACTCCCTGTGCATCATCATTGCTCTCAGATATGTTAATAATTGTTTTGTAAATCACCTACAGTGTGAACTGTTGGGGGTTGCTTTGTAAACACCATATTTTTTACACTTTGTTCTGTTTTATTTTGGAAAAACATATGATCGTATATTTTGACAATGTGTTAGCATCCCTGTTGCTGATTTTCTGTCTTTTGGGGAAAAATCTATTCTGGGTAGTTTGTTGTTCTTTGCTCATAATCCATCTCTGTTCATCCAATGTAGTCGTTAACCATGTTCAGAGACACTTTGTATCTCATATAGTTTTAGTCAACCTGAATTTTTCCTACTGTCTTTAACTGTAGTCATCAGAGGATGACTCTTATTCCTTCATAGCAGAAAAACAGAGCAGAATATAGGTTTGCGTTGGAATGTGGAGTTGCTTACTTTGGTTATTGCTTGGGAATTGATTTGTTCTGCTATTTCTTAGGGACACAGCGGGTCAGGAGAGATTCAACAGCATTACCTCAGCTTATTACAGAAGTGCCAAGGGGATCATACTAGTATATGATATCACGAAGAAGGAGACATTTGATGATTTGCCAAAATGGATGAAGATGATTGATAAGGTAAGTGTTGTATTTTTCTGTCAGATGTGAACCCTCTGCTAGTGGTTATTAATCATTATAAAAGGAAGAAGGAAGAGACATTTATTGAGTGTGCTTTAACAGACTAAACATCATTTAATCCATATTACAGTCAGGGTAGGTATATAATCCTGTGTTGTAGGTGAGAGTTAAGTTTATCCAGAATCATCTTATAAATAATAAAACCAGGATTTTTATTCTGACACCCTGGACTGTCTGACCTCAAAGCCCAAACATTCTCATTCTACCGTATCTGGCTGCTTCCCTGGAATTAGATCCAGGACATTCTCGTTTCTGCAGAAAGGTGACTTGGAAGCTCATTTTGTGAGCACCCACAGATTAACAACGTTGAGGAAGTGGCCTTCTCTCTAGTGCCTGTGGGCAGTCCAAGGGCCTCAGTCATCTGCTGGACATGTGCCCTCAAAATTATAGATGTCCTCATTTTGAACAAAACAAGAGTTTCTGCTTTGGCTTGTGATTGAATATATACAGATAACCTTTATCTGTGTGATTAATGTAAACTGTGGGTTCTCCTATAAGAAATGTATTCCCCAAACACACTTTTAGAAGGCAGACCAATTGGGGTGTGATGTGATGTATACCGTTGACCACAGCTTGAGAGTTTTCTTCCCCTTTTGCAGTAGTTTGATGTTTGGTTCTTGTGTGTAACACGCAGTCCTAATATAAATTAGATTTTATCTACAAATTGTGTTGAGGTTCGTCTGTTAGATAATGTTGGTAAATGTTCGTTTGCCAGTTTTACTAAGCATACATTATCAATGTTTGCTCTTTAAAATGTGTTAGGAGTCAGGTTTACAAAGATGAATTGGTCCTGACGCAGGGCCCCTTCCCTCAGCTTGCTCTGCACTTAGCCTCAGTCATACCAGGCCCACATTGGCAAGTCACTGAATGCTGATGTCCCTGCAGGCAGAAGCCGCCTGGTGTGCACCTAAGAAAATTGGGAAGGGGCATGCATTGTAGTCTAAAGTGTTTGGAACTAATGTGATGAGTATAAAACTGAAAGAAGTGGCCTAAAGCCTAAGAGGGGGTAAGTACTTAATTTGTGAATCTGCTGAGGTCTCGAGTTCTAATGCCCTCCTCTTTGTGGTACTTGGTTATTACATTTGGCCATTATTTTAGTAAGTGCTGTCATTTTTTTCACTGTGTACAGGTGGGCACTGGGACTGTGACCTGCACATCACTGATAGGAAGACTGTCACTCCTCGCTTGGCTGAGTAACTTGGCCAAGGCAACACCATTCGAAAGCCTTTTGTCGCAGTTTGTTTTACCTAAGTTTAGAAATATGCAAAATTAAATCAGTTACTCAAAAGATTTTAGCCTTTTTAAAGAAAGAAATTCTATTGTGCCTAAATGTTTTTTAAACTTAGAAATGTAGCTTAACTTTTTTTTCTAATTATAAATTTAATGATACTCAGAAGATCAAGAAAAGCACAAAAGTGCATTAAACAACTGTGGTTTTTTTCATCCTGAAAAACCAAACATTGAGTTTTACATCCTGCTTTTTTCACTGAATATTGTCATGAGGGCCTTCCTGTGTCACTAAATGTTCTTCCAAAACATGGCACTTTTTTATGGCTGCATTTTTTACATACCTTAACTTATTTCATTCTTCATCCGTTTAGTTGGACTTTTAGGTTTTTTTCAAAGATGACCATTTTGACTATAGAGCTTTGCCTGTATTTTGAATCATTTCTTGGGGATAGAATCTTAGGAATTGTTGGGTCAAAGGCCAAGTGCCTTATGATTCTCAATGCCTGTTACCAAGTTGCTTTCTAAAATGCTGTGAGCCCTGTCTCATATACCCCGTACCCAGTCCTGCCTGGGACCCCGTAGCCTCTCAAAGATGGTGGAATGAACAGATGAGTCACTGGGGGGGGGGGGGGGGTGCTGTATTGGTTAATATTTCCTCTGTCAGTATGTGACAGTGCCCATCTTTGAAATACAGCTTCTTTTAAAATTCCACAGTACGCTTCAGAAGATGCAGAACTTCTCTTAGTTGGAAATAAGTTGGACTGTGAAACGGACAGAGAAATCACTAGACAGCAGGGTGAAAAGGTAAGAATACGGGGAGCCCTGGAGGGGTCACACAGTTCCCACACACTGTGCTTAGCAGGTACAGTTTTTCTTTTAACAAATCACTTATTTTTTTAATTATGAAATAATTATCAATACAGTGATTACTCAGTCACATCCTTCTTATTTTTTGCTTTTTTAACTTCTTGCTTCTTTAAATTAATTTTGAAATGGTGGGAAAAAAATACGTTTGTGTGAGGGTCCTCAAAAAGTTCATGGAAAAATAGAATTAAAAGGTAATACAGATCTTTCCATGAACTTTTTGAAGTACCCTCATGTATACTGCATTATTATCTAACCTGACATTTTATACAGAGAAACACTTTCTTTTAGGTAGCAAAATTGCTTTCATGATTTTCTCTTACTCTAATGTAGTTTAATCTTCCTTGGTTTTTGCTAAGGGTTTCATCACGGAGAAACAATGTTATTTACATTTTAAGTGTCAGATATGTTACCCTTGTAGAAACTTAGGCAAGTAATTTGACTACAAGGTTCTGATATCACCCTAGGGGTATTGTTGTGTTTTGATTTGCTATTTACTTGCAATGTAAGAATTTGCTGCACTTGTGAACTTTATATCTCAGGCTAAGTGGGACTTTAGAGACCTTTAGTCCCACCCCTTCCATTAAAGCCGAAGCCCAGAGCCTGTGGTTCCCCCATCAGAAGCCAGTTCTTACTCTGTGCATTGGTCTGTGCTGCAGTCTACACAGACAAAATAGATATATTATTTTTTCTCAGTTTGCACAGCAGATAACAGGGATGCGGTTCTGTGAAGCAAGTGCCAAGGACAACTTCAACGTGGATGAGATATTTCTGAAACTCGTTGATGACATTCTTAAAAAGGTAAAATCAGAATATACATCATAGTAAGAGTGTTTCAGGAAACCTGTTGTTTCTTTTATTATTATTTTTTTTTTTGTAGAGAATTGTTTATTTAGAAATGAAAGACAGTGTAGTAGTTATGCTGAGGCTCAAGAACTAGGCATACCTGTCAACTAGGACCAAGGCATCCAGATTGCTATAGCAACAGCTGATTCCTGTCCAGGGGGGTTTGGTGTTCTTAGGGTTAACGTACAGCGTATTCACTTATCCTTGAAATACAGTTTGGTGGAGTGACTTAAGGTATAATAATGTGCCGTGTTTATTGGACATTTGCTTTTCTTTTTTCCTATTTTCCCATAAGAATTAAGTGCAATACAGATGGTGGAGACCTAGCAAAGATGCAGAAGTCTCAGCTGAGAAGAGAACCCTTGGAACTTTGTTCTCTTCGGGCTCTTCCCCTAGTGGGAACCTCTGACCTACACAGAGCCCTTACCGTGATGCTCAGTTGCAAGAGAATTGTTGGCCAGCTCCACTGAGCAGCAGCAGTTTCTTCAGGCGTCTTTAGGCTTACATTCAGAGATTTTTAGTAACGACTTTATTTATATTATTAGTAAGTGCAGTTTGCTCAGTTCAAACATAATTCAGAAGCTTCTAGTAAAATGGTTGCTTATATATTTGCCAAAAGAGGTTATTTCTTTCTTTAATAAGGAATATAACTCCTTAGCATGAAGATCATTTTTTTACTTATTAATATATTAAGTTTTCATTATACTAAGTTATATGAAAATAAATGTTTATAAGATTGATCTGATCTCTTCTGCCATAGAGTATTAAATAGGCTGGGCAGTGTTCATGTTGTGACATGAAGTGCCCTGAACTTTGGTTTTGCTTTTTGGCTTAGTATTTTGATGTCTAATTAACCTGTGAGGATCAGAGAGCTTTATAAAACAATACCTTGTCTTTTATATAATTGTATGATTGAAAAGCATGTGTGTGCACCTTGTAAGATTAAAATGCAGTTGTCTTTAATGTTTATCCTTCAGATGCCT